>NC_058403.1:119249430-119436803 GCF_002201575.2 Neomonachus schauinslandi
AAAATGGGAAAGGATAAATACTAATCACATCAAGAGGCAATCATGTCCGGAGTATCAAGTTAGGGTTGAACTGAGAAATAAATCTATACCTTAAAAGAAAGAGTTGATTTTAAGCCCTCTTGCTCCTGATAAAAACTTAGAAAGTCCCAAAGTAGAAAGCAAAAGGGAAAGGTTTGATGGATCATTGCTTTTGCTGCTCCCTCATGTGTCTGGTGGCAGGCAGATGACCTTGGCTGGGGTCCCGGCTCTCTTCTTCTCAGCTGTGTGACCTTGGCTGGTTCCTAAATTCCTCTTCATTACAACTGAGGATATGACCACACCAAATCCTGAACAAGTGCCACGAGGCTGCGCTGACACACGAAATGCGTAAGCACTCTGGGAAGTGTGAAGGTCTATCTGCTTTTTATTATTGCGATAATAGTAAATCCTGCTTTCAAGCCTGCAAGTAGCTAAATGCATATTGACGACTTACTTTATTCCTATTAGACACCGAAGTCAGGGGGAGGGGAGGTGTCACCATTTATAGCTTTCTGTCTACTTAGTATTGAGCAATATAAAACATATTCTTTTATTTAAAAAGTCATTTTCCAGGGCGCCTGGGTGGCTCAGTAGGTTAAGTGTCTGCCTTCGGCTCAGGTCGTTATCCCGGGGTCCCTGCTCAGTGGGGAGCCTGCTTCTCCCTCTCCCTCTGCCACTCCCCATGCTTGCTCTCTCTCTTTCAAATAAAAAAATAATAAATAAATAAAAATAAATTTTAAAAAGTCATTTTCCTATGTTCTGAAATCAAAATCCCCCTCCTTTTGGAAAATTTATGAAGACCAAAGAAGACAATGCATTTTTCCTTCTTTGGCAATGTTTGTTGAGTGAAAAAATGATACAAGTAATATATAAGCTGAGAGACTTGGAGAAGTCCCCCTGGGTCAGCTAATCACAGTTAGGTCAAGTAGAACTTGAAGAGATGTCAGGCAGTCATTTGCTCTGCCTGGTGCCCAACAGTCTGGAGTTGAAGGACTCCAGGTACAAACATGTGCTATATTCATCATTCACTCAGCAAACCTTCCCTAGACGTGCATAATAAACAGAAATGGAGTGAATAATAATTTATAAAATTCACTGCAGCTCACATTAATTGAGCATTTACAAAGGACCTGGCACTTACTTGGGTCTACGGTGAAAACAACCTGCATCTCTTTATGTGCTGACCTGCCTGGCCAGCAGCTGAAGATCTGGATGAACCAGAGACTAGCTCTGGGTTTGAAGACAGGAAAAGGAGGCAGACGTACAAAGAGTTAAGTGCAATGAAGTACTCAAAGGCTGTAACAGGTGTCTACTCCGGGAGTGGTGAGAACACAAAGCATGACAGTCAGTCAATCTCACCCCTAAATCCTTCCAGATGCAGTTGTTTGCTGTTATGTAGCTACCACAGAGGAGTGCTGTCGCTGCCAGGAGGACTGAATTTCAGCCTAAACATCTCTGCTGGGACAAGACCCTGCCTAGAGATGCCATCAGGCCTTCCTCTTTATAATAGCATTTCCGGGCTTCTGTTCCTAGCAGAAGGGTAGCACAGGTCCGTGCCTGGTAGATGAGACAGCTCTTTCCTAGTCCCACCCTTGGGCCCTCGCTGGTGGGAGCGACTCCCTGCCCTCCTGCTGACCTCGCTGGTTGATCCCCAGGTAGCACAGTTGAGGTCAGAAGGGAGAAGGGAGGGAGCAAGGAAACCACACTGAATAGGATAGTGACTGAGTTCATCATGGCTGGATTTTTAATATTTGCCAAGAATGTTTTAAAACTCCAGTGTCTCAAAAATTACTGACATAGATGCAATTACCAGATGGGAAGAGACACATTCCTCACTGCCAAGCAGGAATGGGGGATTGTCAAAGACAGTGGAGAGTCTTATTTAAAAATGAAGGGATTGTGTTTGCCCACAGCTGTTGGGTTCAGTTCAGTCAGACCCACTCCACAGTCATTACCTGGAATCTACCTCAGCTAACTCCTACTTGGCCTTTAGGGGAAACAATGGATGTTGAAGTGCCTGGAGAATGAAAAAGTCCTATGCATATATAATGGCCCTCTTCCACTCTCCAATTATCTCCATCAACAAAGTTTTTGTAAGCATCTACCTCCTGCAGGGAGGGAATCTTAGGAGATGCTGAGGTGTCCAGAAGCCTACGACTCGTAAATTCAGAGTCAGGGCTCATGATTTCAGAAATAGGAGCTATCCATAGAACCAAATTTTTTTTTCTTTTTTTTAATTGAGGTATAGTTAACATACAGTGTTATATTAGTTTCAGGTGTACAATATAGTGAGTCAACATTTCCACACATTACTCAGTGCTCATCATAATAAGTGTATACTTGATCCCCTTTATCTATCTCACCCATCCCCCACCCAGAGTCTGTTTTTTGTCTTTTTTTCCTTTGTTTCTTAAATTCCACATGTGTATCAAATCATATGGTATTTGTCTTTTTCTGACTGATTTCACTTAGCATTTTACCCTCCAGATCCACCCATGTTCCAAATGGCAAGATCTCATTCTTTTTTATGGCTGAATAATATTCCATTATATATATATACACATCACATTTTCTTTTTTAAAATTTTTTAAAGATTTTATTTATTTATTTGAGAGAAAAAGAGAGAGAGAGTATGAGCAGGGGGAGGGGCCGAGGGAGAGGGAGAGGGAGAAGCAGACTCCCTGCTGAGCAGGGAGCCCCATGTGGGGCTCCATCTCAGGACTCTGAGCCGAAGACAGACACTTAACTGACCGAGCCATCTAGGCACCCCTATATATCATTTTCTTTATCCATTTATCTATTGATTGACACTTGGGTTGCTTCCGTAACTTGGCTATTGTAAACAATGCTACCATAACATAGGGGAGCAGATAGATATTTTTTTCTGGAATTAGTATTTTTGTTTTCTTTAGGTAAATACCCAGTAGTAGAATTACTGGATCATAGGGTAATTCTATTTTTAATTTTTTGAAGAATCTCCATACTGTTTTCCATCATGGCTGTACCAATTTGCACTTCCACTAACAGCACACGAGGGTTCTTTTTTCTCTACATCCTTGCTAACACTTGCTGTTTTTTGTGTTTTTGATTTTAGCCATTCTGGCAGGTGTGAGGTGATACCTCATTGTGGTTTTGATTTGCATTTCCCTGATGATGAGCGATGTTGAGCAATTTTTCATGTGTCTGTTGGCCATGTGCATGTCTTCTTTGGAGAAATGTCTATTCAGGTCTCCTGCCCATTTTTAAATCAGATTATTTGTTGGTTTGTTTTGGTATTGAGTTGTATAAATTCTTTATATATTTTGGATACTAACCCTTTATCGGATATGTCATTTGCAAATACCTTCTCCCACTCAGTAGTTTTGTTGATTGTTTTCTTAACTGTGCAAAAGCTTTTTATTTTGATGTACTCCCTGTAGTTTATTTTTGCTTTTGTTTCCCTTGCCTAAGGAGACATATCTAGAAAAATGTTTCTATGGCCGATCTCAAAGAAATTACTATGTTTTCTTCTAGGAGTTTTATGATTTCGGGTCTCATATTTAGATCTTTAAACCATGTTGAGTTTATTTTTGTGTGTGTCCAGTTTCATTCTTTTCATTCTTTTGCATGTAGCTGTCCAGTTTTCCCAGAACCATTTATCAAAGACATGGTTTTTTCCCCATTGTATATTCTTGCCTCCTTTGTTGAAGATTAATTGACCATATAAGCATGGATTTATTTCTGGGCTCTCTGTTCTGTTCCATTGATCTAGGTGTCTATTTTTGTGCCAGTACCATACTGTTTTAATTACTATAGCTTTGTAACATATCTTGAAATCTGGGATTGTGAGGACCAAATAATTAATGAGTGCTAATGAGTTTTCAAGATACAAAGACTGAATATTATAAACTCCTCAATTAACCAGAGGAAGACCTGAAGACTAATATTAAAATAGAATGGGTATAGAGCATACTGACAGGTAAAATCTTTGGAATCTCTTCCTGTCTCCTTTTTCTCAGTGTCAAAACAGGGGTCTCACATACAGCCTCAACATTGAACCAGTCAGAAGCTCTAACCCAATCAAACCTGAAGGCTTTGTTTGCTTCCACCCAATTTTTTAAAATTTATTTTTTTCTGTAATTCATTCTGAATTTTTCTCATCTACAGTGTCTTTAGGAACTTGGATAGGCACAGAATGCAAGTTTCCCTTCGAAGGACACCTTCTTGAATGCGCTACTCCACACTTTTCAGGGTGGAAGCCACTAGCCCCAGTATGGCCCTTGAATACTGGATATGTAGCTAGTGTGACTGAAAAGCTGGATTTTAAATTTTATTTAATTTTTATCATTTGAATTGTTCATTAAAGAACAGTTGCTCAATTCAGTTACTCAAAAACTTTTAAGTATGTTTGGGTATGTGAATCAGTTTCTTCAACCATAAATTATGAAATCTACATACAGACCAAATATTTCCAATGAAAATTCAGAGTCCAAACTGAGATGTCTTATAAAGGTAAAATACACATCAGATTTGAAAACCTTTTTTATGAAAAATTTCTCACTAATAGTTTTCTATTTGATAGCATATCAAAATTATAATATTGGATATTTTGGGCATATAACAGATTATTGAAATCAATTTCACCTGTTTCTTTTTACTTTTTACTTGTTTAATGCGGCTACTAGAAAATAAATAATTATGTATGTGGCTGGAATTATATTTCTGTTGGACAGTCTTGCTCTACATAATTAATAGGATACATCATTAAAGCTAATTTTCCCATAGAAATAAATGTAATGTACAGAGGATGCAAGCTACAGTAACTGTAGAATTGTTCTGCTTTAATGCTGATTTTTATTTCTCAGCATTATTCCTAATATTTACAGTAATGTTTCCTCTTAAAACAACAGCTCATTCGGCCTTCTTCAGATGTTTAAGCCAAATTTAGTCAAGTTCCCAGAGTGCTGATTGTCAGGCCTTGAATTAGCATGGTCTCTTAATGCTTTGGATAGTTTTTATTATAAAACAGAAAATACTTTGGAATTCTAATGATATTGCATATTTAAATAATAGCACATTGGTCACTTACCGAAATTCAAATGTATGTACTGATAAATGGCTTTTAATATTTATTAGCTAAGGTAGAAGGCTCTGGCAATAGGACTTGAGTTTATAATTCATGTATAATTCTTTATGAAGAAAATTTTATTTTTATAAAATGAATTTAGTAACATTACATCAGTACTATATTAATAGTAAAATAATAATTTTATAAAATAATAATTATATATTGCATGTCGGGTCATATGATGTCAATATTCTTGTTACATTTTTTTCTAATTAGAATAATTCAAAGTCACAGAAAATGTAATGCACTGTGTTTGTTTCCCTGAAACTGGGAGGACAGCAAACTTGGGGTTGTAAAAGGCACAAGTAAGGGACCTAAGGAATTCTGCTTCTGATGTGGATGGGTGGGCTCCTAACACCCTGACTCTCTCACAGTACCAACAACCCTGGAAAAATAGCTCCCCCTCCCAAATACCTAAAGCCTGGAGAGTGACTAAAAGTAAACAGGTTTTGGAAGGGGAGTAGAAAAAGCTACTAAAAATGGGTGAGTTCTCGGATTTTTAATAATTTTTTTAAATTGTGATAAAATTCACATAACATAAAATGTACCGTCTTAACCCTTTCTGAGTGTACAGTTCAGTACTACTAAGTGTATTCACGAGTTTTCTGTTCTGATTCTTTGCCCTGAGGGCAGTTGGCAGCCCTGGTGGAAAAAGGGGGCTGACACTCTGATAGCAAGCCTATTGTCTTTCTGGCCAGATGGACAGGGCTGCTAGAGGATGAGGGAGGGCTCCTGGAGAGGAGTGAGCCAGGAAAGGGGAAGCCCAAACTCTATGTTGAAATACCCAAGTGTCTGGCTGGCCCCAGAATTGTGCATGTGGAGGACAGACTGAAAGCCATCTGCGCTGAGATCTGAACTGCTGCCCACAGCAGGCAAAGAAGGGTTTATAGTTTGAGTTAAACTAAGTTAATTGCCTGTTCAAACAAAACATCAACAGTTCTTGAAGGAATATGACAATCCAGTGTCATCTCAGCATAACATGCAAAATATCCCGGATATAATCTAACCTTCATTGACATATGAGGGGTCAGGAAAATGTGACCCTTTCCCAAGGGCAAAGACAACAGGGCCCAACCCTAAGATAACTCAGGTATTTGTATTTTCAAACAAGTATATTATTCATTTTTGTAAGTAGGCTCAAGGCTATAAAAGAAAATATGCTTATAATGAATGAAAAATGTAAATCTCATCAGACAAATACAACATAGAAAAAAGAATCAAGTACAAATTCTATAATTAAAAGATAATATTTGAAATAAAATATTCACTGGATGGACTTCAGGGCAGGGTGGAGATGACAGAATAGATGAGTGAATGTGTGCAAAATCAATATAAAGTATCCAATTTTGGGCGCCTTGGTGGCTCAGTTGGTTAAGCGACTGCCTTCAGCTCAGGTCATGATCCCAGGGTCCTGGGATCGAGTCCCACATCGGGCTCCCTGCTCTGCGGGGAGCCTGCTTCTCCCTCTCCCACTCCCCGCTTGTGTTCCCTCCCTCTCTGTGTCTCACTCTGTCAAATAAATAAATAAAATCTTTAAAAAAAAAAGTATCCAATTTGAAGAAGAGAGAAAACAAAGACTGCATGGAGATAAACAGAGCTTTGACGACTTGTGCAAAATCTGACGTAGAAAGAGAAAAAATATTGAAGAAAAATATAACCTCAGGGACCTATAATTTGCTATCAAAAAGTCTTACATAATAGGTCTTTGGAGTCCCAAAAAGAGAGGAGAGGGAGAATGAGGCAAAAATAATATTCAGATAAATAATGGCTGAAAACTTTCCAAATTTGGTGAAAGACATATATTTATGCACTCAAAAAGCCAATAAATCCCAAGAGGAATAAATATGGATGAAACTACAGCTGTGTACATTAAAGCTGAAGAGGAAGAGAAAGCAGCCACAAGAAAGTGGCATTATATACAGGAAACAATAATTTGAATGACTGCTAACTGGTCACAAACCATGGAAGCTATAAGACAGGGGAACAACATCTTGAAGGGACGAAAAGGAAAAAAAAATCTATCAGCCCATAATTCTATAACAAGCAAAAATCGCCTTCAAGAAAGAAGGTGAAATGAAGACATTTTAGCTCATCTCCACCAAACTGTCATATAAGAAATGCTGAAGGAATTTTTTTTTTTCCTGGCAAAAGAGAAATGATATTATGGAAAACATGAGTCTGCAGGGATAAAGGGAGATCATCAGGAATTGTATCTAGGTAAGTCTAAGAGACTACTTTTCTCCTCCTGTTTCTTAAAAAAAAAAAAATATATATATATATATATATATGATTGTTTAAAGTAAAATTCTAACAGTGTATGTGGGCTTATAATATGTATAGATATGATGCATGTGACCACTGTAGCATAAAAGATGGTAGGAGAGGGGTGGTGAATGTATATAGTTGCAGTGTTTCTGCAGTCTGTACAAAGTAGCAAAATACTAATTCTAGGAAGACTTTGAAAATTTATAGATATATACAGAAAGCAAGTAACCACTAAAAATAAAGGAAAAGAGGTATAGCTAAAAGTCAATGATAAACCAAAGTGAAATTCTAAAGAATATTCAAACAATCCCAAAGAAGGTAGGAAAGGAGCAATGGAGAAACAAGTATTGCAGATTAAACAGAAAATAAACAATAAAATGGTACATCTGAATCCAACCATATGGATAATTACATTAAACATCCCAATAAAGAGGCAGAGATTATCAGAATGAATAAAAATGCAAGAGACGACTATATGTGTGCTGTCTACAAGAGATGCACTCTAAATATAAAAGCATGCATAGGCCAAAAGAAATGGTAGGAAAAATGTCTGATACAAATGGTGGGCACAGCAAGGCTGAAATAGATACATTAATATTAGATGAAATTGATGTCAAACAAATAATATTGCCAAAGAAGGGCATTACATAATTACAAATGGAAGAGATAACTATTATAAAAGCACATGTACCTAATTATAGAGCCTCAAAACACATGAAGCAAAAATGGACAAAATTTTTTTTTTTTTAAAGATTTTATTTATTTTTTAGAGAGCGAGTGAGAGAGAAACAGCATGAGAGGGGAGAGGGTCAGAGGGAGAAGCAGGCTCCCCGCTGAGCCGGGAGCCCGATGTGGGACTCGATCCCAGGACCCTGGGATCATGACCTGAGCCGAAGGCAGACGCTTAACCATCTGAGCCACCCAGGCGCCCAAAAATGGACAAAATTAAAGGAAGAAATAGACAATTCCACAGTCACAGTAGGAGAATTTTAGTAATTGATAGAATAACGACACAAAAAAGAATAAAGTCATAGGTAACCTAAACAATTCTATTAACCACTTTGTCCTAACTGATATTTATAGAACAGTATATGCACCTGCAGAATACACATTCATTTCAACCTCACATGTCATGGTCACAAAGACCACGTATGGGCCATAAAACGACCCGATCAATTTAAAAACTGAAATCCTAGAGTATGTTCTCTGACTGCAATGGAATTAAATTGGAAATCGATAGCATTTAACAATAAGTGATCTAAAGAAAGCCCAGATATTTGGAAATTAAACAATACACATTGAAACAATACACGAATGAAGAAGAAATTGAAGGAATAATTTGAACTGAAGAGAATACAAATATATTAAAATCTGTGAAATGCAGTGAAATCAGTGCTTAGAGAGACATTTATAGCTTCAAATGCATATATTATAGAAGAAGAAAGATCTAAAATCATGAAGGTACTAAAAGAAGAGTACAGAAAATCCAAAGTGAGTAGATTAAGAAAAAAAAAAAAAACCTGTTGATTATTACCATATTTAAATCATGTATTAAATCACTGGAATTTTTTTCCAGAAGATCTTTCCACAAAACAACTCCAGGCCCAGGTGGTTTCATCAGTTTCTATCATGCATCCAAAGAAGAAACAACACTAATCATATATCATTTGTTTTTAGGAAATAGAGGAGGAGGGAACGCTTTCTCCTTTTCAGAGGCTGGTATTACCCTGATACCAAAACCTGGCACAGACAGAATAAGTGAAGAAAATTACAGACCTCTATCTGTCATGAACATAGACACAAAAATCCTCAATAATATATTAGCAAATTTAATCCAACTCTATAAAAAGGATTATGACTAAGTGGAATTAATCCCAGAAATGCAAGATTCAGTCAATGTAATTACTATATTAACAGGATAAAGGAGAAAAACCATACAGTCACTTCAATAGATATAAAAAAAAAATTCACCAAAATTCAAGACCCATACACAATAAAATCTCCCAGGAAACTAGAATTAGAAGGGAGGTTGTTCAAACTGGTAAGGGGCATCTATGATCAACCAACAGCTAACATCATACTCACGGTGAAAAATTAAATCCTTCCTTCCCAAGGTCAGGGACAAGGCAGGAGGCCTGTTCTCACCCCTTAATAGTTCTTGAATGCTTATTATGTGCCAGGTACTAAAGCCCCTTGGTAAAGTGGCTTTAGAGAAACCCTTCGTGCAAGGACCAAATCTCTTCCCATGACAGAGATGAGGATGCTGGAACACAGGGAGGGAAGAATTGCCCAGTGTCCTAAAGTAATCATAAGCCGATTTAAATTCAGATCTCCCTGACTTTAGAGCCCACCCCTCAATCACAGCTGTCTTTTCAGTAGCATGGCAATAATTATTTTTTTAAAGATTTTATTTATTCATTAGAGAGAGAGAGAGCACGAGCAGGGGCAGAGGCAGAGGGAGAAGCAGACTCCCCGCGGAGCAGGGAGCCCGACACCGGGCTCAATCCCAGGACCCTGGGATCATGACCTGAGCCAAAGGCAGACACTTAACTGACGGAGCCACCCAGACGCCCCAGCATGGCCATAATTATTTAAGGGGTCTAGAGGCAGGGTGGAAGTCTCTGTGGTCTGGCTTCTTCACATTTGCCCCTCTCACGGGTCTGAGAGGCAACACCAGCTGACGCTGGTCGGGGGGGGTGACAGAGCAGGAGCAGGTGCAGGCTAAGCGGTATGTGGTTTCCCAGAGATGTGAAAGAGCCCTGTCTGATTTATGGACCTCCATCAAAGACGCCATGCAGTCCATCAATAGGAATATTCAAATTATAATGGTATTTTGCTACTAAAAGCGAGTCTAATTTGCTCATTTCCATTATTTAGAGGCAGTTAATTAAAAACCCAGGCAATCTTTATTTTGCTCCCTTCACATCACCAGTGATTTCTGGGTGCTGTGCTTTCACGGTATTACGGTTTTATGACTTAATGCGGCCTAGAGTGGGTTTCTTATGGTTGTGTCTCCCGTTACTTTATTTCAAGCAAGACATTCAAGTGCTCTAAGATCTCAGGCACTGCTGGTGAAGCGTGAGGTGCCATCGTGGTACCCGTCTTTAGGAGAGAGCAGACTTTACTGGATGCTGCACCAGGGAACGGATCCTGGTCCCTTCTACAGGGAGAGCACGGGGGTTCAGCTTTTCAGCGGGGGGAAGGATCGACCCCAAGTGCTCTCTTGGCCGGAAGCAGGCAACTTTACGCGAGGCCCATTCAGAAGTTTCATCATCTCCTAAGGGTAGGGAAGGAACTGCAGTGCCAAACAGTGGCCCAAGTCAACGGTGACGTCTCCAAAAAAGCTCCTGTTTTATTTCTTAGGAATCATGCTAATTCTGCAGTTCACTCTATCAAATATCTAAGTACAATATGAAATTAATGCTGTTTGCCCTTGCATCTTTGAGTAGAACTAACATTCCGAGAACATGTATCATATTTATCTGGTGATTCCATCCCTGCTTGGTAAAGCGGCTTCAGGTAGACAGAAGGCCTGCTCTAAAACCGCTGGTTGAAGGTCAGCCTATCAAGGAGCCAACTGGCAATTAATATTCAAGGTTTCTAATCTGGAAATTAAGGAGGAACTAAAGTACCCTAAGAAGCAGGCTCTTTGCAGTTTATCTGCAAACAAGAACCTGTGGGAGCAGAGAGGCTTGCAACCCTTGTTGCCAAAAAAAAAAAAAAAAAAAAAAAAAAAAAAAGAGCCATCCTAGCTGCTCTTGGTCAACTAACAAAGAACACTCCTTTATATCTATCAGGCGAACTCCTATACAAGCTTCAAAACCCAGTGTAAGCCTTACCTCTTTTGAGGAGCCTGCTCTGGCTTCTCAAGCTGAGGTCACAGCTCCCCCGTGCCTCATGCTTCCCTCCACGTCCCCTCCTGCTTTGTCACTTGTGCCCACGCATCTTCTTTGCCTTTCGAGATCCTGGAGGTAAGAATCTGTACTTACTCATCTCCCTGACTTTACTGCCTTGCTTAAGGCCTGGCTTAATAGAGGGCTTCAGGGAATGATTGCTGGGTGTCAGAGAAACAAAGTCTCCATCAATTCAAAGGCAGCGTGGTATGATGGTCAATACCAGAGTCTTGGAATGACTTGTCTTCCAGTATGAGCTCTGACATTCCTAACTCTGTGGTCATTGGCCAAAATGTATTCACTTCTCCAAAATTCAATCTCCACATCCATAAAATGTGACTAATAACAGATTCTACTATACTGGGCTACTGTGAAGTTTAAAATCAATAAGCGTTTTTTTTTTAAGATTTATTTATTTATCAGAGAGAGAGCGTGAGCATGCCTGCACGGGGCGGGGGGGTGGGGTGGGGGGCAAAGAGAGAGGGAGAGAGAAACTTTAGCAGACTCCGCACTAATCATGGAGCCTGAGGACAAGGGGGCAGGGTTCAATTTCACGACCCTGAGATCAGGACCTGAGCTGAAACCGAGTCGGGAGTCTTAACCAACTCTGCCACCCAGGTGCTCCTAAAATCAAGTTTCAATCAACCTGCTGGCATGGAGAAAGTGCACAGTGTTGGTAATTTACTAACTCAGTGGCAGCACCTTCATCCTCTGATTGTGACCTTGCAAGAGAGAAAGAGCCTCCGAGAAAGTCGCCGTCTGGTGTCAGAAAGATCCCAACAAGGCCATCACTAAGACTCTGCCTCCAGGTTTCTCTATGCCAGCTCTCATGCCCCACCCCACCCCCCTTCAACTGGCCTCAGGTCAAGGTCTGTTTAGCCCCTGTCCCAGACCCCATCTTGCTTCTGGGGCTCTGAACTCTGAGCCCCTCAGGTGGGCTGCTGTTCCAGGTGCCGGGGCTCCTCTCATGTCTGACACTACCCCTGCACTTATCCCGTAGCTTACTTCTTCCGGGCTGTCTGCACTGCTTGGTCTTTCCCCCGTCTGCTGTGGATGCTGAGCACATGGTGTGTACCATCTCTCACTTCACCAACAGTCCCGCTGTTAGGGCGCATTCACCCCATTGGGCAGATGAGTCAGCGAAGGCACAGAGCAACTGAATGAGTTGTTCCAGGTCACACGGGGATCTGGCCCATGTTTTCCCAGCTCTGGTACTCATCATACTCTACACCCAGCGGCTCCTTGTACAGCAGAGCCTCTGAAATCGATGAACAACCACTGGTACACAGGACCTCATATTTCCCCTCTCGGACAAGTTTTGCCCATAATCCATATGTTGTACTGAAGTTCCCAAATGTTCAGGTGGGGAACCCCAAAGGGGCAGAGGCATATTTTAAATGCTTAATTCAAATTAAGGCTAGTGTCAGGAAAATCCATATTTTGAGCCACAGAAGAAAGAGAAATGACAGCCCAATCAATATTACAGAAGTATATGGACTCTTTTACTGTTCTATCAATGCCTGGAGCTAATAAGTCAGCATCTCAGGGGACAGCTTCATAGTTTAAAACAAAAGTTCAGAGGCCGCTGCCTGTCAGGCATGATTCCAGCTTTCGTTCTGATCAAGGTGAGGAGGAGTTGAAGGGCCTTCTCCCACATGGACCAGACGACCCCTGGGCACCTCTCATCAACACCAGCACTGCTTAGCTGATAACAAGCACCTCCCCTGTGGCCGGCTACTCTTTCATCTTCTTGTCATCAATACTTCTGGCAAAGCCCCCACAGAAGGCATGCAGATTAAAATGTTAAATCAAATTCAGAAGAGAAATTTGAAAATCAATTTTAGGTTCCTGAAGAAAAGGCCAGGGAGGATAATTAAGACTCGTAACTCCCAGCTTCAGCTGCCTTATTTTCTAATTCTGGAGCAAAATAAAACCATTATTTTCCAAGGAATTGGCTGGAGCAGAAACACAATGGGAGAGCTGAGCATGCTCCCCAGCTGAGACCCACGGTGGCCGAGACAGTCCCAGTTCACGGACACATACTTCAGCAAGCCACTCGTTCAGCAAACTGACTTGCAATACTCTCATTTTCTTTTCATGTACCTTTTATTTTTTTTCTTCCTGGAACAGAAAGCCAAGGCAAATGTGAAAGTTTGGCTGCTTCCAAGTTTACAGTAAATAAGTTGAAAGAGCTGTAGATTACCCAGGCCCTGAGTATCAGGAGCTAATGCGTTCTAAATGTAACCCATTTCCAGCAGAGCCAAATTCCGCTTTGACATTTTCCTTCGCTGCACACGGATATTTGTATTATGGGTGCTCAGCTCTTATTCTCATTTGCCTATTGTGATTCACGCAGACCAGCAATGCTGATAGGATGCTTCATTTCCCCCTTGGGCCAGTGCAAGATAAATCACAGCTTCCTGATCCATCTCACTGTACAGTAAGTACCCTTACGCCGCTGCTTACTTTCCATGCAGAACATATGTGACTGCAGTTTGCTGTTAAGCCACCTAGAGCTGGAAGGAGAGATGGAATTCCTCCCTCTCCAAGTAGGGGGTATTTGTAGGAGACCTAGGAGAATTTAATTCCCTGGCTCCCAGCCGCAAAAGTCACATAATTATGCCATCCCCAGTGAGAGCCAAAATTCTGCATACCCTGGAAAAATACAATTGCCAGAAGGAGTGATTTCTGCAGTTCCTCACAACTGCCTGTCTCTAGTGACTGGGAAGTCTGCATTGCATGTTTCCACACAAATTTATCAGCTTGTCGTGTTTCAGTTTTTCATCTTACTCCTGCTTCACGAATGGTATTTGGATTAGAACTTCCATGGTAAGCTTGGAATTCGACTACTTATATCTTTTGTTACTTACTATTCTCCCGGCAATCACACTTCAGGCATGGGATATTAAGAATCATGAATGAGCACCTATTATATTCTAGACGCTGCCGAGGAGGCAAAAGGAATGGGACTCCATCGACGTCCTGCAAGCTGATATCTCCTTAGGAGGAGGAGCTGGGTGCACAGGGCACCCTGAGGCTTTAGACCAGAGAAGAAAGATTCAGAGCTCTTACTCTAATATTTTTCAGCGTCAGTCTTTCAAGGATCACCTTCAAGATTTTTGCTAGAGTCGGGGAACACATGTAATATTTTTTACTCCATAATTTTAAAGTAGATTTGTTAACTAGATTTAATGTAAATTTGTTAACATAGGATTTGTTAACATAAATTTAACTAGATTTGTTTCTACTTAAAATGATTTATAAAGAAGACTTTATTACTATAATTTGGAAAACAGCACGATCAGCCACAAAGAGAAGGCACTGCTTATGCACGGTTTCTGGTTTGGCAGTGTTACCCTCCCAGTGAGGAAATAGACATGTGTCCATTTCATTAAAATGGAGTACAGCAAGTACAACAGAGAGAAGAGAGGAGGGGGCAATTAACCAACTGTAGGGGTGAGGGAAGGCTTCCTGGAGGAGGAGACACCTAAGTTGGGCTGGAAGGATGATTAAGAGTTCATCAGGAAGACAAGACAACCTTCCATACTCCTTTGAGGTCTTCCTTGTGTCTGGAACCAGCCACAGTGTCTTGGTGTTAATTTACCTGCTGTTGTCTCTGGAACAATGCAGAAACAGCACATGATTATCCAACATGGACAACAAAATCTATTTGCACCAGCACCTTTCAGACTGCTTAGGCTGTTGCAGAGATATGCTCTGATCATTGCTCTTGTGAAACAACTCTAAAATGTTGATTGTTTTCACGCTCAGCATCTCTCATTTGCTTTGATTGTTGTGATTTATTTTAAAGACCACATTGTGGCTACTCTCCTTTCTCCAGGCTGTGATTCCTTGCTAGGGTCAGAAGCCCAGCTTCCCTAGCTTACCATGAATTTGCCGTGAACTACAGGGCACTGAGCTCAGGGGTGCCTGGAGATTTGGTTGTGACATCCCTGAGCTGAAGAATCTATTTGCTAGATAACACCCATAGCCTTTTGCTTGGGCTGGCTTCATTTCCGCTCCTGGGGGGACAGAATCATTTCATTGCTCTTACAGAGCATGTGCAAAGTAGGTGTGAAGACCTGGAATTTTATGCCAAGGATACAGCCTCTAGTGTTTCCTCTTTGTTTGATACCTCTGGTTTGTAGCAGCAGTTTTCATAGGCTTATCCCATTAACCTGAGCCGCAAAGGAATGAGGTGGAGTGCAGCCCGCAGACACAAACAAAGGTGGTATTGGCTGTGCCGTGCTTGTCAATTTCCATGAAAATGAACTTACTTCTTTGACAAATCACTCATTTCTCCCAGATGAGCAGCCCCCCTCAGTCTTATGAGGCCACACCTTGTCTGGGGAAAGAGTGTCTTTTTCCATCCATTAGATATCCACAAAATAGTCCTGACAAACCCCTCTGTTTGCAGGACCTGAGCTGGGTAGGAGGTAGTCCATGGGGGAATAAAACTGACAGAGACTCTGTAGTTGGGGACCTGGCCTGATAGAAAAAGGCAAATATCAAATGAGTAAGTACAAGACTGAAGATGTGGTTACAAATTGGGTTAAATGTTAGGAAGGGAATGAACAGGGAAAATAACTGGGGGAGGGGATAATGGATGAGTAAAGAATGAGAAGAAATTAGATAAATTGGGGAATGGACAAGGAGGGTAGAGGGTAGCTGCACAGTGTATTTTGGTAGAAGAAACAGCAGTGCAAAGGCCCTGAGGTAGAAGGGTACAAGCTTCCTCTTATGGAACAGAAAGAGAGTCTGAATGTAGTGAGGGTGGTGTCAGTGGCATGAGAAACCTTAGAGAAATAGGAATGGACACGTCATGTTTTTCAATTCAAGGCTTTCTGGTCTGACCTCAAATTTATTCTTTTTTTGATTTATTTTTATTTTTTATTTCTTTGACAGAGAGAGACAGCAAGAGAGGGAACACAAGCAGGGAGAATGGAGAGGGAGAAGCAGGCTTCCCACCGAGCAGGGAGCCCGATGTGGGGCTCATCCCAGGACCCTGGGATCCTGACCTGAGCCGAAGGCAGACGCTTAACGACTGAGCCACCCAGGTGGCCCCAAATTTATTCTTTGAGGACCTCTTGCTTTCTTATATCTAGCAGGCCTCAGGGCAAATGTGGCCTCTGTGAGGTTGTTTTTTAAAAAGGCAAGCTCCAATTGTTCAATTCTGTGAACTTTGATACATCACCAGCCCTACGTCTGGTCCTGTGCTCTTCCTTGCTGCGACACCTGGCTACTCAGCCTAGGGGGAACCTTTTGGCATGCCACCCTTGAACCCTCCACGGTGTGGAGCTAGAGCCGCAGTATCAGCCCTGCTGGCTTAGGCTGGACTCTACCCTGAATGGAGAGACTGTGCGGCCAGCAAGTGGTAGCTTGCTAACAACGATGAGAAGTCACACCTACAATCAGCCAGGCGTCATGTTACCTGCTTCACACATATTACTTCCTTTAGACCTTGCAATGACCTTGGAGTTAGGTGTTCTTTTTAACTCCCATTTTACAGAGTAAGAGGTGGCTGAGGTTTGGAGAGGTTGTGGGATTTCCAAGGCTACACACTTTGTGGGTGGCTGAGTCAGCCTTAGAAATTATTGTGGATTGAACTGTGCATTCCCCAAAAGATACCTTGAAGTTCTAACTTCAGAATGCAAGCTTATTTGGAAATAGGGTCTTTACAAAAGTAAGCAAGTTAAAATGAGGTCATTAGGGTGGGCTCTAAGCCAATACGATGGTGTCCTTATAAAAAGGGGGAAATCTGGACACACAGACAAACAGGCACAGAGGGAAGATGTGAAGACATGTAGCAGAAGATGGCCATGTGACTGGGGAGAGGCATCCACGAGCCAAGGAATGCCAAGGATGGCCAGCAAATGCCAGAAGCTGGAAAAGACAAAGAAGAATCCTCCCCTGGAGGCTTCACGGAGAGCATGGCCCTGCTGACATCATGGTTTCAGACTCCTAGCCTCTAGGACAGTGAGACACTAAATTTCTGTTATTTCCAGCCACCCAGTTTGTGGCACTTTATTATGGTAGCCCTAGGACCCTAATACGGAAGCCAAACCCAAGGCAGGTGCACTCTTTGTAAGCCACAAAGCCCATGTCCACATTTTTCCACTGCTGCCATTCAAGTCCACAAGTCTACCTTGGTCCTCTGTGGGAGCCATGGGGGCTGAAGAGGGAGAGATCTCAGAAGGAACAGACAGTCCAGCCATGGAAGGTCTCATATCTGTGTCTCCTTCTGCCCACTCGTGTGAGCGAATGGTGTTCCAGCATACAGTGAAGCTCCAAGGGTGCTTGTCAAATAAATGAGGAATTATGCATCAGAGTCGGAGGCCCAGCCAGTGAGGCCCAAACCAGCGGTGTTTGTGGTGGGCTTGGGGTCAGCGGGAAAGACC
This sequence comes from Neomonachus schauinslandi, assembly GCF_002201575.2. Classification (NCBI taxonomy): domain Eukaryota; kingdom Metazoa; phylum Chordata; class Mammalia; order Carnivora; family Phocidae; genus Neomonachus; species Neomonachus schauinslandi. Next base: position 119,267,112 of record NC_058403.1, read on the forward strand.
CTCTAGAGGCCAGACCAGATCTTCTCAAGAGGAAATAAAACTAATCTTTGTCAGTGTTTCCACAAATTGGAGAAATCCCAGAATTAAAAAAAAAGAAATTCTCAAGTACTTCAGTAAAAGGGCTATAAATAAATCTATTATTATTTCATTGTTATGTGCTGTCCCTTGAGGGAGCCAATCTGAGAAGCATTCCAATTTACACCTGGCTGGTCAAGTCTTGGAACACACGTGGATACACTGTTTGGTCCTCTCAGGAAACAGGGCCAGGCCATGGTAGAGGCCTGCTCTCTCTCCACCAGGCCTCCCCTGCAGGGCCTGATTTGGCCGGGCCTGCCTGGCTTTCTGACGGGCACACACTCCCAACCGCCCCTCATAAACTGGGCTGTTCCCAAAGCCCAGCCTTGTCAGAGTGGGCTCAGCGGTCAGTCACGTGGGCTACTCTCTGGGCGGGGTGATTCAACAGGCCCACGATGGCTCTAATTCCAACAAATGCAGCCCTGGTAGTGCCTGAAATTCCACACCAGAGTCTATTTCTTTGGGCTTAGTTCATCCACACTGGTGTGTCTTGGTTTTATTTTTGTTTCATTTTCAGTTTTTATCTTTATGCTCAGTAGGTAAAATTTAGAAATATATATATATATATATATATATATATATAATGGTAATCTTCCCTCTGGGAAGCAATCAAAAGTAACTTTTAGGCATATTTATTTCTGATCTTCTTTCAGTGAACTTTTTTTTTTAAATAGCAGAGATCATGCTTTATGTACAATTCTGTGTCCTATATCTTTGTTTCATATTATAAGAGCATTTTCCCAGCTTAATAAAGACTCCTTGCAAGCACTACTTTTAATGGCTACATACTGTCCCATCCTATGAATATGGCTAACATATATGACCTGATCCAAGTAGTTGACATGGAGGTTGTTTCTAATTTCTTACAACCATAAATAGCACTGGGATATACAGTTTCATATATATATTTTTAAATATCATTAGCAGATGATGATGAATTCCTGGAAGTGAAAATACTAAGTCCCAGGGCATAAATGTTTTACAGTTCTTGCTATGTTTTGCTCTTTTACTTAAAATGCAGCCTCCCGCTTCCCCCTCCCTAGCAGGAGAACACATTTCATCACTAATACTCCACTACCCGAATGCCAACCTCCCAGGACATGGAGACGGCCTTCCCAGTTGTGGGGTGGACTCTGGCTGAAAGGCTGTCCAATGACCCCCAGCACGTCTCAGCCAATGAACTACTCTGAAGAGTCACTGTCTCCTCCTTCCCACTCCTGGCAACCTTCACAGTGACTGTGACCTCCCTGGGATCGGTCCCCTTTGACACTCAGGGAGTACATCCCTCTCTGTATGGTCCTGAGACTCTCTGCTTGTTTTGGGGCCAGGCTGGTTGCCAAGACTATGAGCAAGAAACAGCAGGTTCCTAACTCTGGATGAGATGGTCTCGGCTCCTGCTGGCAGACACCCAGCAGTAACTAACAGGGGAAAAGTGACTCATCGTTTCTTCTTCCTTCCCCCAGAATGTGGGGGCCCTTTGGGGATTTTCAATTAGCACCTTACCCTCCAGACAGCAGGGTGGGAATAGAGTGGAGTGGGGCAGAGTATGCTCACAGGGGAAGCCCAGCTGCTAAGCTAACGCTGACAGTCAACAATGACCGTTGAACACTGCGGGCCTCAGGTGCATTTCAGCAGGTAGCAGGTGGGTTCAGACTATGATTTAAGTCACACTGATTGTGCAGGAGGGCAGGGAGGGTAAAGCCATCTATAAATGAGCACCCACTCTACATCAAACACTAGTTGTGACATTTCATGTATATTAGCACACTAACTCTTGTCTACATGCCTGAAAGCTAGTTATTTTACCAAATTTTAGAAAAAACAAACTGGAGTTCAGAGAAATTATGTGACTCACCAAAGCCACACAGCCAGTAAATGATCCTCAGGCTTCAGACACATTCTGTGTCATTGCTACATTCATGCTCCTGCTGTGTACCCATCTCTAAGGAAGCCTCAGGGCCTCTGTGTTACTTCTTACAGCCAGGTTCAAATAGGCTATAGGGTTCTAGTGCCACTGAGAAAGTCTAGGTCTCAGGTCTCTAGCAGACAGATCATATAGCCCAACGATAAATAAACAGAATAAGGTTAGTGCATTTTCAGTCCCAACTTTCCTAGTTCTGGTGGAGAGCTCTTAGACTTGGGACTGAGTCCATTAATTCAGAAGGTTGTAGGCACTGGCCTTGTATGGCCTAAGTGTGTAAAGTGCCCAGAACATAATAGATCTAAGCAGATATTAGTTCCCCTTCTCCATTAGGGTCAGATGGCTTTGCAGTTCATTCATCAAATATTTACTAAGCATCTTCTACATGCCATCCAGAGTAATTCCTATATAGGTCTGCTACCAGGAGAAAGGAATAAGGGAGCATTCATAGCAAAAGAAGTTCTTTCCGGGGCGCCTGGGTGGTTCAGTCGTTAAGCGTCTGTCTTCGGCTCGCGTCATGATCCCAGGGTCCTGGGATCAAGTCCCACATTGGACTCCCTGCTCAGCGGGAAGCCTGTTTCTCCCTCTCCCACTCCCCTGCTTGTGTTCCTGCTCTCGCTATCTCTCTCTCTGTCAAATAAATAAATAAAATCTTTTTTTAAAAAAAAAAAGAGAAGTTCTTTCCCTCAAGTCCAACTGGCAGGAATGTGGTTCCTGTTGGCTTTAAGACTTCATCAAGAAATGATGATAAAATGATCCCAAACCCAGCTCATGGACCTTTCATTATGCCTCTTTCCAAGGAATCTCATGAGAATGCTACAAATAACATGGTGGCTTATTTCAATTAAACCAAGACTCTGCTCTCTTGGCACATCTTGCCAAGTGTTCTGAGGTTGTATAGTCAGACAAGACACTGGATTTATAGCACACCTCATCACAGGGGCTGTAGAGAATGTGATATGAAAACAACTTTGTTCCAGCATTTAAAAGCAAAATCCATGTAGGGTTTATCTCTTGGGATGGGGATTTGGAATTTTGGCCAGTTGTCTATTAGATAAATCAGCTAAGTACTTTTAAAGTATCTGGTTGAATACTTAGTTGAGGAAAGAAGAGATGGAGGGATGATGCAGAAGGGAGGGGAATCTTTGGGAGGAGGTTGTGATGTTACAGGATTATTTGGAAGGAGAAAAGCATCTAATCTCCCTCCCATCCATATTCATCACTGCCCTTAGGTGAGGAACCTACCTGCCACAGCCTAGAAGGTACAGCCTTCGGCACCACCTGCTGCCATCCTGATGGCTAAAGCTGATGGAGGTGGAGAAAGGGGTGGAAGTGGAAAACTACCCCTAACAGAACTGCAAAATCAGACCCTCTCTTCCTGGTATTTGGCAGAGGTTAACCGAGACTAGTCTGTTACATGGTAGTAGGTTCTGGACCGTAAGACATGAAGACTTGAGCTTGGTGGCTAGGCTGGACCCTGGGAAAGCAGACCTGTGCTGTTTGGAGAGGGCACATGAAGCAGAGGAGCAGAGAGGAAGAAACTAGGGACCCCAGATTGGGAGACAGATGGAGAAAGCAGTTGTTGGTGATAATTTTCCATTTCTAATGAGACTTGAATATCCTTATTCCTCTTCATTTCTTTGATATTTGCCTGTATCCTTCCAATAAGCCTTCACTGGATGGAGTTAGCATTAGTGGCTTGCTGCTTCTGGCCACTCGAGCTGTCCTTTCAAAGACACTGGACAACCCTCACAACCAGCTCCTTCATGACTCTGCCTCAAACTTGTCATTTTGTAATGAAAGAGCATAAAAGCCAATAAAGTAACAGTATGCTACCAACAAAAAGATGAATCAAGGAAAAAGTCATTAAAAACAGCAGAAAAGGCAAATAACAAGGCTGAAATAAAAATGAACAGCATAAAAATAAAGCTCAAAATAAAAGTTGAATATGGTGAGGGAACTAGATAAAATATGAGCCATGGATAAAAGTAAAAGTGAGATAAAAGAAAGCCATTAAAACATCGTCAGCTGAGAACAATTAAGATACAAGAAACAAAGAGCAAAGTGAATACTGAAAGAATATAATCTACAAACCATAAAACTGGGATAATCAGGCAATAAAACAAAATGGATAAGAAGATAGAGCTCATCTGGCCCTGGGGCATATGCCAAAGGCTAGAGTTTCCAGGCAAAAACCAGGAGGGCACAGGCCTCCCATGACCGTCTTCCCCTGGTAAGGGGTCCCCCAAGCCAATGTTCTTGGGAGAGAGACTCCCAGGAGTTGGAGAGGAGGACATGCATCCTTTCCTTTTGCCTTTTCCCCCCTCTCTCCTTCAGTGGAGGGCCCCTGCCCCATGCCAGCTTATTTAATGCACTAGAATGAGACCTCAGCCCAATCAGCCCCTCTCCCTCAGCCCCTCCACTACCCTCTGTGAACAGCAAAGAGCAGTTGCCTGTACATACAGTCCATTAGGGAGTCCTAGGTGTCAAGACCTAGGACCCTGCCCTGCCTGCTAGATGGGGAAAGGCAGGTGGAAGGCTAAAGGCCTTGTCTGTCTGAAATTCTGCAAAATGCACAGAGGCTTTGGGTTGGGCTGGTATGGGTCAAGAGAGTGGTCTGTGAGCAGCTGGCCTCCTTCTCCCAACCCTCGCCAGGGTACTAGAAAGGGTCAGATGGCCAGCATCACTCAGGCAATATTGAGATACACTGTGATGGTATCAAGGGGCTCCCAGTGTGTCAAGGGGACAGGCATCCGACTACGAAAAAGTACTGGTTGTCTTTATTTACAAGTTATAGGATCATTTAGGCTTTCCATTTCTTCTTGTATCAGTTTGGAAAGCTGAATTTTTAGAAATTTGTTTAGGCTAGTTAGATTTTCAAATGTATTCCATAGTCATTTATAATACCACTCTATTATCACTGACCATCTGATGTCTTGTCATTCCTGCTATAGGTTATGTCTTATTTCTTCTTCACTTGGTCATCCTTAACAGAGCTTTATCAGTTTTATTAGTATTTTCAAAGAAACAGCAAATCCAAAGAATAGAAATGAATGAAATAGCAAACAGACATATAGTAGAGAGTTTCCTTAGGACAAAAAAGATACCTATAAAAGTTAGCTAACAAAATGTGAGAGGAAGGCTAATGTTACAAGGGTATTTAGTAGTAGGTCCTAGCAGAGATCACTCTGTAAAGACACACCAGGCAGGATGTGAAACTTCAGTTGGGTCGTAAAGAATGGCAGTATTTGCATAGTCAGGGCAGGGGGAAGGGAGGGAGAGTCTTGAGCAAAGCGCAGAACAAACAGGTTGATCAACTTGGTTTCTGTCATTTAAGGTCACAGAATTAAACAGTAAACAAGAGCCCCATCATAAAGGGCTGTGATGTGAAAGCTGGAGGAAGGAGTTTGTGTCATATCCTGAAGTTGGTGGGAAGCCACTGAAGGTGGGGCCTGGAGGATGAAGGATGCAGTCCTGCAGGAGGACCTCTCTGCAGAGCAGCAGAGGGGAAAGCAGCTGGACCACAAGACCACCAGCATACAATGGAAGACCTCCATGCCTGATGATGAGGGCCTGCAGCAGGAAGCTTGCAGAGAAAATAGAGAAGGGTCTGGAGCCTGAGCAATCAGGAAGGGAAAAGAGCTGAGGGCACATGAAATGTCCAGTCCACGAGGGAGGGCTCCAGAAAGTTCTGGCAGAGATGTGTGGCCCATTTTCATGTTCCAGTGCTGGAGGAAGCCTCCAGCCTCTTTGCTCTGACCCCTTTCCCTCCTGCTGATTCAGAAGCCAGACTCCACCTTGCTCTTCAAAGAGACGATTATGCTTTCCTGACTTTCCCACTGTTAGAGCTTCACATGTGATGGTGTATGTAGGTCAGAGTGATTGTTCCTTTGCCCTAAAATAGAGTTCTTTCTCTCCTGAGCCAATAGTACTGATTACCAGTGCCCCGTGCACTTAGAGAGCTCTTTCTCCTAAAGACAGTCTCCACACCCTAGCTGCACAGCCCCACGGCCTGAACTGAGTGAGGAGGGAGAGATTTCTTCTGGCTCTTGTTCTCTGATGCTCTTGTTCCACGTGACAGCACATAAGAAAGCAGCACTCAGAGTGGACCCTTTGTGGGAGCACAGTGAAGCAGAAAGCTGATCATCTTCCATTTGAAAATGTAGTTGTTAACACTGGGCATGTTTTTATCCCTGGCTAAAATGTTTTTGCTAGAGTATGCTCTGCCATTTCTTAATGGATATTATATACACAGTTCCCTTTATGGCTACCCATGTTTGGAAAATGCTGACTTAACAATAGGTTTCTTGGGCGCCTGGGTGGCTCAGTTGGTTAAGCGAATGCCTTCGGCTCAGGTCATGATCCTGGAGTCCCAGGATCGAGTCCCGCATCGGGCTCCCTGCTCAGCGGGGGGTCTGCTTCTCCCTCTGACCCTCCCCCCTCTCATGCTCTCTCTATCTCATTCTCTCTCAAATGAATAAATAAAATCTTTAAAAAAAAAAAAAACAAAAAAAACAATAGGTTTCTTAACTGCACGACCTCTGGGAGCCTTTAATATACTAATTTATACTGTGAATTTCCAAGAGAACCAATGTTCCCAAGAGGATGCATTCTTCAACTACCTTTTTGTTGAGCATCTCATGCAATTGGAGCTTATAGCATGCCTTTAGGGATAATGGTCAAATGGCCATCTCACTTCCATGTTGATGGAACCGCCTACATTCTAAGGGTTGTATTCAGACTCACCTCCCTCACTTGCCTCTCCAATAGAATCTCATAGATGCAAAGGGATTTTATTGCATCATAAACACCAAGGGCCTGAAGTCATTAAGTCAGCAAAATGTGTTGTCAAGGGCTTCCCTATCGTTCCCCGCCTTCCTCTGCTCTTCTTTCCCACCAAGTGCCCTATGTTCATGCTGACATAGTTATCCAAGTTCTGTCTCATAAAAGAGGGGAGATATTTCACACTAAGACTACTCCCTGGTTACCCACCCACACAGGTATCCCTTTATCTCCTCATTCAGTCATTCAGAAACAGTCAGTGCTGACTGTGCTGGCTAGAGAGTTGTAGACCCTGCCCTGGAGAAGATCTCAAGTCCAGTGGGAGAGGCAGAGAACTAAAAAGATAAATACTCTCCTGGCCAATATACTATGAAGAAGGATGGACCAAGAGCTTTGGGAGCAGGTGAGGCATATCTCACCTGGTCCAAGAAGAATGCATTCAGAGATGGCTTCCAGAAGGAGGTGATACCTAACACGGGAAGCGGGGAAAGGTGCTAGAGCAGAACAAATGACACGAGCAAGGCTGGGAGATGAAACATAGCATGCTATGCTTGGGAGAAGAGCAAGCAGCCCAGCACGGCTAAAGAAGAGGATGGCTTTAGAGAAGCAAATGGAGATGAGGCCAGACCAGGGATGTTCTTATGGACCAAGGAGTGTGGATGTCATCCTGGAAACTAGGAGGGGTACTGTGGCATGGACTAGGATTGAACTGAGTTCCTGTTACTCTCTCCCCACTCTGGGATTTCCCAGGCCTGGGACATGCCCTGTTGCACATCCTTCTCCAGATTAAACCTATGTCCTTACAGTTGCACATCCTTCTCCAGATTCATCCTATGTCCTTACAGTTACTCCTCTTCCACCCAGATGCTCCAATTACAAACCCTGTTGCCATGCAGGAGTTACTGGCTTGCTCTCTTCAGCCACCTAAGTAGCCTATCATGAAGCATCGATGTATTACAGCACCCCTACATCCGCCCAGGGAGGGAGAGATGGGCATTGAGGGTATGTCCCTTGGGTTAGAGTTAGAGTTAGGTGCAGAGAGCACATCCACCTACTGGTGGTGCCAATGCTTAATGTGAAGCTCCCTCACCACAGATTTGCTGAACACATGCTGTTTGGCTATTGTCCTATCACAGGTTTGATGGAGAAACCCTGAAATTCTTTTTAAAGATTTTATTTATTTGAGAGAAAGAGAAAGAAAGAGTGAGCATGAATGGGGGGAGAGGCAGAGGAAGAAGCAGACTCCCCACTGAGCAGGGAGCCCCATGTGGGACCTGATCCCAGGATCCTGGGATCATGACCTAAGCTGAAGGCAGACGCTTAACTGACTGAGCCACCCAGGCACCCCAAGAAACCCTGAAATTAATGAATGTGTGGCCCTAGGCTGGTCCTATACCCTCCCTGAGTTGCAGTTATTCAGCAAAGTAGGAATATAATTTTCTTCTCAGGCTTTCTTTAGGACGGATTACATGGGATGATGGACACTGAGGCTCTAGTCTGAGCTTAGACCAACCTCAACACGACTAGACGTGGTGGCCAGCTGGAGGGCAGGATGTTGGGGGCTGATTTGCAGGAAGGTTCCATGGGCAGCCACCTGGTGGTCCTAATGAAAGCCAGCATTGGAGAGTGTATCAGTTTGCTCAGCCTGTACCATAAACTGGGTGGCTTAAACCACAGAAATTTATTGTCTCACAGTTTTGGAAGCTGGAAGTCTGAGATCAAGGTGTTGGCAGAGTTGGTTTTTTCTGAGCGATGTGAGGGAGAATCTACCCATGCCTTTCTCCAAGCTTCTGGAGGTTTGAGGGCATCACCCCATCTCTGCCTTCACCTTCACATGGTATTCTCTGTGTATGTCTGTGCCCAAATTTCCCCTTTTTATAAGGACACCAGTCATATTGGACTAGGGACCCATCCTACTCCAGTATGACTTCATCCTAACTAATTCTATCTACAAAGACCCTATTTCCAAATCAGGTTACATTCTGAGGTATCGGGGGGTTAGGACTTCAGTGAATGAACTTGAGGGGCGGGGACACGATTTAACCCATAACAGGGAGGAGCATGAGATGACCCATTAAGTTCAGATGAAACTCTCTGGGAATTGCAGAGCTTTGGATAGTTTGCAGCTTGCATCATGCCAGTGTACGGGCAGCCTGAACGTTATGAATATGTATGTTCATAGTAGGTTATTAGTTACTGGTGAGGAGGTCTCATCTGCATCAAAGATTGGTGAAACTCACTTATGTACAAAAGTGCTCCTAACGCATGACAGCTCCTTGTCTCCTACCCTCTGTTCCAGCTGAGCACGTTTTCTCCTCAATTGTCTGTAGATTGTTTGCAACAACCTTCCAGGGCCACGTTTTCCAAGCCCCGCCATACCTTAGCTCCAAAGATCAACATATGTGCTGCCTCGGGTCCCGAACCCCTCCACTTCCCAAAGCCCGCTCAGATCCCCGTCTCCAGAGCGACCTGCCAGGACTCCTGGAAGGCGCGCCTTACCTGGCTCCGCTTATCTTTTAGTAGCTTTGATGCTGGGGGAATTGCCAGTGAAATATGTTGCCACTGAGAAGTGAGAAAATCTCTGCAGAAGGTGTTTGCCAGAAAGACAGCAAAAGGTGTTGTTTTCACTTAGCAGGTGCTTAAAATTTTATGAGACAAACCTGTGGGAATCACAGACTTTCGGATGGGTGTTTGATATCTAGAGTCATTATGCTTTCCCGGCCAAGGCACTGGAGATGGTGTGGGCTGTGGGTTGGTTGGGGGTGAGGGGTGGTCCTGGGGATTCTGAGGGAAGAAATAAGTGCTCGTGGGTCTAACATGGTCCCTGTTGGGAGCTGGGTATTGAAAAAGATGGTTGAGCTCCTTGAAATGTGATTTGCTCTTCTGTAAGCTCTGAAAGGTGCTCTTTTCTCAGCTGTGTTCACTTCCCACTCAGCTTGACTCCAGATGGCCCAGGGTGAAGGCATGCTGAGTAAATAAAGTTCTCTCCAGCCAGCCCAGTTATCTTGCACTCTCCTCCTTCCTCCTTCAACCCTGACACAACAATCATATTCTAGAACTACAAAGTCAGCACCCAGCCGGGTCATGAGCTTTCCAGGACAGTTCCTTTCCTCCCTCCCTTTCTCTCCTCTCTCCTTGCGTAAGTGTGTACACAGCGCATATATACACCACGTGCCTGGCGCTGTGCAGGTGAAGGATACAGGGTGAGCACAAAGCCATCTTGGGTCTTCGGTCTGCCAAGGCAGAACTCCCAAGCTTTCCACCCAGGACTGCACCACTTCAGTCCCGGGATTACTGACCCTCAGCAAACAGCCTTCCTTGGGACAAGGATCCTCCACCTTGATTATCCATGAGAATCACCACGGAGTTCTTACCTATGCTGGCACCAGGCCTTACCTGACAGCAAGTGAATCTGACTCGGGAGAGTGCACCCCGTGTTGTCTAACACAGAGCCTGAGCTGAGAAGCCTGCCCCGGGACAGCCGCAGGCCCGTTAGACAATCTGCTCACACATCCTGGCCCCTGGAACCCCTCTTGCTGAGTGCCCATGACTGACAGAGGGGTGTTTCTAGACGAAATAGGGAGGCCAACCCTCGGTGAAACAGGGGACTCTCAGACAGCGGACATGACCCCACAGCCCTACGAAAGCAATCCTTACGAATTCCCAGAATACAGAGGCCATTTCACATTTTGTAGCCACCCATCTGTAATATCAAATGGCCCCCAGAAGCAACTTCCAGGGGGACCACGATCTGCTTTGCATGGTGAGGCCTGTGTGTCCCTCTACAGCCTTGGTCCCCCACCATCCACAGCTCGGCATGTGTCCTCTGCAGGGGGTACAGGGCGAGGTGCTGGGAGTGCATGAAGCTGGCTGCGTTAAGGACACATGGTGCTGGGGGCTGGGGCCAGAGGACGGCTGATGCTGGGGCCAGACTGGGCGGGCTAATATTTACCTCCCACTCATGGTGGTCAAGCAGCAAATTACGTTGGCATCTTCAGATTTTTTTCTGCAGATTTTTAAGTGAAATCTCTTGATTTTTAAATGTTGAAAGCCAAATTTTGAAATACTAAAAACAAACACACACACATTGGACAACGCAAGTCAGACATGCCAACCGATCAGATTTGGTTTCCAGGCCAAAAGGCTAGCAAGCGCTTCGGCCATGCAGGGCTCTATGCACATACAGACCTCCAGGGATGGATCATCACTGTGAGTTGCTGGCCCCCCTGGTTTCATTAGTCATGTTAGAGGCGGGTAAGCCCTATCGCTGGCCTGCCTCTGCTGCCTCCTGGGAAACCCAAGCACGAAGTTCAGAGAGACCTGTGATGTGAAAAACTCTCTCACCGACTCAGTATTGACTTCTAAGGGCTGCTGCTGAATTTTACACAAGACAGTTAAATAGCAAGCCATAACCTTGGAAGTGCCTAGAACCCAGCTGATGAATTTGCCAATTCTTCTTCCTCACCTAAATGGCTGGTCTTAGGTGTTGCTGGGTAACAGAGCAGGCACAGTCTGGCCAGAAATTCATTCTTTTACTTAAAGACTGCTACTGACCCTCTACTTGAGGTGGGTGGGCCTCACCTTCAAGGTCCACATGCTCCTAGGGGAGGAGAGTCAGTGAAAATGCCTCCATTATGCGCTGTCAGGAGGGAAGCTAACTATGGTTATGGAGCAGGATCACACCACCAGCCCTTCATTCCGACTGCTTTTCCAGAATGTTTTCATTTCAAGCTCACACACAGAACACTGTAAGAAAATCAATGAATGATGATGCTATAACAAATAAATTTCCATAGCAAACGAACAACATGCAGTTGTTCTCACTCTAGAGAGAGGGGGCAACTTCTCTGTTTTCTCACCATAAACAAGGCAGAGACGGTGGGGGCAGAACTTACAGACCCAGTCTGCACTGGGTGCTTGCATGGCTCTTTGAGGATTCCCATGGATACTCCTGGGGGCCTTAAAACACAGGTTGAGACAAGGACTGGTTGTGAATTAACTGCAACTTAAGGAAGATGGGGGTATCTGGCTCCGACCCATTGAGGAGCGGGCCTGGATTCAGGCCGAAGACTGTGTCCTCCATCAGGATCTGGATGGCTCTGGGTCCTATCCTTCCTTTCCCCAAACACTGTCACCTCCAGCCAGATGGCTTCTGTCCTTCTATGGGGTTATTCCTACATTTGAAGCCTGTCCTCACAGAGTCACAGACGTCCTGCCTCCTCCTCTGAATATCCCCCCAAACCATCTACCTCTGAGGCCAGCTTTAGTGCCACGGAGCCCTTCTTCTCCAGGAAGCCCTCCGGGTCTAGTCGGCCCCCTTCTGGAAGCTCCTGCACACGAGCATTTAGCGAGTGCCTATCATATACCACAGGCTGTGTCTATACAGTAGTCTCGTTAATTCTCAGTAAAACCCATAGAAGGTCTCTTTTACAGAGGGTCAGGGAAGTTCAGCACCAGGTCAGATTCTAGAACGCTACTGAGTTCTAGAACCTGACCTCACAGTGTTCTCCTTCTCCCGTGCCTCACAGACAATCGCCATGCTCCTAGTATGGGCTCTGGGAGACGGAACCCGGGGAGGGGATGAGGGCCACAGGTCGGGGACCTGCACAGGGGATGTAACAGGTGAGCGGTCTGCGAGGAGGAACGGGAGTGAGTCAGCCAAGTGGCATGGCGTGCCACGGAGAGGAGGCAGTTCCTTTTCCATGTGGCCTTCTTTCGTCATTTCCTTCAGGAACTCTACTACGCACGTGAAACCTGGATCCTTTTTAAAAGCATTTTAAAGGACTCATTCCCCGGCGCCTGGGTGGCTCAGTTAGTTAAGCGACTGCCTTCGGCTCAGGTCATGATCCTGGAGTCCCGGGATCGAGTCCCGCATCGGGCTCCCTGCCCGGCAGGGGGTCTGCTTCTCCCTTTGCCCTCTTCCCTCTCGTGCTCTCTGTCTCTCATTCTCTCTCTCTCAAATAAATAAATAAAATCTTTAAAAAAAAAAAAAAGGACTCATTCCCCTTCTGTCAGAACCTTTTTTTCTTTCTATATTTTTAATATCTCGCTAAATGGAACTGTCATCCACCAAATCTTTTGATGCAGAAATGTGGGAAGTTACCCTTTCTTCATCCCTTGTGCTTTACATGTACTTAATCCCTAGAATCCCCCCCCCCCCCGCCCCATTCTCTTGCTGATGTGCCTTAGCCTCTTCTCGTAATCTCTCACCTAGAGCACCGAAGTGGCCTCCTAATGCGGGTCCCGGCTCCAACCTGGCTCCGCTCCAGCCCATTCACCATAAGATGGCCAAGAACTTCTTTCTTTCTCTAAAGCCAAGCTGAGCACACTACCCTGACACATAAAATCCTTTTGGGGTTAGCATTTACCTCCAAATAAACAAGCTTTTTAGCTTAGCACAAAAGCCTCTCTGTCATGGGGGTCCCTGCTTCCTCCCCCAGTACAACCACCCCCAGCCTCCAAGGCAGAGGGCCCGGCAGGGCCCAGGTCCAGTTCTGGTCTCTTCACTCATGGCGGGTTTACCTCTTTCTGTGTCTGATGTTTCCCTGTAAACAGTCATGGTCCCAGGAGGAAACTGGAGAGGTGGGTAAAGGGACTACTCACAAGGGTGAGGTTCTGGTGTAGAGAAACCACAGGGGAGGGGGGAGCAGGGACACAGACACCACCCCTAGGCTCTGGTGATGGAGGAAGCAGTTTCAGAGGTCTGAAGCCGGAGGCTGAGGATGGAGCCACCTGACAAGACCTTTGGCCCTTGGTCAAAGGCATATCCAGCCTGCAATGGCCAAGCAGGGAGGGTGCCCGGGGCAATGAATAATGTGGTGTCTCCCACTTTCCTTCCCCTGAGCTCCTGCCTGGCCTCACTGGTTGAACCAGCTGGAAGGTAGAGGGCAAGGCACAGAGCAAGGGAAGAAAGAAGGGCTCTAGAAGGCAAATAGTCACTCAAACCCAAAACACTACTCATCTCTTCAAATGTAGCCAGGCCCCCTTGTCTGGGAGGCCTTCCTGACCACCCCTGTCCTCCGGCTTACACAGTTGTCCCTGAGCTCTGTGACTGGCTCAGTTTAGGGTCTCGGGGAGGGGGGGGGGTGTGGAGCAGCATGCCCATCAATGCATCTTTTTAAATTTCACTGGTAGCCTGTCTCCCCTGGGTAATAAATTCCATATATTTACAATTTTCTACCTAAACTTGGCTTTCCCTGATTTGTTTTTCCAAAATAATCGCCTGGAAGCTTCCAAGGCCCTCTGTGGCTTAGATTTCAGGGTCTGGAGTTCCCTCCTTCACCCCAGCGATGCAACATGAACCACAAACCCCTCCTCTGGTGCCCAGACAGAAGCAATGACATCTGTGAGCCCCTGCTATCCCCCAGGCCCTACATCCAGAACTGACAACCTTACCTCATTCATTAAGCATCCTAGCAGGCAGTTACTACCATTCCAGTTTACGAATGAAGAAGTGGAGGTTCAGAGAGGTTTCCAACCATAGCCAGTGCCACAAATTCAGGTGCTAAAGCCAGGACTGGGATAAGTACTCTAGGACCTTCATGCATTAAGAATGCTATGGAACCCTCAACCTCCCCAATTCAACAGAACACAAAACACTGAGGTAAAACTAACGTGGATGATGGAAGTTTCTAAGTTTTAGAATTCTAAAGTTCTGGATGCATTTCTCCGAAACTGACCTTCTCTTCTTTTTTGTGTGTCCCTCTCAGTGTCCCTGCTGGGTCACCTGGCCTGAGGTGAGAGGGCTGGAGTCCAGGTTGTGGGCTCAACACTCACATTCTTACTACCAGGCCCACGGCCGAGGCCGCCACAGCGAGCCCTCCTTCGGCATGCAGAGCAGCCTCAAAACCTTCCTGCGTGGCTGCAGGTGGCCACGCCAGTCCTTGGGGGTTTGCCTTTGCCTTCCCTCCTGCCGATGCTGCGAGCTGCACGCCGTACCCCCCTCCACCCCCCCGCTGGTTCTCCCCTGCGTTGGCCAGTGAGAGCACCCTGGTCATTCCCAACTCGGGTCTTTGCATCTTTCACCCTTCTCAGTTGCCAGCTGCTTCCAGAGGCTAGAAGGGAAAAAGCCAAAGACACCAGAAAGGTCCTAAGTGCAAGGACAAATCTCGAGTAGGAAGAAGCCAGTCAGAGTTTTGAGGAGAAAGTGATCACTGCCAGCCGAGTGATTCTGCAGGTGCTGGGAGGAGACGGTGTCTGAGCAGATGCAGAGGGTGGAGAGGATTCGAGAGGGAATGACGTGACGGTTCAGGCCCCCGACAGGCAGGACGCGCAGGGGCAGAGGAGAGAGGGAAAGCAAGGGTGAGCTAAAGACAATGCATGCGGGCCTGACCGCCCGCGGTCCTCTGCAGTCTGTCTGAAATCAGCGCTGGGTCGGTGGCTCAGCCCTGGGCCCACGCATTTAAGTGCCTGGGTTTTGACTTGCATATTTTTCGTTCTCAATATTTGATGGCAGCTTTCTTTTTTTTTTTTTTTAAAGATTTTATTTATTTATTTGACAGAGAGAGACACAGCGAGAGAGGGAACACAAGCAGGGGGAGTGGGAGAGGGAGAAGCAGGCTTCCCACGGAGCAGGGAGCCCGATGCAGGGCTTGATCCCAGGACCCTGGGATCATGACCTGAGCCGAAGGCAGACGCTTAACGACTGAGCCACCCAGGCGCCCCTTGATGGCAGCTTTCTTAACCGCTCTCTTAAGGCAGAACAAATCCTGTCTCCGGTCCTCCTGCAGCTCACAATTGGTTTCATGAGGGATGAAGTCATTAGGTTGATTGCTCCACATGGGGGCTGCTACTCACGCCCGAAGGATCACATTCTCCTCACACAGACGGTCTTTCTGTTTACCTGGCCAGGCTTCTCCAGCATGAATCCTAACCAGTGGCTCCTGGGCGGGTGGGGTGGAAGGGGGTGGTGGAGACGCTGGGTCCCCTCCATACCACAGGTGCGTGGTGTCCGTGCCTCTGTGACCTGTAGTAGACCAGCATCCAGGCTGTCCCAGCAAGGGCACTGTGTTTTCCCCTCAGGGGTCAGCTTGCACCTCCCCCCACCCCCCACCCCGAGATAAGTAGACGTTCAGGTTCCAAAAGTGCAGCCTCCTTCTGAAAATCAGGGTGAGGAGGTGGCCTGGGGTGTGGTCCTCCAGGGGGCAGAACACAAGCTCCTGGGGAGACCCTCCCTCTAGGGCATTGGGTTCCACCTCACTGTCTGTCTAGACATTTTCCAGGTGCTTCTGGCAGCTTTGTGAATGAGTTAAAAACAAATTTAAGAGGAGAGGAAGTTCTTGTGCTGAATGTGCCGCTGCCTGTCTCCATCGATGTCCAGAGCCCCGGGCCTGGAGCAGGGCTCGGCGTGGCGCAGGCACTCAGGGAGCACTGAGCAGACAGATGAGAGGAGGGTGGGAGGAAGGCAGGCGGGAAGGAGCTCCAGGGCTCTGATTTTTTTTTTTTTAAACCCTTTTTTAAAATTAATAGTTAATAGAACTAATTTTGTATCCTTTACAAGGGCCTTAAGATGCATTCTCTTCATTACCAGATACTTTGTTTTTCTTCCAAATGTTTATTTAAATTCTCCAGGGTTTTGAAGTACACCCTCTCTCTCTCTGGCACCATTGTTCTGTATGTATGTGGCTTTTGGTCAGTGCTGTCCTTCCTGGGCATTCCCGAGTCATCCTCATGTTTGGGTGAAGTGCTCCTCCTCGGGGCGCTCAGCTCCTTGGGCTTCCCCAATGGACTATAAGCTCCCTTACTCAGCACTGTGACCCTAATGTGCGCCCAGTGTCCAGACGGGGCCTGGACAACTGTGGCACCCAATCCATCTTTGCTGAATGAATGAATGAATGAATGAACCCTCTTGTCCCCTCTTCCTAACTGCTATTATAAGCCGCTCACACCCTACCCCACCCCTATCTCCTGTTTCTGGCACCCCAGACATACGCGCCCCTCATTCCTCACCACTGCATCTTAGCTGACTTCCAAACAGGCACCAGCCTCACATATACTAGTTTTAAGTCGGTTACTACCAGGTCAGACTAGGAGACCAAATGGCACATGAAGGGGAAGGTAAGGTTCTGGGGACCTTGGGCAGTTTCTGTAGTAACTGCTGGTTCCCCTCAAACTCCCTTCCTCAGCAGGGGATGGAGATAGGGCCCTCTGATACCTTCGGACAGAACCCATCAAACCCCAGGCCCCCACTCTGGAGAGGGGCCAATGTCACTCAGAACTCCAGGGATCTCCTCCAGGGCCCCCCTCTTGGAACTCTGGGTGAAAAAGCCTGATGCCTATGACTGCCTATATCACACCAAAAACAACTAAGTCCACTCCTTGAAGTGGACTTATGGGAAGGAAGTTGTCTAGATGGGCAACTCTGAGAACGTGCACACGGAGGTCTAGATTCGGGACTTAGAAAAAGGTGCCACACAGAAGGACCCTAGAGGGACAATGATTCATTAAACACACACAGACTTGGCCGACTGTGTGCCAGGCACTGTGGATGGCTCTGGGGTCCTGTGGTTTACCCTTCTTGGTTTGCAGATGAGGAAACCAGGGGAAACTAAGTCAGTCAGGGACACGAAACTGGGGAAGGTCAGGGCCACCCGGAAACTCCCAGTCAGGATCCAGCCTCCCACTCATCTTACCACTCCAACTTGGGCCATTGCAAGAGTGACCCACTTGGCCTCCTGCCCTCTAGACTCCCCATCCCCAGTTCATCCTTCACTGAGCAATCAGGGGGAATCTTTGTAAAATCCAACTTGGATCTTGTTACCCCCTAAATTTAAAATCTTCATGGTTGCACCCTGTGCTCAGCATAGAGTCCCAAAGGATTTTGTTTGCCCTTCCTGTTTTTTCCCCACCATCCCACCTCTGCCCAGAGAAGCCCTGCTTCAAGGCAGGGAGAAAAGATACATGAACAGGATCCTAAATACGTGTTAGCCCCCTCCGACTGTCTGGCATCTCCACCATCAGTGGTCACTGAACCCAAGACCACTATCTATTATTCATGGTTTGAGAATCAGAAGTTTTGATCTCTTCCTTTTTTTTAAGCAACTTTGCTGAGGTATAATTTGCAGGTCTAAAAATTTACCCATCAGAAGTCTACACTTAATGATCTTCGATAATTTTATAGAAGTGTGCAACTATCACCACAATCCAGTTTTAGAACATTTCCATCACCCCAAAAAGATCCCCTTTGTGCCCATTTTCAGTCATGTTGGGGGCTTACATCCTTTACCCCAGGCAACACCTGAGACAGATCTATTTTCTTTCTCCATAAATTTGACTTTTCTGGACATTTCATATAAATGCAATCGTATAATACTCTGTTATAATATGGAATAATATAATAGTCTGTTGTGACTAGCTTCTTTTACTTAGCATAATGTTTTTGAGATTCATCCATGTCATACTGTGTATAAGTAATGCATTTGATGAATAATATTCTATTGTATGGGTATACCATATTTTATCTATTCATCAGTTGATAGACATTTTGGATCATTTCCACTTTTAAGCTTTATGAATAATGCTATTATTAATATTCTGTAGACATTATGTATGTAGACATATATTTTTTTCATATCTTAGGTGAATATGCAGGAGTGGAGTTTTTGGGTCATACAGTAAGTTTATGTTTAACTTTTTAAGAAACTGAGAAACTGTTTTCTAAAGTGATTGTATGATTATGCTTTCCTCACTCCTGCCCTGCACTATATAACGGTTACCGTTTCTCCACATTCTTGTCAACATTTGTTATTATTGCCTGGCTTATTATTATTATTAATTATTATTATATCCATTCTTAGACTCCTGAAGTGGTAGCTTACTGTGGTTTTGATTTGCATTTCCCTAGTGACTAATGTTGTTGAATACCTTTTCACTTTTCATTCTTACATCTTCTTTGGTGAAATGTCTATTCACATCTTTTGCCCATTTTATTTTATTTATTTATTTTTAAAGATTTTATTTATTTATTTGAGACAGAGAGAATGAGATACAGAGAGCATGAGAGGGAGGAGGGTCAGAGGGAGAAGCAGACTCCCTGCCAAGCAGGGAGCCCGATGCGGGACTCGATCCCGGGACTCCAGGATCATGACCTGAGCCGAAGGCAGTCGCTTAACCAACTGAGCCACCCAGGCGCCCTCTTTTGCCCATTTTAAAAATTAGGTTGTCCTTTCTCTTATTATTGAGTTGTAAGAGTTCTTTACATAGTCTGTGTTCCAGTGAGTCCTTTATCAGATATATGATTCACAAATATTTTCTCCAAGTCTGTGGCTTGTCTTTTCATATTCTTAATGGTGTCTTTTGAAGCATAATCGTTTTCAATTTTGACTAAGATCAATTTATCAATTTTTTTTTATAGGTCATGATTTTGGTGTCAGTGTCAGATTCCTTGCCAAATCCTAGGATAAAGATTTTCTCCTGTTTCCATCTAAAGATTTATAGTTTTACCTCTTACATTTGAATTAATGAATGATACCTTTTGAGTTAGTTTTTGTGTATGTTGGAAGTAAGGGTCTATATTCATCATTTTTGCATGTGGATATCCAATTATCCTAGCACCATTTGTCGAAAGCACTATCCTTTTCCCCATTGAATTAATGTGGCACCTGTATTGAAAATCATTTGATCACAAACATAAGGGCTTATTTCTAGACACTCAATTTCGTTCCATTGATCTATACCCCTATCCTTCCAACAGTTCCCCACTGTTTTGATTACTATAGACATAGTAAGTTTTGAAATTACGAAGTCTAATCTTCCAACTTTGTTCTTCCTTTTCAGCCTTGTTTTGGCTGTTCTGGGTCCTTTGTATTTCCAGGATCATCTTGTCGATTTCTGCAAAAAAGCTTGCTGAGATTTTGATAGGGCTTGCATTGAATATGTAGATCCATTTGTGAAGAGTAGCCTTTGTAATAATATTAAATCTTCCAATCCATGAACTTGGAGTGTCTTTCCACTTATTTAGGTATTTTTAATTTTTTTTCTCAGCAATGTTTTTACAGTTTTCAGTGTACAAGTGTTGCCTTTCTTTTGTTAAATTTCTTTCTGGGCATTTTATTATTTGTGATGCTGTTTTGAATGGAGTTGTTTTCTTAATTTCATTTTTGGATTGTTCATGGCTAGTATATAAAAATACAACTGACTTCTTTACATTGATCTTGTATCTGCAAACTTGCTGAACTTGTTCATTAGTCCTAGTAGAATTTTGTTGATTCTGTAGGATTTTCTACAGTTTCATGTTGTCCATAAATAAAGACAAATTTTTACTTCTTCCTTTCCAATCTGAATGTCTTTAATATCCATTTTTTGGGATCCTATTTCACGGGCTTAGAAACATTAGTTCAATGATGAATAGAAGTGTTGGAGTGGGTATCCTTACCTTGTTCTCGTTTTATGGGGGAAAGTTTTCAGTCTCTCATCATTAAGCATGATATTAGCTATAGGTTTTTTGTAAATGCCCTTTGTTAGGCTGAGGAAGTTCCTCTATTTTTAGTTCAAGTGGGTATTAAATTTCTTTTACATGCTTTTTTTTTTTTTGTATCTGTTGAGATGATCCTGTGTTTTTTGTCCTTGCTAATTCTGTCCATTTAATAAGACGATATATTACAGTGATCGACTTTTGGATGTTAAACCAGCCTTTTATTCCTAGGAGAAATCTGACTTGGTCATAGTTATCATCTTTTTTATATATTGTTGAATTTGATTTTTCAACATTTTGAGAATGTTTGTGTCTATGTTCAGGAGAGATAATGGTCTGTAGTTCTCTCTCTCTCTTTTTTAAAGATTTTATTTATTTATTTGAGAGAGAGAGAGACAGAGAGAGAGCACAAGCAGGGGGAGCGGCAGGCAGAGGGAGAAGCAGACGCCCCACTGAGCAAGGAGCCCAATGAGGGGCTCGATACCAGGACCCTGAGATCATGACCTGAGCTAAAGGCAGACGCTGCACTAACTGAGCCACACAGGTGCCCCGGTCTGTAGTTTTCTTATGATGTCACTGTCTGACTTTGGTATCGGGACGATACTGGCCCCTCATCTTCCTCTTTTTCCTGAAGAATTGTGAAGCATTGGCATTATTTCTTCTTTAAATATGTTACAGAATTCATCAGTGAAGTCATTTGGGCCCGGGCTTTCTTTGTGAGATGGTTTTTGATTAGAGGTTCAATTTATTGACTTGTTATAAGTCTATTTGATTTTCTATTCCTTTTGGGTCAGTTTTAGTTCCTTGTGTCTTTTGGGGATTTTTCCATTTTGTTGAAGTTGTCTGACTTATTGGCACAAAATTGTTTGTAGTATTTCCCCAGTTTGTTGTTTGCCTTTGGTCAATTTTCAGAGTCCTGAAATGGTTGTTTGTTATGATTTTTTTTTTCTCAGTTTTATTGTCCCTTCTTGGGGACAGTATTTGCCAAGCTGCTCATTCTACCATTCCAGAAGTCACACCGTTCTCTTCTGATTTTGATACCATATCCCCATTTCTTGGTGAAGGAGATTTTGTGTGGGTGACCATTTCAGACATTTGCGTTTCTATTAAAATGACAACCCCTCTGAGAGAGCTTTCTTGGTCACTGTCATCTCAAATGCCTCTCCTTCCCCCTCCAAGTACTTATTATCACGTTAGTCAGTTGTATTTTATCACTATCTGAATTTATTCTATTTGTTCAGCCACTTTCTCTCTTAGTTACAGTCTGTTTCTTACTCCATGCCCACGTCCCGCCTCCTGTCCTGAATGTTAGTGTCATCCAGGCACAGGCTGCCCTCAGCTCTCTCCACAGCACCCGAGGAACCTGAAAAATATCTGCTGGTGAATGAGTAAGTGAAGGAAAAAAAGAAGGACGGATTATAGGAGGAGATCAGGCCTCAAACCTGTGGCTCG
The DNA here is from genome assembly GCF_002201575.2 of Neomonachus schauinslandi. Taxonomy (NCBI): domain Eukaryota; kingdom Metazoa; phylum Chordata; class Mammalia; order Carnivora; family Phocidae; genus Neomonachus; species Neomonachus schauinslandi. The sequence continues at coordinate 119,288,753 of NC_058403.1, forward strand.
CAAGCCACCACAGAGTGGTGATTTTCTGGTCCCCTGTTCTTTCTAACTAAATTATAAACCTGTACCCAGGATGGAGGTGGAAGGAGCCATATGCAGGCAAACTAATGTGTACCGAGCTTACTGCCCATAGAGAGGTAGACATTTCTAAGCCTCCCTTGCAGTGAGGGTGCAGCCAGGTTACTAGTTCTGGCCAATGGAATGTAATTAGAAGTGAGTCTTATGTCTCCACCATCATTACTCAGCAAGATAGGTATTATCGTCCCCCTTTAAAGATGAGGCTGCTGAATGTCAGAGGTTAAGCCATATGACCAACCTCACCCAACCGACAGGAGGTGGAACCGGCCTTCCTTTTAAATTTAGTTCAAACGATTTGAGATCCTGCTGTGTTTTCACTATTCCAGGCAAACTACGTGGGGGTAATTATATCATTAAGTTATTATAAACAATTAACACCATAGATGGTTTATTGTGACTTAGGCAGAGAATCAAAAGGCCCATTTTTTTTTTTCCTTTTCCTTTCTTAATGTGAGTACACATAATGTTTAGCATCAGTGCAGCCCTGGCTAACTATCAAAATGGTTTTTATGCTGACAGTCAAGATTTAGGACAGAAGAGCTAGCTGAGTGTGGAAATGGTTTCCTTATATGACGTTCATGGTTTAAATTTAAGCCTCGTACTTGGGCACCTCACATACTTTTGTTCGTTCACTCCCTCATCCACCAAACATTGTTTTTGTGATTTGATTTTTCCTCTATCGGGGGATGCAAAGATGAGGAGACTCAGCCCCTGCCCTGAAGAGCTCAGAGTCCAGAAGGACAGCCGGAGCAAAAGGCTGTATTTCCCCACAAATACCAGCAAATAAACTGCCACCTCCTGTTTCTGCATTAATTCCTGGGGCAGCGTGTGTGGTAGGTGTTGTGGGTGGGGCATGGGTAATTGCAGACTCAGAGTTGACACCTTTGAACAACAGGATCTTTGCTCTTGGCATAGATGCCAGGATGTCAGCAGGAGACTTGGTTGCCAGCCCTGCCAGGGAGGGCAGCCTGGCTGTGGCCTCTGTTCTCGGATTATTCCGCCTCCTGGTGACTGCCTGGGTGTGTATCTGTGCCGGAAGCCCCCCCCCCCCCCCCGCTGCTCCCTGACCTCACAGCATCAGCACCTACAAAGCAAAGAGCTGCACCAAACCAGCCTCTCCCTCCCCAGATGTGTCATCTATGTCACTGCAAAACACCCCTGCTTTTGTCCCATCCCCAGACTAACAGGATCAAAATATGGGAGTTGCAGGGTTAGAGTAATGGGGGTGGGGGTGGTGGTAGGAGATGGGTATTTCTGGAAAAGCTCCCAGATGACCATGATGAGCTGCCAGCATTGAGAACTCGAATAATATGAATCTAGAATAATCTCTTGGGCCCCTTCCAGCTCTGTGCAGATTCAAATATGCGAGGCATGACCGAAGAAAGGGTCACAGTCTGGAATCACATTTCCGTGGCTGAAAGGCATTCCTCCGCCTTGCCTTTGATATGGCCTTGTTTTCCTAAGTGCTTTCCTATTCATTACGGGAATGATCTTTAAATACTAATGTGGCAGCAAGATAGGTATTTTAGATATTTTATAGATAGACAGTTCAGTCTCTCCCAAGGTTACCAGCTATTTAGCCACTAACTGGAACCCAAACCCAGACAAGCTGTAGACCCCAGCCCAGAGCTGACTCCAGGAGCTCTAACTGCCCCCTAAAGCCGAGAAGCTTTTGAAAAGTTTTTTGAAGAGGAGATAGAAGGCGGATGGCCACATCTGCCCAGCACTCTGAGAGACAGAGGGGCCAGATTTTACAGAATTCCGAGCAGGGAGACCCATCAATGGGCCACCTTTTGACACACAGAGCACAGGGAGCCCCAGCCTGCCCAGCAGGTGCTCTGCCGGCTCTCAGCTCTCAGCTCTGATAAAGGAAGCCGGGGAGAAGCCTCCCTCAGTGGAAGCCTGCTCATGCTGTAACAGGGAGAGAAGTTCTTACTGGGGCACTTCACACTTAACCCCTTGCTATCGGCTAATGGGCTGTCAGAATCCATAAAAGAGCCTGCATTTCTGCCCTGCAACCCAGAAATGTATCATATTTTCCTCCGTATTAAGTCACTGAGGCTGGTCAGTCTGGCACTGAATTTACAGTTCAGGCAGAGAAGTCTGAGCCTCCGGAGCACCCTGGTGACCCTTGGCCAGGCTGCAAATAAGAGTGTCTAGGTGCTCCCAAACCACAGCCCTCTGCTCTCTGCATGAGATGGTCTGGATCCCAAATATCCCCATCCCTGAATGTCATTCTAAAGGCATCTGGAGAAAGTAAAAAATGAGGTAGACCATAGAATCTCCGCTCAACTCTGATCCCTACAAGCAGAGTCTCCTATAGCCTCTTCCCTGTCCAGGCTCGGTGTGTCTGTGCTTGCCTTCCTCAGATAAAAAGACAATCTTGGGTCAATGAACCAAGTACTAAAGTGACAGCAATAATAAAAATGTCAGTGCTGGGGAGGGGGCACATACCCAGGGCACCCACCCAGCCCAGCTGAAGGCCAGGAAGGCTTTCCGGAGGAGATGTCTGAGCAGAGGAGGAATACACAGTAGGTGCTCCATGATGCTTGGCAGGGATGGGTGGGGTTGCATAGCTATCATCAACCTCCTGATGAGGCCTCTCCCTGTCCCACAAGGTGCCCGTGAACTTGCATTCTGTCTTTAGGGCATGCTATGTCATCTCCTATCACAGACAGCCTCTGGGGTGGGGCAGCAGGTGGTAGGCCTGAGTAATACCTGTAATTCTCATATTTAAGGGAGGTAGAGCTGTGGGGCATGGGGTCTTCTGGGCAACCCCCAAGACTGGGTCTCAGGAGTTCCTGGGACTCTGTGCTTAGATCAAATCCTGCTCTCTTCTAGGCCCTTCCAGTTTCTTGCCAGGGCCTGTTAGGAACTGAGCATATCCATCTGAGTGTGCAGGAGCGCTGTAAGACCCTCTCTCCCAGATTCATCCTCAGCCAAGACCTGTCTACTTGTGAGCAACAGGCTGCCCTGCCTGGCACCTCATCTGGCTCCCCTGGGAGGCGGGAGCCATTGGTCACCAAGGCACCCACCCACCATGCTCCCAGGAGCGTTTGTCGTCATCTTTCCATCCACAGCTGGACTTTTGGGGAGGTTCTCTGCTAGGGCAGGAGGAGAGGAGAATACTCCAGGTTGTGGCAACCTCTTGCAGCAGGTCTCTGTTGGTCTGTCCTCAAACCTGTGCGTCTGGATATGAAAGAGCTGGTTTGACTGTGTGGGTGTGTGTTGGTGGGAAAGAGGGTCTGGAGTGCACGCCCATGGAGGAGGCTTTGATGTTGCTGGTCCAGGGACAGTACTGGGAAACATGGGGTCAGTTAATCTTTCCAGGCCCTTCTGACCGGGCAGTCTTCAACCACCTGATATAATATCCCTTGTTGCATCATCACTGCTGCCACTTTGGAAGATTCATCAGACCCAGTGAATTTAATTGGTAATATTTCAGACAAATTTAACAAAAACTAAGATCTGTTAGACGCCTACTGTGTTCCTGATCCTCTGCTAGGTGCTGCAACATAAAATATCTTCTTTCCTCTCCATTTTCTAGATTGAGGCCCAAGGAGGTGACTTGCCTGAGACCTGGCAGGTATTATGTGGTTGAGCTGAGGTGCAAGCTCGGGTCTGCTTTGCTTTTTACTAACATGGCCTGGGGCCATGTTCCTTAGTTTCCTCACCTGTAAAATGGGGATGCCAACCACATGCTGGTGTACTATGAGGACAGACAGCACAGGAAATGAGGCTGGTTATGAGTAACTGCTACCCAGTTCATGATCATTCTCAGGTCTCTTTATCCTTTCCCTTGTCTGAAATGATAATATAAATGTTAGTGTAATCTGTTTTCAAGTTTTCCTTTTAGTTGAGGAAAATTATTTTCCTAGGTGTCACCTAGCAGGTCCTTGTAGAGAAAAGCCCTCCATCTTATCTAAGCTCACAGGGCGTTTTATCAGTCCTGGGTGCTCTGGCTCATGGATACTTCAGGGCAAAGCTCAGTTGTGGCCTGCTTTGTGAATCGTGGCCTGAGCTGTCCATTGGGGGTGATCTCTCGCTCTGCGGACCCCCAGAGCATTTTCTGCTTCCGGCCCCCTCTGATGTTCGTCTTTCCTTTAAAGTCCCATAGTTATTGAGCTGTGGGTCCAAGGCTCCATGTCCGTCTCTTCCCTGGAGGAGCTCCCAATCCATGGGAGAAACAGATGGTCAGAATTCAGGGTGGTCAGTGCTGGATGATGGGGGTAGGGAGATGGTGAAGTCTGAGTTGTGTCATCACTAATGGGAGTTTTGCTAGATGCTAAGAAAATATTACGGTTAACTTTTCATTCACTCTTATTCAAGGACAAAAGCCTATGTTAATTTACATTTTCCGAAGGCAACAAACAGATGTTCACTTACCAAGGAAACAAGAGCCGCACTTGATCAGAATAAAACCTCTCCCCTGTGATGTCCTGGACACAACGCTCCATTTCCAGTCCTCCTGGGAGTGGGAGGTGCTGTGCGTCGGGGATGGGGGGCAGGTCTGGCCCCAGCCTGTCTTTTGTCACCTGTCCCACGCGTGGTGCAAGCCAGACTACCTTTCAGTCTGCCTGACCCACGAGGTGTAGCACAGCACCTTCCTTCTCCAAGACACTTCCTAGGCTGCTTCAAACCACGTGGCCCTTCACTCCTGAAATCTTGCAGCATATCCTTGCTGCCCCGGCACTGTGTCTGATGAGCAGGACTGGTGACAGCCCTTTTCCTACTGAGTACCCTCCTTCTGCCAGATGCCGTGCTAAATGCTAAGGGCATTTTCTCACTTTTGCCTCAAAACAATCCTGTGAGATTGATATTAATATTCCCATTTTACAGATAAAGAAAGCAAGGCTCAAATGACCAAAAGAGCATGTGAAAGGGCAAATTTCCTGCGTCCAACTCTTCTGGAGAGAACGAAGATTCATGTTTGTTTAAAACATTAAATAAAAAATGCCATTCTTAAGTAAGGAAGGCCAACCTAAGAAAGGTCATTCTTAAACCCAGGCACAATTTAATAGCAATGCCACTTTCTCTCTGTAAAACACCGAGCACTCACCCATTAGTGCCCGTGTCTTGCGACAACACAGTGAGCGTCAGGCGTGAGGCTTCCCCCTGTTGGCCCATGCTAGGTCCCACGAGGACAGTCCTGGCCTGGCGAAGTGAGGAAGATGGGAGGGTGCGGGAGCGAGAAAGCAAAGTCTCTCTTGGTGTCTTCTCACAGAAAGGAGCTACAGGTGTGCCATCATGTGCTTGATTCCCACACACCGCGAGCCAGGCCTAACTCATCCGGCCCCTCGGGGCTCCCCGCTTCCATGGGTCCATGGGCAAACAAGGGAGGCCCCGCAACACAGCCCAGGCTGGGACTGTATCTTGGTGGAAGTGGATTCTTGCAGAGTCTCAGGGGTCGTCTGCGGGGCTTTGGGGAGTCAAGAGGATTGCAGAGCAGGCACAGTGTGACCGAAGTGCTAGGAGAGTTGTCGTTGTGGGTAATGTGGGGACAGAAATAAAGTTTCCGTGGCTGTAGCGGGAATGCCAATGGGGTGGAGGCAATCATCAACTAACGATTGAAGGAGGAAAAGTTTCTTTACTATTAAAGGGCCTAAAGTATCTTTAACCACAAAAGATACCTAATCTTACAAAGCTAGATACACAACAGAAGGCAAGGAAGTCCGTTCGCAGACTGTCATCAGTAAGACCCCCATGGAGCCCCCTTCTTCATAGGAATGATAACTTTTACCTTTCAGAGGCAAGTCACAGGAAGAGCTCCTACCAGCCTAGACCAGCTGGAGCCTGACCACCGACTCACACCCTTGCAGATGGGCCACAGAGTGTCCGGCAGTTACCTCTACCTCATCATAATGTTAAAACCTCCACCCAAGGAGGAGCACAAAACTCATTTCTATAACATATGATGCATGTTTAGTCATGATTCCTGAGTACACATGTGCAAACTTATGCTTGCCGCTACATATGAAGACAAAAGTCCTCTTTCTGAATATTCATCCTAACCTTAAATAAGGTTTAAGGTTATTAAAAGCACTCACCCCCCTGGTGGAGAGTCACAGCTTTGGAAGTTATTCCCCATGATCTTATTCACTACGGATAAAGTTTCCTTTGTGTGACAACTCCACCTGGGGTGGTCTTTATCTGTGACTCACCAGGGAGTGAACTCCTGTTAGTTCAGTTACAAGATGGAAATTCAGCAGCCTTGGGTGGCCCCAAGTTCCACCCTGATTGATGCAACTATGAGCGATATCATCACCTGGAGGCAGGGCGCTGTCAGATGGGAGAAACTCCACTGGCCACTTACACGGGGGTCCTTCCTAACTATTCACAGCCTCACCTCCTCCACCTCTCCCCGCTCCTAGTTACCAAGGCTATGTGCCTAATTACCCTCCATATGCAAGGAGCCATTGCAAAGCAAGCCAACCCATTCCTGAGCGGTTCATGTGTGATGGATGAATAGGACTGTTTTCCCAGGCTGACTGTTTTTCACTAAGCTCAGCCTTGCAACCCACCTTTGGTCCATTTGTGGGGTTCAGGGTCTCTGCAGTCTGATGCAGCCTCATCATTGGGGCCGTCCCTCCACCCACAATCACCAGGCAGCCTGTTTGGTTGAACCCAGGCAAAGCTGGATAGCACCACATGGCATTAGTATCATTAGCCTTAGAGTATTACTACTGAGAAGTGAACAAGAAATACACAAGTGGCCCACAGTAAATGCTTCATCATCATTATTTATTAATATTTTATTGAGGCCATCTGAGTAAGCTTTAGGGCTGCTAACAGGGGGCAGATTTTACTAGCAACCTGAGTGAGGCAGAGGTAGCCCCCCTGAAAAGATGGAGCCTGGCTGAGGAAGCCAGGAGTTTGGGCGGAAAGAGACGAATTCCTCTGTTCTGAAGGAGATAACTGGTCCCAATTAGCAAAACAACAAAACAAAACAAAACAAAAAACCCAAACAAACAAAAAAACCCAAAACCTTTCAACAAGCAGTATGGAGGTTCCTCAGAAAAGTTAAAAATAGAATCATCCTATGACCCAGCGATTGCACTACTGGGTATTTATCCAAAGGATACAAAAATACAGATTCAAAGGGCTACACGCACCCCGATGTTTATAGCAGCATTATCAACAATAGCCAAATATGGAAAGAGACCAAATGTCCATTTACTTATGAATGGATAAAGATGTGGCATATGGACAATGGAATAGTATTCAGCCATAAAAGGAATGAAATCTTGCCATTTGCAATAACATGGAGGGACCTAGAGTGTATTATGCTAAAGCGAAGTAAGTCAGACGTATCAAGACACATACCATAGGATTTCACTCGTATGTGGAACTTAAGAAGCAAAAGATGAACATGGGGGAAAAGAAGAGAGGCAAACCAGAAAACAGATTCTTAACTATAGAGAACAAATTGAGGGTTGATGGAGGGAGGTAGGCGGAGGGATTGGTTGAATGGGTGGTGGGTATCAAGGAGGGCACCTGCTGGGATGAGCACTGAGTGTTGTTGGTAAGTGATGAATCACTAAATTCTACACCTGAAACTAATATTACACCATATATTAATGAACTGGAATTTAAATAAAAACTTGAAAAAGAAAAAAAATAATAGGTATAATTTTAAAGAGCGGCTTTGAGTAAGCGCAGGTCACTGCGGACAGGGCCGAAGAGAAAGCGCAGCTATGTTTTTTGGAGAATCTCTTAAGGCTTTAATGAATAGGTCGGAATCACTGTTAATTAGCACATCCATTGTGGGAATGCAAATGTGGCTGCTAATCCAGCAGTTTTGTTCTAAGTACACTCACTGTGTCCTTGTTTACAAGGCAATTGTCCCCAGAGCCCTTGTTGTTTATAAATTGTTACTGGGGTGGAGGGTGAGGAGATTCTTAATAGGAATTCCAGAAAACCCTGGGCTTCTGAGCCCAGCTGTGTATCAGAGGGAAAGATGGAGTTGGTTTTAGGACAAAGTCTCAAAGACCGAGGACCTGAAATGAAAAGGAAGTGAGCAACCGGACTCTCCATTACACCTTCATGATCCCAGCACCTACACTTTGTGACAAATTGTGGACTCAACGGTAGTCCTAGGACCTGCCTTTGGCTTTGATTAATGAAGAATATCAATAATAATTTATAATTAAAAGCTATCACATATTAAGTAATGGGAAATGCACTCTTTTTACTGTCACAGCAACCCTCTGTCTAAGTCCAATATTATTTTTATTTTTGAAGCAGGAAAGCCGAGCTTTAGTAAGATGACCTCAACCCTCTCAGGTCACTCATTGGAATCAGAACTGGGTGGTCTCATTTTCTTGCCCAGGTGTATTAACCAGGTACACTTCTTGCTACAGGTAAAAAGGTAGTTGGTTTCCTCCCGAATTATCCAGTTTTATTCTTCTTTGTATAGCTAATACTCCCTTTTCAGTGCTCCAGGAATCCTTACTCACTTATAGCTCCCCAAATACAATGTATGAACTCAGGCCCCAGTGCCTTTGCACATGCTGTTTTCCTTAATGTAAACTTATTAGGAAAAAAAAGCACTAAAACTTGGAAATAAGTCAAGAAGATGATTCTGTGGCCCTTCAAGTTTCTCCTGGAGCTGAGGTCAGCTACAGACTGCAGGCCAAAGCCAGCCAACCACCTGTTTTTATAAATAAAGTTTTGTTAAAACACAGCCACACCCATTCCTTTAAATATTGTGGAAGGCAGCTTTTGTGTCACAGGGGCAGAACTGAGTAGTTACAATAGAGACCTTATGGCCCACAAAGCCTAAAATATTCACTCCCTGGGTCTTTATATAGTTTGCTGACACCTGCTGGGGCGGGGAGAGGCTTGACTGAGTTTTCTTTACTGTTTAGTATTGCTTAGGGCCCAAATATTTTGTCTTCTGTAAAGGTTAGAGGTTAACTTATAGAAAACTGATAAGGGGGGGGGGAGCTGATAGAAAGTCTCAAAAGCGATAGTTTTTAAAAAAAAATTTTTTTTTTTTATTCATTTGAGACAGAGAGAGACAGAAAGTGAACATGAGCAGGTGAGAGAGGCAGAGGGAGAGGGAGAAGCAGACTCTCTGCTGAGAGGGGAGCCTGACAGGGGGCTCAATCCCAGGACCCGGAGATCATAACCTGAGCCAAAGGCAGACGCTTAACCATCTGAGCCACCCAGGCTCCCCTCAAAAGTGATAGTTTTATTTTCCTGCAGAAATTACCTAGCTTTGCATCTCACTTACCTATCTCTTCTTGGCATTCCTTTTTATTTTTTAAAGACTAAATAAAATCCTAGTTTTCATATTTCTTTGGTACTGATTTTGTCATCTTGCTGGTTCCCTCATTAAAAAGTTAAATGAAACTCTGAAACATTCTCTCTCTCTCTCTCTCTCTCTCGCTTTCTCCATTTTGAGCAACTTATTTTGACAAGCTCTTCCATCCACTTCTAATCACACTTCAGCACTCATCTGGCTTGTCCCCATTTCTGGGAAGTCTCCCCTCATCCCATCCTGGCTCCCCGCCCCTCTGTGCACCTGCAGCATCCTGAGCACAATTTCCCCAGCACTGATTCTCTCCATGTGGGAGTGGAACAAGGGATATTGAGCAAACAAACCCTAAACCTTCTGCAGGGCCCGAAGAACGTACTCAGGTGTGGATGGGAGAGGCTGGGGTTGGGATTGGTGTTGAGGGGTCCCAGGGTTTGCTTACCACCTGATCAGGCTTTTGACAACACTACTCAATGACTTTCTGTCTCAGGTGTCTCATCTCTTACTCTCTAGAATTCCCCGGAGCCCCAGACTTCAGGGACCTGGAGTTAAAGGCAGAAAATCACTGACTACCTGGATGAAGGAAGATCCCAAAATAAGTACCTCATTAGGGCATTCCTCCTGCAAAAGGGTAGCATAAATTCAGAAGCATATTGTTAGGACATTTGGGAAGAAAGAACCCAAGAAGTTTCTAGCAGGCAAGGAGTAAGTGGGTAAATGAAACCTAAATCACATACGGCAACCACGGTTCCCATTTTGAGATGAAACCGTGTCATTGATACACTCATGATTTGATGTGTCCTTCACTGTTTTCCTTTGGGAAACATAAGACATGTGGAGGAGTTTTCACAGGTCACACCCTCTCCTTACCCCACCTCCCATCTTCTCCATTAGATCTAGTCCCTCACCACAGGACGTTCAGAACCCACCAACCACGGCTAAGCTTTGTGCTAAAGGCAGACATCTATAACTGGCTTTTTAGCTTCCCCAGAATACCTGCATTTGCAAGTTTGTTTGAATGAGTGGAACTCCTGTAGCTGTTGTTACCTTCTGAGATCAGTGTGGATTTCTGGCAGGTAGTGTTTTTGGCATCATTAAAGAAAGATTGGGTTTTGGGGGATGTGCTCCTTTCAGCTTTCCGAAGTTCTCTCTTTTCCTGGCCAGCCCCACCCTCAGCTGCCACCCAGCCAAGGGGCAGAAGGACGGCTGCTCTTGCAGTCAGCTCACCTTCCTTGGGGATTAGAGCACGTGTGTGTAGAAAGAGGTCTATTACTCCACAGCCTTGGCCTGACTCTTGGCTCTCCTTCTTGGACTTCAGGCAAAGTTTCAGAAACTGTCATCCAAATGACGCCCTCAATCTTATGTGCGATGTCAACAAGGCGAGAGGCAGGGAGGGTCGGAGAAGGCTTTGGAGAGAGATGACCTGATGCAAAATGCTTGTGCTCTGTTCACAAGCCAGCCATGGGCACAGACTGATGGGGAAGTGCGTGGGTGGATGCTCGCTCCACCCTAACCACATGTGTTTGCAGAGTCTTTTTATAGAGGGAAACCTGTGCGCGGAACCGAGGTGGAAAAACAGCAAGCAAAGGGTAAATGAGGACTTGTTGCTTCAATTCTAGATCCTATTGCCCTGCAATTCGATTCAAACACCTGGACTCTTAAATGCCTGGGTGACCATTTCAAAGACATTTCAGTTCACAGATTTCAGATCTGACCATTCGCAGCCCTCACCCCTCACTCATTACTGCCGCCCTAGATTGGGCTCCCATTGCGATGCCATCTACTATCTTCTTGATGAATCTACAGCGTTATATAAAAAGCAACCAACAAATGTTTCTTGAATAAATAAATGGGTTACTCCTACTGGGAAAGGATTTTCATTTTACAAAGGGAAACATGGGCTTTTTTTTCCTACACTAAATTCCTTCAGTGCATTCTAAAAGTAATTGGATTCTGACCCAGTGACAAACTAGAGTGTACATTCGTGGTATAGCATGAGGGAAACACAGTTAGCCATAATAATGACTGACAGCCAGTCTTGGCAAAGTCAATGGAACCCTAAATGTGCCATAATAGGGAGAGAAAAGAGGGGACACAGAGGAGGGGGTTGGGAGAGCAGGGGGAGAGAGTGACTGGAGTTCTGGACCTCAGGGGGTTTACCTGTACGTGTGTGTGTGTGTGTGTGTGTGTGTGTGTGTGTGTGTGTGACTGACACAGAGAAATCTTCAGGGAAGGAATTCCCTCCAGTACAGGTCAAACAGCAGCAGAGCTGGCCTCCCATATTAGGTCATTACCTAGAAGGTATGACTTGGAGCATAATGTAAAGGCTTTCCTCTATGAAATTAGTTCCCCTATCTGCTATGATGGCCACCATATCTGTCATTGGGGGCAGGGGATTGTCTTTCCTTCTTCAGAGAAATTTCCAAACTATGAATCTCTGAGAAAAAGAAGAACAGTGAAACCCGTGCTGAGATGTAAATGACTGATACCAGATCCCTTCTAGAGGGCTGCCTGGAGCTGGTGCCTGGTGGGGAGAAGTGCCCAGGCTGACATGCACCCCAGGGCAGAAAGGAGAATGCAAGGCAACTGAAGATAGTGTTTGCTGATTGACCCTCAATTGAAGCATGAACATAAAGGTGATCAGAGAAAGGAAACACCCTTTTAACTTGAAACGGATGTTTTAAAATTTTTAAACCCTGGTTTTAGTCTCTAGTGCTTCAGAAATGAAACTGTAAAGTTCAATCTATCCATGCCTGGGGGATTAGGCGGAACGATTTAGTTTCTATCCAAAAGTCTGAAGCCAAAGAACTAGAGCTACACCTCATTTTGGTAACTCCACCATCTCAAGGGGAACTTTTCCAAGGGCCAAAGCTCTGTAACTTGACCACAGTTGGTTAACTTTGCAAGTCTAGAAGATAGAGCCAATACCCAGTACCTGTGTCATCACTTCCTTTCTACCCAAGTGACAGTCAGTGTTAATTCATCATGGCATTCTCCATACTGAGCCAATATTAAGTATCAGAATCCTTCTCAACTCAGCTCTCCAAGTTGCCGGAATTAATTAATTGAACTTGGCTCTTATTTTTCTTTCATGGTCAAAAGCAATGAAGAGTCCTACATATAAATGCTTCAAAGGTTCTATTTCTATGCTTTTTCCCTGAAGAAGCAATCCAGGGTAGGATACTCTAGCACATACGCAACAGATCTATGAGCATTCGATAAAGACTCATGTGAAAGCAAGTACACACAGTCAACACATATAACAATTCCTAAGAGGCAGGTAGAAGGAAGTATTACCTGGATATCATAAAAGTGTATTTGCTATGACTGCTTACTCTCTGTTGCTTAGGGAAGAAAAATGACTCACTGAGGCCTTATCTACACAGTGCTCCAGTCAGGTTCAGCAAGAAAGAAATACTGTTGCTGCGTTTTAGTGATAGATCTGATGTGTGCTTAAGCAAAAAACAGAGGAATTATGATGAGTTAGTAAGTCCATTCCAGGTGACTGACTTCTCTCCCTCTCTTGTTTAGGACTCCAAGGAAATGACTAGAGCTCACCAATATGGTAAACTTCGGAGCACCATCTTGTAAAGAGCCATTAAAACCATAGTGGACTCAAGCTTTAGCAGTCCTGCAAAACCTCTTTGGAATCTTCTACTCTTAGATCCCATGTCACTGGAATGACTTAATCTTTCCTGTTCAACAGGGAAACGTTATATATATTCTACTCGGAGATACCAAATAATACATTTTACGCATTGTTTCAGTAAATGGTGTTTTGAGAGAAAACCACCAACAAAACAACTCTGTTCAAAATGTGTGTATGATTCTCAGGAGGAAACGGAATCTGGGCCCTTTTGAGGAAAATCAAATAAAACTTTTAGAGTTGTGAAATCCCTCCCAGGAGAGAAACATTGTAAAAAACATAAAGGTTAGATAAGATATTCTTCCAGTGTTTCCTATCGGACAGGTTAAGTGGATTGGTAGATGCAGGGACCCAATATTAACCATTATTTTAGATTCTGGAAAATCTACCAAGGGCCACATGTATTTCGCTATCTATCCATCACCTATAATCCTCACAACCGCATTCATGGTTATCATTCCCTTGTTCTTGTAGGTGAGCACCAAGAGATGCTGAAGGGTGGAGTCATTGGCTGAGGGTCACTGGGAAAAGAAGGAAGCAGACTGTAGGTAGAGATGCAAAGAAAATTTTCAGTCCCCATTTTAGGTAAGTAGGGACTGAAAATGGCTCAGTTCAGAGTTTCTGCGTATTTGATTCTTGTTCCAAAATGGATGACTCTCATTCTCATAACTCGATCCTACAAACATATTGCATAACTCCTCTGTGCAAAGCACGTGTACTGGCAGGGGACGCTGCCTAGGAGATTTGAATGGGCAGAACTGGGAACATGGGCAGGCAAAGCACAGCGCAGAGATGTGGATACGCAGAGTGGGTCAGAAGGGAGTGGCAAGTGGCAAGCAGAGTGGGCCACTGAAAACAAGATGGGGGTGCCAGACACAGACTGCACCCATCCCATAAGTTCTTACAGCTCCCTGCAGTACTCCTCTAAATGAGAATACCCGAAAGAACTTGCTTAGGTTATTATATGCAGGAAGGCTGCATGGACTTGGCCAATATGAAATTCTAAATTTGAATAAACAGTGTGATATCTTGTTTGATGAATTTTACAGCCAATTCAAATGGCGTAGAATAAACACCTTTGAGATGGTGAGACTCATGTGAATATTTGCATGCCTAGGGGAATTAGAAATGGCACAAGGAGAGATAGCAGGGTTTGGGGCCCTGCCATCCCCTGCCTTCTCTCATATTCTGTGTATTGATTTGGAAGAGGTTTCTGAATGTCTCCACTCACTCCTTTGGATGAAGACCCAGACTGGGAAGCTGTGCATGGTTCCAGTAAGCTGAGATGATAGGCCATTATATCTAAGAGTACCATATTGAACCGGCAAACACAGATAATTGAGTTACCTTCAAAATGATCATTCACACTGAAAGGCTTTGGATTTCTTTAAACGAGGAGCAGCTGTGACTTTAAAGTACCACCCGGCAAATATATAAATTCCCATTTCCAGCTCCATTCTGAAGAAACTGAAGTCTATAGTGGGCTGAGAGCAGCCTGTGAGTCTGTACCCATCCACCCTCCCTATTGCCTCTGGAAAAATCCTAACAGAGATGAGTGGCAGTCACACATGTCACTGCCTTTAACCACATGCACGGCCTTCTGCTCCATGCTCTCGGCCCCACCCACTTTACCAGGAAATCAACACAGGAACATCAATGACAAATCAATGACAAATCCTGCATAACAAAGCCTGCATCTACCCAATGTCTCCCTGCCTCAAATCCTCCAAGACTACTACCTGGAAGCAAACTGACAGCTAGTCAGACTTACTCTTCATCTAAGTCAAGATAGGAGGAACAAAATTCAGAGAGGGCAAATGAGGATATGGTGCCGACCAGAACAGAGCCTAAGCCACATGGTCTACACTGATTTCCCAGTCTCCACATGCCTCAAAAGCAGATGGCATTTATTGGACATAGTCAGTTGTGCCCATACGGCTCATACGGTTCATTCCAAATGGCCCTCTTCCTTGGAAATGTCAAAACCCCAGTTCTTTCTGTGCTTCCCCCCAGAGCTGTCAATGTAGAGAGGCAAGTGCCACAAATATAGCACATATTTGCTCTTCAAAACCTTTGAGCCTGCGCTACATGTTGGGGAAATAATGTTGAATAAGATGTGGTTCAACACTCATGAAATGGTGGGGGTGATAAAGACAAACAGATATATTCACGGTGCAGGCTAATGGGGTCTGCATGTGCAGAATGTTATGGCAACCCAGAGGGGAGTCCAGGAACCTGTGTGTTATCAGGGCAGGTGTCCCAGGACGGGGCGGGCACTGAATGGAATCTCAGAAGTTGAGTAGGAATGAGTCAGGGAATGGGATGATTTGACCCCTGAGGAGAGAGTATTTCAGGTAGAGGGAGGGCATACTAAAGGCCCAGAGGCCAAAAAGAGCATGAGACTTATAGAAGTGTTTCTGGGCATGATAAATTAGATAACTGCTCAGAAGATACTCAAGCACTCTCCCCTGCCTCCTGGGAGGGGTCTCCTGGCATGCAACATGACTTTGGATTGAGAATATGACTTGTTTTGGCCATTGGTATGTCAGTGAACAGGATGTAAGCAGAGGCTTAAAATGTGCCTGCACGTCAGGTTGCTGTCTTGTGCTCCCCACCTTTTGTCAGGATAACATGTGTTGGATAGCTTCAGGGCCAGCCATGAGGAACGTGGAGAAGAGACCTGAACCCTATTTCAACTGAGCTCAGCCTAAATCAGCCAAATCCAGATGATGGTGCACAAGTGAGTAGTAAGCGAATGTTTATTAGTGTATGCCCATGAGAATTGGGGTGGCTTGTTACTCATTACAGAAATATAGCAGATGGATACACTAGGCAAGGCAAAGAATGGGAAGAGAAGAGGCTGAAGAAAGGACAACATGCCAATCATAACTAACTGGCAATAAACACAGCAGAAAGACAAAGGGAACAAAAGGTGGCCCTGAGACTTGAGGGCAAGGGACTGTCTTCTTTTGGATGGTCACTCATGCCTGACACTTAGCACTTACTCAGTAAAGACAGCTGAATGACCAATCCAACACATCCTGAGCCAGGAGCAAACGAGAGGCTGCACATACATCAGCAACGACAGGCTGACAGGCATTGGACTTCTTGCGGCACTGGCTTGCAACCACCATAGGCAAAACTTCAGTCATGGCCACAGCCAAAAATGTCTTTCTGTTAACACAACAATGATATGAGCTCACTCAGGGTCACCAGAACTTGCATAAGGGCCGAAGAGGAGTAAAACTTCATATTCTAATTACAGTTTGCCTTGAAATTCCAGGCTCCAGAAAAACCTCACAAGCTCTGATACAGATAATATTGAGCATAATAAAATGCCCAGTCACTGAGATCAGAAACACTTATTCAGTAAACACTTACTAAGAACCCAGTCTGTGCACTACACATTGGTAGACTCTGGAAAACAAAAGCTCACTCTGAGACAGTCTCTTAAAAGCAAAGATTTGTGTGCAATCTTACTTCAAATGTATCAGCACCACTATTCTTTACTGAGCTAAGCTCATAGTAACCAATGCTGTGGTTTTGCCTTAAAATGAGCTTTCTCAAGATGAAACGGAGTCAGCTGTTCTTAAGACCTCTAGAATTGAGAATCAAATGGTTCTCAGAGCCACTAGGGCTGGTCAGAGTGAATAAAACAGACAAAACCCCAGAATCCTCCTCCTCCAGCAGACCTGGAGGGTGGTTTCTCTTTAGTCTCTTTGATTCTGGGGGAGCCTCTGTGGTGAATGAGAGTAGAGCAGAGAGCCTGAGAGAAGAGAGTCAGGAGCCAGGGTCCATGGGATGGGATGGGAAAAATATCCTCTGCAGAAAGGGAAGGTCAGGAAAAGAACTGGGGCAGATGCCCACAACATATTCTGTCCATGTGCTCTTCCTACAAGGTGACTTAGACCCTCCTCCCAGCTGGGAGTGCTTCTGACCACAGCAGAAGCCAGACCGTGGGAGTTCCAAGGCTTGGTCACAGAAGGCAATAGTTTCCACCTGGTTCTCCTGTGATAGTCATCTTTGGAGCCCTGAGACACCATGCAGGCATCTGAATGCCCCGAGGCCACCATGTTGCGTGGAAGCCCAGACCACATGGAGAGGCCACAAGTAGGTGTCCTGGCCACAGCTCCGGCTTAGTTCCAGATGACAGCAAGTATCAGCTGCCAGACATGGGAATGAAGGCAGCTTTAGATGATTCCGGGTCCCCAGTATGAAGTCACTCTCAGCCTTTGAGTCTTCCCACTGAGGGCTCCAGACATCAGGAGCAGGGGCAAGCCATCCCCGCTGTGCCCCTTCTAAACTCCACAGAATCCAGAAACGGTTGCTGCTTTATTGCACGAAGTATAGGGTGCTTGGTTACACAGCAATAGATAACTGGAACAGGAACCGTGATGGGGACTGCCTCCCTGGTTTCCCCTGGTAATGTCTACAATTAATGGTTAGCAAGTCATCAGCCCTCCATAGGCAGGAAGTAAGCAAATGTATTCCATTGTACAGGACCTAGAGAGATAGCCATCCCTTTAGGATAGTGGTTTTCCACTGAGGGTGATTTTCCCCTTAGGGGACATTTAGCAATGTCTGAAGACATTTTTGATTGTCACAACTTGGAGGAGCGGTGCTATGGTCATTTAGTGGGTAGGGAGCAGGGATGTTGCTAAACATTCTCCAATGCACAGGACAGCCCCTCACCACGAAACAATTATTCTGTCTACAATGTCAATAGTGCTGAGGTTGAGAATCTCTGCTCTAGAAGTCAGCACCCACTCAGAGCTGCACAATTTGCTAAGAATGTTCCATTTCACAGGGAATCCTAGCTGGGCCAGGACAGCAAGGCTCTGACAAGGTATGATGGAAGACTCTTTCCTTTCAGGTGTTAAATAAATGAAGTGGTGTCCACAGGCACTCTGCCCCAGGGCACCCATCCCCATAACGTCCCCTCAGAAGCTTAGAAGCTTACCTTCCTCACCAGTCTCCCCTAAAAGCACAGCAATTAGCCACCTGCTCTCAGACTCTAGAGAACCATTTCTTTTGGAAAAAAACAAAGACAAAAACAAACCAACAATTCACTAAGGATAGTAAACTTTAGGACAATGTGCCTGCTGCAGGTGGCCAGGAAGAAGCTGTTCCTGTAGGAAAAACTGTCCAATTTCCACATGTCACTCTCACCAGCTTCTCTGACAAAAAGCCATGGGTGAGATCAAAGAGGGAAGTGGCCACAGTGTACTCATTTATCCTTCTGGTAATTCAACACGACATGCCCGGCCCTGTGATGGGTGCTGGGTGTTCTGAATGAAAGGAGTTGTGGAGCAGGTTGTCCTTCAAATGGCGGGGGTGTTTTCTGGTGGCTGGATAAGAAACTTCTCCTTCAGCAAGACTGACGCCCTGTTTACCTTCAGCAGCAAGGAGAAAGCGAGGCTGAAAGGCCCCTTCACGTTTACAGCAAGGGCAGAGGCTCCCTGGCTGATTCACGGGGCTGCTCGCGCAGGGTACCATTGGAAGTTACTCTGCACGATACACCGTCCGAGAGGCGAGCAGCCCGAGCTCAGGGCACAGGCACACTTGGCGGGAACTGAGGCAGTGACCAGACAAATTCCCAACAGAGACTTCTGGAGGAGACGTGTGCAATAGTGTGAAAATCAAGCCAAAAGAAAATACACAGAAAGGATGAAAGTCTTAGGAGACCTTGTCGATTTTTTTTTCCCCAAAATGATTACCAAAGTAATTATGTTCCTTGAAAGAAAAAAAAAGTTTGGGTAATATGGAACAATGAAAATGAAATCGAAGAGTATAGTGTGGGAAAGGGGGTGGAGAGTGACTGTATATTTACAGAGGAGAACCTGACAAACACCACCTCAGCCGACGTTCAAGTCAACATCAGCTGTGGTAAGTCAGGTGGATAGGATGTGCCCCATGTGGTGAAAACAGCCCTTTACTTCCATGGTCTTCCTTCCCCAGACTCATAGGCCCAGTCTAATCATGAGAAAAACAGGAGACAAATCCCAATCTAGGGACATTCTTCAAATACCTGGTCCGTATATTTCAAAAACGGTCAAGGTCATCAAAAACAAGGGACTGTCTCAGCCAAGAGGAGCCTCAGGAGACGTGATGATTATGTAATGCGGTATGAAAAACTGACATTAAGTAAACAGTAAGAAAATGTGAATACAGTGTGGACTTGAATTAATAATAATATTTCAATGTTGGTTCATTAATTGTAACATACCATATTAATGTAAAAAGTTAATAATAGGGTAAACTGAGATTGGGGTTTATGGGGATTTTCGGTACTATCATTTGAAATTTTTCTGTAAATCTAAAACTAAAGAAATAAAGTTTATTAAAAACAAAAAGGAAATACAAATCATCTATAATTGCATCCTCCAGACAAAACTATTGTTAATAATATGGTTTATAGCCTTCTCTTTGCATACACAATTATTCTATATGTATACAGTCTTATTTCAATTTTTCTAAACAAAAAAGTAGGGTTATTCTATATTTTTTAACCCTTTTTATTCGCTCTCTGGCCCTCATTTGCAAGTCTAGTCAGCGTATATAACTACGGTGTTCCATATATGAGGGAAGGTGAAAGACATGTAGGAAGTGCATTAGAACTTCTTAAAGTCAAGTCTACTTCACAAGTTACCCTGCGCCAAGATGAAACACATGTTTTAGAAAGACATCTGCTAGGCAAGGACCAGTTTTAGCAAGATTATAAAGGGATACACTCAAGCTATAGGGAGGGCGTGGGAGAAGAATGCACACTCCTGTCGTTGTGTTGCACACCGCTCACCCCGCCACCTCCAGCTCTTTTATTCTCACAGAAGTCCTGTGAAGTCGACTGATTTGTCCTCAGTTTCAGGAAAGGAAACGGGGGGCCTGAGGGACATCTGTACCTTGCCCAAGGTCTTACAGTAATTCACACAGTAAGCGGTGGAACAAGTGTCTGAACCAAGTCCAACTCCAAAACTTGGGCTCTTTCTCCTGCATAAGGCAGCACTGCTGCCCAAGTCAAGATGAAGACACTAAGGCCCGATGGCTGTACGACCTGTAGTCAGCTGCTTAGAATGACACCCGTTAGCCATGTGACGTGGACCCCCCGTACTTGTTTTTCACATCGTTTGAATCCCTGAGGGGTACAGTGCTTCTGTGGGTGCCTTGGGGGACCACATGGCACATACATCTCAGCTAAGGATGAAAACCTCTAAACCGTTCTTTCAAGGCCCTCGTGGCTCTGAGGAAGCAAAAGGCCACGTTGGACACAGAGCTGCCTGGGCCCTAGCCCCAGAGATCTAGTAGGACCAGTTTATGGCCTGGGGACTGGCATGTTTCTCAAGTTCCCCAGGGGATGCTGATGTGCAGCCGGATTTAGAAATCACTGAGATGGATGGCCCCTTCCAGTTTTAAGATTCTAAGGGTAACTGATTAGCAAACTAAATCCCTATAATTAGTCTTTATAAATATCACTGTAATTCCAGAGTCTCTTCTGGTCTTCTTTATAACTTGTCCTTGGAGGAAGGGGAGGGACGGCGGGAGAGACAGAGAGAGAGAGAGAGAGAATAGCCAATTCCCTATGGTACAGACAGGGTACCAAAGTTTCACTGGCCACATTCAAGTCTGGACTGGCCACCTCAGACCCGAGTCTGAAAGCACTATCTAAGAAGCAGATGGTGTGGAGCTGGTCATGCCCGCTGACACAGGGCAGCTCCGCTGAGGGGATTCACGGCACGGTGTGATACAGTCCCATTCTCTCCTAATAGAGCAGCAGACGTGGGTCTGTGTCAGGCGGCCAGAACCCTCATCTCGGCCCCCCACCTCATTAGCTAAGAGCCCATAAAGACCGCCCCAGTGTCTGTTTGGAAAAAGCAGCCAAGTGTTGTGCACAGCAAATTCGGAGAGCAGCCGGCTGGGCTGAGGATAGGGAAGATGTGGCATCTGTGCACTGAGAACCCTTAGGCCTGGAGGAAGAACAGTCCACATTGGTCCCGTCTGTTCTACAGGATGTATGTTCCCCCAGGTCTCAGGCAGGAAAAGCCCCCTCAGAAACCAGGGCCAGGCCTGGTGCAGTAAAGGGTGCTAGCCTTCGTGCAGTTATTACCATCCTTCTCTGGGTCCCCCAAATAAGAGATCTCTGATGAGCCCAGTGTCACACAGAACCTGACAATTCTGAGGGCGCACTTCATAGGAAAGCCACCACTTACTGAGCACCCCCTAGGGGCCAAGAGTGGAACTGGATACGTTAAGTGCTTGGCCACGTTTCATCCTTGCTGCCCTCCTTGTGGATGGGCTGTCATTATCGCTGCTTCGCGGCTGAGGCTCAGAGGGATTCAAATACTTGCTCCATTTACAGAGCTGGGATGGAAGGCCAGGCATGATCAGGGTTAGCTACTGGAGGGCCTGTGGCTGTGTTAGGGATTCAGGTTTTAGTCTAAGAGTTATGGGTCACAGGCAGATCGGTGGCCCCAGGTTTCCATGGCAAATAGAGTCCTCCTCCTCCAACTGAAGTGTGGGGAAGAGAGTGGAGTGGTTGCCTATGGAGACCCATCACTAAGTTCCTGAGACAGAGAGGCAGAGAAGTGGGAGGAAAACCAAGGTGCTCACTCTTGCTAACCCTGAGGCCTGTGTATTAAAGACTATTTGACAGTTATTTCCATGGAAACAGGAGGGCATTTAATCAACATGTGGACCACAGACTGCATCAGAATCACTAATCGTCCTTTTAAAATTCTGATTCCTGGGCTCCATCTCAGATTTGCTGAATCAGAAGCTCTAGGGGAAAAGCCTAGAAATCTGCATTATTGAGAATTTAGGATTAAAAACTTGGGATCTGATGTCAAAGCACCTGAGTTTTCATCCAGACTCTGTCACTGCAGTGAGTCTGGGAAAGTGACCTGCTGTTTGGAAAACAGCGATTATGCTAGTATCCACCTTATATGGAAGTTATGGGGGTTAAGTCAGTTAACACATGTAAACCCTTTAAACTAGTTCTAGGCCAAGAGTAAGAGCTCAGTTAGTATCCAAGTGCTACTGAAATGGATAATGCAAACTCCACGTCAGCTGGTAGAGGCTCAGGCTCCATTCCACCCTAGTAGAGATGCGTTCTTCATGGGCTCGTTCCAGGACTCAAGAACTCAGATTGGAGGTGATTATATTCTCCATCTCAGGCAAGGGCAGCCCCCCATCCCAGGTGTACCTCCGCTCGCTGTGACAGCTGACATATCCACCTCTTCCATGCAGATTCCAGAAATAAAGGCAGCACTGTGGCCATTACGGGTTGAATTGTTTTCCCCCTGAAGATGTTGAAGTGCTAACCCCTGGTGCCTGGAATGTGATGATCAAGTCAAAATGAGGTCATTAGGATGGGCCCTAATGCAACGTGACTGTGTCCTTGATAAAAGGGGAAATTTGGAAACAGAGACAGACATGTACAAAGAGAAGATGATGTAAAGACACAGGAAGAACACCATCTACAAGCCAAGGGATACCCACCAGAAGCTAAGGGAGAGGGTTAGAGCAGATTCTCCGACAGAGCCCTGAGAAGGAATCAATCTTGCCCATGCTTTGATTTCAGACTTCGAGCCTCCAGAACCATGCGACAATAAATTGCTGTTAACTCAATTAAAACAAGTGTTTTAAATGTGTTTGTTACAGCAACCCCAGGAAATTAATACATCTGTCGACCTGGAACGGGCAGTAACTGGCCTCTCGAAGGAGAGAAAGAGAGCTTGAATGGCAGCTCCCACGAAGTAAGCCTCTAATTCCTGACGGATCCTGAATCTGGCCTGCCGGGCACCAGCGGGGGCGAAAGCCCTTCTGGAGACAGTAACGTTGCTACTGATTGGGAAGAGGTGGTTCTCAGTTCCTCCATCAGCTGTTGATCTTCCGGAGGGCGGGGGAGGGCGAGTGTTGTAAGGACCCCTAGCCCCTTCCTCACCTGTGCAGCCGTGCTATCTGGTTCATGGTGACTGGAGTGTTCTCAGCGGCCCCGTTAGCCTGCTGCCTGGTGAATGCTGACTACCGAAGCCTTTGACAGTTGGTTTTCTGCAGCACGATGCACACAGGGCAGCAACAGTGTTTGCATGAAAGAAAACGCAAAAGGCCCCCTACCCCTGGACTTAAGCATTTAATACGTTGAAAGTGGTTGGCTTTCAGGAAAGTCTTGGCACGTCTACACTGGCTCTGACAGGCTGTGAGCGTGGCAGAGGGTCAGTGCCACCCCCCCCATTAGGTGGGGGGGCTTTGTGCCACACCCAACCCCAGAATCTGGGTGCTGAGCAAGAGGGGGAGCTGTGCCATTCTACGGGACCTGTCCACACTTCAGGGGATGCTGAGGAGAAGCCCGTCCACAGGCAGAGCCTGGAAAACCAGAAAGAAGGAAGGCCAAGCCCCCGAGAATGGTACTCCAGACCCTTCATGATTCACCTCCAACTGCAGTTCCATCTCATCTTCTTCTCTCACACATTAGACTCCAGAAATGCTGGACAGTGGGTTGTTCCCGAGTTCAAATCCTGTCTCCACCATGTACCTGCTTTGTGTGCTTGGATACGACACTAAGCCTCAGTTTCTACCTCTGCAAAATGGGAGACTTGAGATAAAATGTTCAAAGGGCCTTTGCAGTGCCCAACACACAGTCAGCACTCAATGGCTATTATTGGTCATTATTAGCTCATTCGTCAATAACTGAATTCAATAGTGTTCAGTCTGTAAATAACTGCTGACTGAGGACAGATTAGCAAAATCAAAAAAACAGTAGTTGACTCATTCGACCTAGCTTCACAGTTGCTCATACTTATACTATATTAGAGTAAAAAGCGGTTTTCTGGTGTCTAGTATCCAGTTGACTGAGACTCTGGTGTGGCCTGCAGCCTCTGTTCCAAGTGGGGGTGGAGCTCTGATAGCAGTGAGGGTCAGAGGAGAGAAGCCATTCCAGGCGTCCCCATGCCTCGCTCACCACACACACACGCACACACACACACACAACACATGCACATATGTGCATGCACACAGAGTCATATTCAAGTGTCTTGCAAGTTCATTTTTCCCCTCCTCTTGGAGGAGCTGACTTGCTGAAGCACATGGCCCCCAAATTATAGGTGCATGATTGGATTAATACCAGCATTGTAGGAATCAGCAGCCATCTGCAAGACCTCTGTCAGTAATTGTATTCTCCCTTCTGCCTTTATTATAATAATGTAATATAAAATAATGGTCATCAGTCAGAAATGCCGTCTCTAAGTCTTCCGATCTGAATTATCCTGTCTCTGTGTTCCAGATTCTGGCTGTCTCAATCAGGGGTGCCCAGCCCGCAGGCTGCTTCCTTCGAGCACTGTGGCCCCGGGCCTCAGCAGGAAGGGCGGGCTTCAGAACCAGGGATGCACTGAGCCCTTTGACTCATGTCAGAGAAAAGCCACTTCAAGTCTCAATGGGGCTTTTTTTGCCCTCCACATCTGAGCAAGGGCACACAGCTCAAGCTCCCTTGACAACTTCTTCCCCACCTGCTGTCTGCCGTAATTGATCTTTTGTAAGAGTTAGAAGGTTGTACTGAAGTGTTATTTCTTTACTACCATCCTAATAGTATATGATCCCTAAAAGATGAGTACGCCTTGTGCCTTGCTCCATTTCCTGCCATAGCCACCAAATGGGTCACCAGGTCCAAAGGGCCCGGGTGGCCAGTAGCAGGCTGTCTGTCCCACATTGGGGTTTTAATCAAGACCAGGATGCAACTTAATATCCACAGAGGAGGATACAACAACATTTTCCCCACTAGAGGGTAAATAATCCTCAGCCTTTGAGTCTCCCCCCAAGACAACCTTCAGCCAAACAAGTGTCTGGTTGGGGTAAAGAGTCAGTCACTCCTTTAAGAAGACCCTCTCACCACTGCTCTGTTGGCATTTAGAGCGTCCTGGACATAAGCAGCTCCCCTGGAGACTCAGGCCATGTGCCTACCTACCCTAGAAGTAGCAACCGGGAGTGACAAGGACAACCCGTTCCTGAGGCGCTGGGGCAAAAAAAAAGGTCAATTTCCAGGCTTTGCTTCCCAGACTGCTGGCTGGGCTTTAAGCTTGCTTGCAGGTCCATTCCTGTACCTTATGCCAATTGACATTCAACCCAGACTTGAGGGTTCTCCCCACTTCCCCTCTGGCTCCCCCTTCCCCATCTGCAAATGCCTTACTCATCTTGCAAGACTCTTAAAAGCTACCTCCTCTGAGAAACTTTCTGGATTTCTCTAGATGATTTAGTGATCCTTTTCTTAGCCTCACAGGGAACATCCCTTCATTCTGTCGCTGATTAGAACATCCTGCAACCGTTTTCTTTTGTGGGCCTCCCTATGTGGCTCTGAGGTGGTCGAAGGCAGGGACCCTATCTTTCCCTTTGTGTCTCCACAGCCTAGGGCAGGGCTTGGCACAGAGCCGGTCTTTAGCCAATGTTGTGTGCGCACTGCATGAGCATGGAATAGGAAATGCACACGTAACACAGAGCAGAAACTTTCAGCCGGGCAGTGATGAACAAGGCCACCAGGCTGTTTTTTCATTTTAATGTTTTAGAGCTGCCACATTTCCTCTATTTATTCAGGTCACATCCATGAGAATGAGTCATTTCTCCATGGCTGGGGTGGATGACTGGTTTAGTTCATTCTAGAAAGCCTTTCTGTAATGGATGATAAGCAATGACTTCATGATAATGCTTCCTCCCTTCGGGACAACATTTGCATGTTTTCCCCAATGCACTTTTACATGCAATGTCTCAATCAGTGTAGGACACCCCTCCAGGGATAAGAGCACCTTCATTTTGCAGATGAGGAAACTGAGGCCCACGTTGGTTGGACTGAGGTCACATGGTAAACTAAGATAAAACTGAACAGAGGCTTCTACCTCTGCCTTCTTCAGTTGTACTTCACACAGCACCAGGCTGCCCCTCCCTGGTCAAGGTGACATATCCAGACATAAGACCCACGTGTCATTTTTTATCTGGTCTGCTCATAACAGTCTCAATAGTAGGCTGCATGTAGAGCTGTAAGTACTTCTGGAGTCCGTGTTTCTGCCCTAACAACTGTCTAGATGGCCTGGTTTGGTGAACTCACCAACCATACCCCTGATTCTAAGTTCAGGCTTTCTTTGCGTTTCCCTTAGTAATACCACTCATAATGGAATTGCGAGTTAACTCAGCAAAAGCAGTATTGCATGTCTCCTCTCTGCCCAATCCTGCTAGTTGCTGTGATGAAACTGGAGAGTGGGGATGAGACACATAGTGTGGCAAGGGTCCAGGGTAGTCACAGAGAATTCCACTGGGATGGGAAGGCAAGGGACTGGAGAGTGGTGAAGAGGACCCAGGGATGATGAGGGTAAAATTATAGTCAGACCATGGGGACAGGGACTCTGGGGAGAGCTTGCGTGCCATGCCAAGGCATTTGGGCTTTATTTTCTAGATAGTTGGGAGCCCCGGAATTATAGAATCATATAATGTTAAAGCTGAGAGGACTCTCACAAATGATCAAGTCCACACCCATGACATTTCTCATCCATTCTTTACAGCGAAATATTCATCCCAGCCCAATGGACCCCCACTCTATGTGGGGGTCCATTCAGAAACACAGGTAGATTTGGGGGAAAAATCAATTGAATTTCTACCATTTGCAGAATATAAGCAAGAGCAAAGCCCTTGCTGAGCAACTGTCTCTGATTTTTACAGGGTTGAGTATAAGCACCATGATGGGCTTATCCTGTAGGGCAGGGCCTTGCTTACCCATGACCCATCCAGTCCACCTCATCTCTCCCTTTTCCGCTTCCACATCACAGAATAGTCTAGTGTTCTCTATGGGCATTTCTTGTCTCCTTGTCCTTGAACTCACTGTTCTATCTTGGGATACGCTCCATGTCTCCCATGCTCCACCTTTACCTAGCATTAAGACAGCTCAGGTTACCCGCTGCTGCCTCTGCCTCCAGAGCTTTCCTCTGTCATTGCACTCATCACTGTCTCTGTCTATCTGCTTTTTTGTCCCTCCCCAGGACAGGGGTTGGATTGATTCGTGCCTACAGACCCAGAGCCAAGTACATTATTAGGAAACACTGAACACATTCTTGAAGAACAGATGTATGAATGAATGAACAAATGGACAAATCCCAGGAAGAACTACAGTGGCACAAGTGAGCTTGGACACTTACTAGAATGAGTGGAGACCTGAAGAACAGATGCTGGAGAACACAGGTGTACCTCTGGAAGAAGAGGGAAGTGGGGAGTCAGCAGGAGCCAAGGGCACATGCAGGAGTGAAAATGTCATATGGGGCATGAGAGAGAGACTGCCCGGCCACAGTGCTAGGTTTGTGGATGAAAGTAACCAAACATAGGACAGACCCCCGCTGGGGGGTCAGAGGACCACAGCTGTAAAATGCCTTTGTGGGAACTGGAAAAATGTACCTCTTCCATGCAGATGCCTGCCTGAAGCCGCATGACCTGGAGAATGGTCAGTAAAGTTGTGTTAAGAAACAGGAGCCTCTTATTTTGGTGGATGCAGCCCAGAACTTGAGGGTGTGGCCTGGTCAGCAGAACATGTGCCAAATTTCAAATTCGTGCATTAGGTGCCTTTGTGCAGGGCCCGCCCTGCATAACTGTATGCTGTAGCCTGACCGTGACTGTCCAGGTAAGATGTTTAGGGAACAAGAAGCACAGTTGAAGCCAAATTCTTTTCATAGAACCTGACTTCTAGAGGTACTGGGCCTTTCTGTCAGTCCCCAAGCCTCAAAGTTCACGTCCCCTTCCAGAAATCCTCCTCATCTTGTGAGCCTGTGTCTTGACATGAGTCCCCCGGAAAGCAGAGATGAATATAAGGACTTGGTCCAGGTAAATTATGTGGGAGGTGTCTCAGGAAGTCAGAGGAAGGGGGCATGGAAAACAAGATGGGAAACTATGGAAAGGTGCAGAATCGGGCTAGTTATTGCTGTGGACAAACTGAGGCTTGATCCATCTGGGGGCCATCTGGGGACCCTTTGAGGAAACATGTAGAATGCACATCAAAATGCACATCCTTTGTATCTGCAAAGGATGAGTGGCTGGGATACTTGTTGACCACCACCATCCTCTGTTTCCCATTAGTTGGAAGGTGTCACTGGGAACATGACCTTTCTCACACTTCTGGGCAGCATGTGAGTATGAGGTGAGTGGACTCCAGTGGATGTGGGATTCTGACCGTATGCCTTAAATGGTCCGCTGTGACTGCAGTGAAAGCAGATGGGCTGAGGGGCAGGATGTGGGACACGGAATGTACCTGCCACAGCCTATCCTTAGATCAAATCTCACGCTGGGAATCCTGTCTTTACTTGAAGGGGTTCAGGAAGATGAGCGGCCCCTCTGGCTCTCTTTCTCCCTGGAGAGGCCAAAAATGTTGGGTGGAGATTTGACTCTCTGCCATTCATTCCCTGGAGGAGTTCGCATCACGGGACCCTAAGAAAGGCAGCCTCCAGCCATGAATAATAAAGGTGCAGGCGTTGCACCCACAGTATGTGGGGACCAGGCTGGGTACTCCGGGCCATTCCTTCCTGAAGAGGGGAAGAAAAAGGCACCAGCTTGGCTCTGGCTCTTGGGTAACATTGAATTACTTATATTTAATATTTTATGGCAGGCGTAATAATATAAGCTGCATTCTTCAGCATCCATTAGAAATGAAGGAACATTTATATTTCAGTGGCACCCAGCCATAGATTCTCATGCCTACTTTGCTGAGGCCATGTTGTGAATACAGGAAGCGGAGGTGAGGCCATCGATCAGATCTTGGATCTTAACCCCATAAATATGACCTGAAGTGCTTACGTCTATAAAATCAAAGAGAAGGGGCTGATTTTTTATGAGGTTGGGCAGAATTTCTTTTTTAATTCAAGGTGTATCACATGTATTTATAAGTCAAATCACAATCCTTTCAGGAAAGGATTGGAGATTGTTCTGTGAATACCAAGTGCTTAGTGCAGGAAACAGACACAGGAAGGAGGTACCTAGCAGGGGGCTGGGCAGCAGACCCCAGGACCAGCCATCCCTGCCATATCAAGCACTAAGTCATAAAGTCAAAGGATAGAGAAGACACCTCACACCCATTAGATGGCCACAATCAACACCTGCCCCCAACTGAGAAAATCGTAAGTGCTGTAAGGATGTGGAGAAATTGGAACCCTTATGCACTGCTGGTGGGAATGTAAAATGGTGCAGCTGCTAATGAAAACAGTATGATGGCCCCTCAAAAAATTTAAAATAGAATAAACCATATGACCCAGCAATTCCACTTCTGGGTATATAACAAAAAGAACTGGAAGCAGAGACTCAGAGAGATACTTGTGTATTCATGTTCACTGCTGCATTATTCACAATAGCCAAAAGGTATAAGTAACCCAAGTGTTTATCAATATGTGAATGGATTTTTAAAAAATGCCATATATACATCCAGCAGAATAGTATTCAGCCTTAAAAAGGAAGGAAATTCTGATACATGCTACAACATGAATAAACCTTGGGACATTATGTTAAGTGAAATAAACCAGTCACAGAAAAACAAAATTGTATTATTCCACCTATATGGGGTGCCTAGAGTAGTCAAATTCATAGAGATAGAAAGTAAAATAGTGGTTGCCAGGGGCTGGGGGAGGGGAGGAGTTACTGTTTAGTGGGTACAGTTTTAGTTTGGAGTGATAGAAAAGTTCTGGAGATGGATGGTGTGATGATGGTTGCACAACAGTGTGAACATACTTAATACCACTGAACTGTACACTGGAAAATGGTTAAGATGGTAGCTATTATGTTAGCTATATTTTACCACAGTTAAAAAAAATTTAAAAAAAAAGATACAGAAGATAGGAGATCTCGTAGATAATCTATTCCAACCCACTGATAAACAAATGGGGGAAACTGAGGCCCAAAGAGCAAAAGTAACTTGGTTAAATCACACACTAAATTGATGGAGGAACCAAGACTAGAATTTAGATCCTGAATCTCAGCCCAGTGCTCTTTTGACAATCCATATTAACTCACTTCATTACAAAATACAGGGCAAAGTGTCAATGAGAAATTGATGCAACACTACACACCAGGCACTGTTCTAAGGCCTTTACATGTATTAGCTTATTGAACGCTCACAACAACCCTGTGAGGAAAGAACTACTATAATTTAAATTTTACACATGAGGAAACTGAAGCAGGGAGCCGTTATACAACTTGCCCCAAATCACCCAGTGACAGAGCTACAGTTTGAAGTTAGACTGTTTGACTCCAGAGTCCATGGTCTTAACCACTCTACTACTGCTTCTCATCAGGATTCTCCATATCCCATGGTTCAAGGGAGCCTCCCCACCCACAAACAGTCTTAAGAAGTGCACCATGAGGAAATACCTCCGTTCTCTTCTATCCATTGTGTACGTGCTGAGCTCTGGAGAGTTTCTGGCTCAGGCAAAGTTGGGACAAACAGAGCAGTGAGAACCAGGGGAAGATGGCTAGCCTATGATCCCCTCAAATCCCAGACATTTATAATCCAGTAAGAAGGAAGTGCTCTGCATGAACTGGGAAGCTCAGTGAACCTTCTCTGCAGAGGGTGTGCCTGCCTTGAGTTTTGCAGAATGAGCAGGGCTTGGCTAAAGGGGATGGTCCATGCGCTGATTACCTGGTGTACAGTCCCATCCTGGCAACCGTGGGGAAGATCAAAGCACACATACCATTTATTTACTTTCCAGGGTGCCAGGAAATGTCTGTCTGCACTGGTTAGGTTGGGAATAGGATCCAGGTCCTGAAACTTTCCAGCTTGGGCTAGAGAAGACACCTAGTTTCTTTCTGAAGAAGTTACAACAGAAGCAAGGCTTGTGCAGGTGGAATGAGTACCCAGAACAACGGATAAACCATCCTTCTGTGATTCCCAAGGGCTTCTAGGACCCCCTCAGAGTCCAGGGATTGGAGTACAATTGGCCTGCAGGGCTGGGACTCCAGGTATCCCAGCCCCAAAGGTTAGCTTTCAACTAATTTACAAGTTGTGTTTCTACATATAATTTCATTAAGCAAATGGGTCTGTGACTAAATATGTCTGAAACCTAGAGTATGAAATTAACATGCTACACTAAATTCTTCAGATGCCACAGTATTCTATGGATTGGCCAGTAAGCTGACATTTATTGAGTGCATGGTACTAATTTCAATTAATTTCCACAAAATCACTAGGAGATAACTTTTACAGATATGCCCACTTCATTGATGAGGAAGCTGAGGTTCATGAAGGTGAAGTGACTTGCCCAAGATGGCATAACTATTTGTCAGTGACGAGTCAGTAGGTGAACAGAGAGAAGTCTGATCTGAAAGCCTATATTCTCTTGAGTCCAGCAGGCAGCATGTCCAGAGTTCTTCCCCCACTCCATTTCCTAAAGTTTGAGGACAGGTATGAGGGAGGTCTGGCCAGTAGGACTCGGGAGACCTGTACTCCAAACTTGAGACCAGCAGCACATGGATCTTTATGTGGGTACAAGGAGGCTTTGGGTCCCTCTTGCGTGTGAAGACACTTCAAAAACTGGACCTGTTGCTGAGACAATAGGGGCAGGTTTTGAGGGTTTGGGGTTATTCTCCCTGTCATTGTCCCTCTGCAGAACAGGATGACAGCTATGTTGTAAAGAGCAGTGGGAACATTGGTTACCACAGTGCCTGGTAGAGCACCAGACTTTGAATGGCTACTAGTAAGCCTGGCTTCAATTCTAATGACTTAGTTTTCCCCATAAGAATGAACCCTGGTTCATTCAGGGTTGAGATAAGATAGACTCATCCTCTTTGTCTCCTGTCTGCGTCCTGGCATTGCTTTAATGATACTGACCTGTTTGCCAAGAGCTGCACACCCAATCACTTTAATGAGGTGTTATTTTTTTCTATGCAATAGATAATCTTATTTGATTGCATTTTTAGTTACTCTTCAGGGCAAACACTTTGCATTAATCTTGGCAATGATGGATAAAAGGTCATGTATAAAATATTTCACATCCAGAAAGTCGACCTTTCACTCTTAAAATTGATGTCTAAAGCAAATACGGTTGTAGAAAGCACTTTGGGAAAATGTCACACCAAATTGCACAGGTCAATGAAAGAGTTTTGTCTGAAGGTGCAGAGGGAGATTCTAATGAGGCCCTCAGCTTTCCTTCTTTTGGTCCCTCATAATTGGTACAATGTCACAGTGTTTAGTATACTGGGCAGCACCATGGCAAGTGCTGCCTGCCAGAAGGGGTCATCTGGGCAGGAAGGGTGGTAGCTTTTGTCTCTCAGGCTCTTGAGTCCTCAAGAGGAATCTGGCTTGGAGGAGTAAGCCATGGCTTCGAATCTCCCATCGGCTGTGTATTAACATGCAAACTTCCCACTTCCTGAATTAATCAGAGCTGACTTTCTTCTGAAAATGAGGAAGAGCTGAGGCAATGAAATGATACCATGGATGGGAAATGCTCAACACATTCTAGGCTCCCTGCTCCTTAGCCCCATGTTAGAATCAGGTGGTTCGCAGCCTTGGATGACTGCAACAACCAACAGGAACATGGTCTTTGGCAGCTTCAGGCACAACACATGCAGTGCTGTGAAGATCTTGCCTTTTGGGGCCCACCTCTTGCCTCCCTGACTTCACGCCCAGAAGCCTTCCCTAACGGTGGTCAGTTACTAAGCCACAAGACACTCTGACAGCCATGTAAAGCTTTATCCCCCAGGGAGAAAGTATTGTTTGGGGACCCTTAAGAAACTAGGGACTATTCAAAACTTAAAGGAGTAAAGCCATAGTGATGGAATTGCAGGTACAGTGCCTAGCAGCAGGGGAGAGTTTGGGTATGATGTGTGGGGGGTGGAAATCGGACACACCCAGTGATCATTACAATGATTTAAAATGGTACTTTTTGCTTGCGGCTAACACTTTGTTGTGGGGTAGGACTGCAAGGACAAAAAGTACACATTTGGTTTCCTAAAACTTTGATCCAGGGGTGACTGGGTGGCTCAGTCGCTTAAGCGTCTGCCTTTGGCTCAGGTCATGATCCCAGCATCCTGGGATCCAGATTTGAGTGGGGTTCCCTGCTCAGCGGGGAGCCTGCTTCTCCCTCTCTCCCTTCCCCTCTCCCCTCTGGCTCCTGCTCACTGTCTTTCTTTCTCTCTCTCAAAAAAATAAATAAAATCTTAAAAAAACAAAAAAACAAACCAAACCAAAACAAAACAAAAAAACCCTTTGCTCCAGTATCAAGTTATGGGCAAGGCACTCGGGGAAGTGGGAGTTCTTACCGGCAACCCACCCATGGTTAAGCAAACTGCATCATACACTTACACATCAAACTGGCCCTTAGTAACCCCATCCCACGCTTTCTGATCTACCTCATCAGACTTCTTGTCTTAGAGGCAGCTTCGGCTCTTTAATCTCTTTGTAATCAAAATAAATCTCTTCATAAGGATGTATGCCAATCCTCTTCAATTTGTCACAGAAGTTAACTGTGGTTTCCCCAGTTTTTAGCATTTTCTTGATACATTTGCAGTCCCAGAAGGGTCCCCTAACTTATATTTCTGTGGTCACCGCCACCACAGTATCACTTCTAGTTTATATAACCTGTTCTCAGGGCCAGAGGTCCTCTCCCTCATCTCTCATTTGTTTCAATAAACCTGTTAAAAATGCATGAGATGCAGATGCTTTACCCACACAGTCTGAGTTGCTTTTTCACATTGATTTGGATAGAACAGAAATGGAAATATATATGCGGATCCATGCCAAGAGGGCATTCTCTGTGGTCAGGCTAGCCACCATTATATTTTTTAATTGTTTTTCTCCCTGTTAAAAGTCTAAACATGGGAATCATAGAAATTTTGGAACACTGTAGGAAAAGAAAAAAAGAACCAATCAATTGGGCTCGCCCAACCCTAGAAAAATCACTGTCAATATTTTGGTCTGATTTCTTCTAGTACATTTTTTCCCTACACATAATTTTGTTTTGTACATATGTTGGCTTTCTAATGTATATGTATTTTTATTTTACTCACTCCACATTTTATAGTAAGATTTTTATATGTCATCTGAAACTCATTTTTAATACTGCATAATTAGAGTAGTACGTTATTGATTACTTGACCATGCTTCTACTGTTAGATAATTGTTTCTTTTTCTTCCTTGCTTTTAGAAATTATACCATAGGCAACTTTCTACATAAAAGATAAATATTGCTAAACATGATAATTTTTTAATAACTGAGTGCTTCATGAACTGTTTTTGGTTAGTAGCAACTCTTTCGTGAGGTCTAATGGGTGCACATACTTTTCAAGGTGGTATGCCAGACATCTGACATTATAAGATCCTGTCTTCCTCCTTGAGCCTTATTTGAAGAGATACGGCAGATGCTTCTGTCTGGCTGCCCCTCTAAGATCTACCTATTTTCCTTACTGGTGGGTTTCCTATTCTGTTGATATCAGGAAGGCACCAGCTCCTGGGTATGGCCTGTGAACATTGTTAGGTGGGGGATGTGAGGCTGGACCTTGTGTGAAAAGCAAGGGACCAGTCTTAGGACAGAAACCAATGCTAGCACCCGGGTCCTTGGTGAAGTCATTGAGCTGCCATCCAGCTCATCCTGGTGCCATCCTGCCATCAGGCTTCTTACTACATGAGAAACCCATTTTCCTCCTTGTTTCTTCTAGTTGAGTTGGACTTTTTATTAATTACTAATCCTAACTGATAAAGTAAAACCAACACATATAAAAATGGCAACCATTTACGAAGCCGTTACAGATTTTATCTTTAATTGAACAACAATTCCCTTCATTGAACAAATGAAGAGACTGAATATCAGAGAAGCTACACAATTTGCCCCCAATCCACACATGTGTGTGAGTCTGGAGCCTCGTTGACAGGTCGATTAGAGAAGTGAAGAGTGTCTAGCATACTGTCCATGGGGGTGAAGAGGAAGCAGGTAGTTTCCTTCATTTCTGCACCCTTTGTTTAGATGTACATGTGCTTTATAAAACCTTTTTACATCTATTTATTTATTTTATCCTTCCCCAGATACCCTGTAGAAGAGAAGACAGGTCTGAGAAGTTGAAGTGCTCTGTCCTGAGGCACAATGCTAACTGGTATCAGAGACTGAACGGGAAGCCAGGTTCCTTGAGCAGTGGTCCAGACTTCCCTCCACCGGATCCCCCTGCTGAGGATGTCTGCTCCGGGAGAGAATCCCCTCCCCCTTCCCAGTTTTCTCCCCTTAGTCCCCACCATTCAATGTTTTTATTTTCTCTAGTGCAGCATCTACCCTGTGGTGCTGTTAACAAATATCATACATCAGAGAAAGAATTACAAATATTTATGGCTGTAATAACTTCCCACCCAAAACAGGGGCATGGATCAGATCATTAGAGAAAATAAACCCAGCATGAGGTATGCTTTTTATTTCTTCCTTAGATTTTAATTCAGAGAAGGTACATGATTTTCTAGGAGTGAGAGACCTCTGCTTAGGGAAACAGGAGTTTGATGACAGGGATGCTGATTTGCAAATAGGGAGTTCATTTTTTGATTCACTGATTCAATCAGAACGTAGTAACCCAGAAGTCCCTTGGAGGCTTTCCAAGTGGGACTCAGAGATTCCAGGAGCGATAGTGTTCTGATGGACATGTGAGTCTGAGATAACGGGGTCTTCTCTCTCACACACTCTGTGTCTTTTACTACCTGCATTTGGGCAAATCTTTTTTGTTAATTTATTTTTATGCTTCAACAAGAATTGGTAACAAGGAGGTTCATTCTAAAAGACTCCGCTCCTTGCCATCTGTTCTAGAAAATGTCGCTGGCCACCCTCTACCCTAAGGTTGCTCAGGTTGGGGTTCCTCCCCCATATTCCTACAATCCCTGGAGATAATCCTCACTTGGCATCTGTCATTCTGCATCCCACTGGGCTGTTTTCTTGTCCATGTCCTCCACTTGACTCTGATGTCCTGTCAGCCGAAACTATCATACTTGGGTCTGTATCCCCAGCTCTGAGCATGGAATTTGCCAGGGGGATAGGTACTCAGTACATTATTTCTTCAATGACTACTAAGCAGGGCCCCGGAAAATGACTCAGTGTTAGTTCACATCTCAGTGTTCAGGTGGGGAACTTGTAGCCAGGTTATCTTGGCCCAGTGGAGACCAACAATGTATATGGCGGTCTAGGGGAAACTCCAACCTCTCCTAAGCACTGACATCCTCTTTGCTGACATCTTCACTGACAAGGTCTCCTTGTTCTGGGAACTTAGCTATGACTAAGGCTCTGCCCCGGAGAATAGTCCCTGCCCCAGGGCTGCCCTTCTCTTGTGGGCTGCAGTCTGGACAAATGGAGCCACAGAGGGGGGTAAAGGGTAACAGTGAGGACCCAGGTGTCTGCCCTAGAATGAGACACTAATCAAGCCAGTCTGCTCCAAGTGCCGGCTCTGGCACTGGACAAGGCTGTGGCCACACGGCCCTCCTTCCATGAGAACCTGGATTCCCCCAGAAGCTGGGAGCAGTTATTGCCCTCCAGCCCCCAAATGCCAGTCTATACTGGACACAAAAATAGCAGAAATGGGAAAACAGGTATTCCCCAGAACCCTTTTCAAGGAGAACAATCTGATCATCTCTGGGGGTGATGTGGAGCTGGGAACCATCAATGCCTTTTTGGGGGGGGCCTCTGGGTACCTGAGGACTCCGGTTTCCCAATGGGGTATGTACCCTCCCCACCTGCTCCTGCCTTCAGCCTCGCTTCTAAATCAATGAGCAGCAACACTTTAAGGACTATCAGCCTAAAGGACTGCTAAGTTATTAGCTTCGAGGGTCCCCAGCAGTGTCTCTCTGGCCCTGCAGAGGGGGGGGGTGGTGGGCCTCAGCGGGGATCCAGACCTGGGGGTTTAGGGAGCAAGTGGAGAAGGACGCAGTGCACACACTGGATGACACAGGCCACTGCTGGGAGCTGAGAAAGTCCAAGAGAAGGAGGAGGAGACAGGGTTAGGCCTGAGGGGTACACACTCGCCACCTGACTGGGCTGACCCCACCTAGCAGGTAGTGGAGTAGGAGACTGCTTTCCCTGGGCAGGAGGTGTTGGAGGTGTTATCAGAGAAGAGGCAAGCTGGCTGAAGAGGCACGAGCATGAGTCTGGACTTTCTCTGGGCTTAAGGCCCAGATCCATCTTAACCTGGTCCTCAAGGCCCTGGGGTCCCCAGTGCAGGAGCAAACTGCACTCTGCATAAGGTATACCCAGACGGCCAAGGGAAAACACCCTTTCCCACAATCGTTTACCACAGTCACTCACTGTCGGTCATATTGCTCGTTATCCTTCATAACTAAGCCCATTGATTTCAGTTTTGTGTCCCCCAAAAGCTAAGGGGGTGTTCTACGGTCCTCCCAGCATGCCTAGCATGTGGGCCATGTGGTACAGTGTTGATGCTGGCACCCAGTGAAAATGATGTCCAATATCTTCTCTGTTGCCTCTGCTCACCTCTTGTCCAACGAACAGGCAAACAAACGTAAGCAACCCAGAGTCTTAGGGAGTGCCCTTACCTTCTCTCACTCCTGCCATTTATTCATGCATTTCTGGAGCTGCTTAAGGCTCAACTGCATCCCCAAAATGGACTTTTCTCCTACTTGACATGAGTCAGGGCTCTAACAAATAATGAATCTTGTACAATCCAAAAAAATACCTATAAACTGAGCACCACTGCCTAGATACTCGCCCCCGCCACGGCACCCCCACAATAGAAAGGAAGCCTAGGCATGATTTGTCTGGAAGTGGGGCCTGCTCAGGGCCACCTGGTCCTCAGGGCCACTGCTAGCCTACTTTGTGTGGTCAGGCCCGAGATATCCACTCAGAGCCAACAGTGTGGCCCAGAGCCTGGACATCTGCATCTGAAAATCATCATGTTAGGACCATGTCTTCTACTGCTCCGCCATCTTTCTTTACCAACCCTAACACATCCTCTTTCTCTCCTTTTAGAGACGGTGATAAGCTATTACTTTCCGTTTGGGCTCCACTGCTGGGACTCCTTTCCCTGTCTTTCCTCTTACCTGGTTTCCCCATTCCCTACCTGGAAACTACAAATGGGAGTGAATTCTAGTAAGGCCCCCCAGTACGTGATCTGGGATATTCTCCAGGTGGGAGGTTGTCCTGGCAACCCTGTGCTTCCGCCTACTCTCAGGATCTCCTGGCTGGCTTGTACTATGCAGGGCTCCTGAGAGAACCTAACCCCAAGGGCTGGTGGAATAGCTGGGCTGAGGAAGGATGTGATGTGTGGTTGCCTGTGGTCAGACCTGGACATACATCATGCTCAGACACGGATACATTTCATGGCAGAACAAGGATGTTTGTTTACTGGAACACTGGAACACAGTGCTCAGAGACTGTTGGGAATGCACTTGCAATAAAATGGAAAAGCCATAAAGGAGCAGTGAAGTGTTTGCAGCAAAAGTGGACTTTTTTCTCTGAAGGGAAGCATCGGAATTGCAGTGCCTAGGGCAGGTTTCAAAAGAGCACAGTGACCATTATTTGAAACAGGGGCAGACAGAAATTCCTAGAAGGCTTTGCACCTTTGCTTATTACTAAAGTGATCTACAATCATCTGAGACACATGCTCAGAACTTTCCACATGTCATCTCTTTATTCTTTGTGACAAACCTCTATCACGGCACTTTGTGGTGGACACTGTTGTTGGCTGCCTTCCCAGCATCCACATCCTTGACACCCTTCCTAACTGGATCCTGATTTGTTCTACAGCCAGCCCATTCCCCAGCCCCCCAGGAGCTGCCTGATTACTTAAGAACCAAGCAAGTGCCCACTGTTTCTCTGGCCACCGTCACTTGACTGAAAGTGACCCGTGACTATGGCCCAGACAGACTGAGCATAAGGCCACATAGGCCATGCTTGGAGAAACTGATTCTTTCTCTCTCTCACTCTCCTGCTGGCTGACAACAGAGCTGCATGCAGACCCGAGGGCCACTGGTGGCCACCTTGATCTCAGGGAACCGCCCCCAGCACGGCACCCACACTGAGGACAATGGAACAGAGGGACAGGGAGACCCGGGTCCCTGCAGCCACCAGTGAGCTGCTGGATCTGTGCACCCTGCCTCTGGCCTTCCTTGCAGTGTGAAACAAGACATTTCCTTAATTTCTAATTCAGGGTAAAGTGGAATCCCTCCTGTACTTGGAAAAGTCCTAACTGATCTAGGACAATTACCATTCCCATTTTACTGATGAAGAAGCTGAAGTTTACGGGACTAATTAATTTGCCTAAGGTTATATAGTTAGTAAACAGTGAAAATTCAAGGATAATTTGACTCCAAATTTGACTGCTACATGTAGGTTCTTATAACAATAATATGTGGAAATTTGACAAGTCGCCTTTATAGAAGGGAATAAAAATACATGAAATCAATACTGTCCCCCAAGAATTCAGAGCGTAGGTTGTTTTGCAGGATGGATTATTTTTAAAAACAACTTTGGAACTCAAATCTTCTGCTTTACTCTTTCTCCAGTTTTCTCCTCAGCTAGGTACCGAGCAGGCCCTAGATGGGTGTTATTAAATGACACACTTAAGGTCCCCCAGCAGAGAGTGGTGGTTCTGAGGAGGGCCCTCAGGTGCCTGGACCCTTTCCTGCTTTACACTAATTCCCTGGATCTCCAGCATGTGGAGACATTCGTGCTAAGGTCTGTTTATTCAACAGCATGAAGAAAATACAAAAGCTTTCAGCAGTAGCAAAATTTTTTGCAATTAATCACTAATATATTAGGTCAGACCCTAAGACCTGAGGGGCCTTGATAATCTCCTAGGGATGGAAATCTCAGAGGGGCTCCCCAGTAACTGCTCTGCTCCCTTAGTTACCATGAGCCAGCTTCAGCAGAAACCCAGCATCCTGATACCACCTTTGTCGGAAGACCTGATTCCTGATGCACCTGCTCTCTCTCTGCTGACCCTGACCCCATCTTCTGCTCTCCCCACAACCCTTGGAATCCATCACACCCACTTAGCCATCCAAGCCTCCTTCTTGCCCCTTCCCCCTGTTGCACAGCCTTGGCTGGTCACCAGCTCACATGTCTGTCTCTGCCCAAGGTGCCTGGATTTGCCTGGGTAGCATCGTTCCCAGGAGACTGCCTGAAGGACGCATAGCTGGTCCACAAGGCCCCATCACTCACAAGATGAGTGACTTTGGATAGGCCAATTCATTTCCCTGTGCCTCGCCATCCTCATCTGACATAGGAGCCGTAACCGTCCCTGCCCCATGGGGCTAACATGTGTTGGTGCAGGGTCACAAAGCAACAAACTGCACAGCTCTAGAGGGTGCTAGGTGTGGTGCACAGCCTGCCATCAGCACAAGGTGGTCTTGACTTGTATGGAGCAAGCAATCAACACATTTTGGATTACGTATTACTATTGTTGTTGTTATTACTTTTATTGACTAAATTCCCTGGGATCTTCCCTGCCATTCACATCCTCCCGGCTGGCCCCCAGATGCTATGCCCCTACAGGAGGGGAGACAGCTGGCGAGAGCCCCCCAGGGCTGTGTTTGGCATGGATCTTAATATAACCTAGGGCATGCAGTTTTTAGGAGCCTTGGTTACAAAAGAGGCACAAAACTGTGGGGCTCTAATAATTCACTTTATTATGACTCCGCCTAGCACTAAGAACTTATTTTCTTGATTTCCTTGAATTGTCTCTAAAGTGACACAATTTTCCCATCAGCATGCTGACAGCCTACCCTGCATTATTCTATGGCAGGCTTTATTTGCATTCACAGTGAGTTTAAAACTTGGAGTAGTTTGATGAGATTAATATGAGGTGTCTCTTCAAAAGTTGAGTGGTATAACAATTTAGCAATGACTCCACTAACTATGTGAAATGAAATATTAACTTCACAAACGTGGTGACAGATTAGAATATCATTTGCCTCCAAGGCAATTACAGTTTCTGATCACACATCACTACCACCCCTGGGAAATGTACAAGCCCCTCTGTCAATCACTCCCCAGCAGGCATTCACTGAACACCTGCTTGGGTACCACACTGCTCTGGGAGACCTGAGACACCATCCCTGGCCTTAGGGAGCTAATATGCCCACAGAATTAACTGATGATTAAAATGGTATACAATCGAGAGGCAAAATGGGTGACACAGACGCCAGGAGATGTTAAGAAAAGAAGACGGTGTGAATTGAAGAAGGGGGTTCATGGAAAAGGTGTGAATTGCCAGAGCACAGGTACCATTTAGGAAATACTACTTATGCCAGCACCATGCCAGGCACTTGACCTATGCCCCTGAATTCAGACTTGATACAACTAACTCTATGAGACAAGTCTGAGGCTCACCCTTGGTTTTCCTCCAGGACTTGTGATTTGGGGTCAGGAATTGGGCCAGATGAGATCCTATTCCTTGTGCTGCTCTCTAGAAGGGGCTTCTCTCCCTCACACCACTGCTCACACTGCACTGTGGTCATATGCCAATCTGTCTGTCCCCAAACGTGGCTGTGAAGGTCAAGGCTGGAATTCATTTCTCCCCATACCCCTGGTGCCTTACACAGAGCCTGACCCATGGCTGGCACCCAGCAAATGCCCACCGTATGAGGGAGTGAGTTTAAAGACTTACAGTTCCCCCAGAGCTGGGGAGAATGCACGCCCCTCGGCAAGCCCTCCGCTGAGCTCCCCTTCTCCTGAGCCCACTGCCTCAGTGAGACAGAAATCATCTCGGAGGCAGTGACCAAACACTCTCCACTTTCTATCCTCCCCACCCTCTACCCCAGACGCTGTACCATGCTAAGCCCATAGCACAGGTTCCAGAAATTGATTAGAACAGGTGGGCCATGACCTTGCTA
The DNA here is from genome assembly GCF_002201575.2 of Neomonachus schauinslandi. NCBI lineage: Eukaryota > Metazoa > Chordata > Mammalia > Carnivora > Phocidae > Neomonachus > Neomonachus schauinslandi. The sequence continues at coordinate 119,330,540 of NC_058403.1, forward strand.
AAAGACATCAGCTCGGACTTGGGATTTTTGCTCAGACTGCAGTGTCAGCTGGTCCCCCTGGAAGGCAAATTGCTATGGGGGCCCTCCTATTCAGGAAACAACAATTCCATGGAGCCTCCCCTGGACACTTGCAACTTTTAATTGCCCTTTCTAACTGAAAGCGTTTCTCAGCTGAAGGAGCCGAGCAAGGGGACAGTGAAGGGGCTCACATGCAGCACGTGGGGAAGAGGCAAACAGCCACAGTATGAGAGGATAACACCATCCACAGCAACAAATAAACATTTTCATAATTTGCCTACTAATTAAAATAGCAAATACAATCAAATCCAATTAGCATGGATTGGTCTGTGGGGCTTTAAATCAGAGAAGCCTGGTTGATTGCTCTGGAGTCATTAATTAGGCCTGACATGATTTCTTCTGAGCAAAGCCTCTTGGCATGCACCTTTCCCAATGACGGGATTCATGACCAGCTGGGAAATCACAGGTGTTGTTCAGAACTGGACTTTTGCAAGGCCCTACTTCAAGGGTTTCCATCATTTTACTTAGTTCAGGGCCAGGGGGCTTACAAAGCTTCCAGACCTGGTTGGTGTGTGTGGTGGTTTCAGGGTCTGAGGCAGGATCCCAGAATGTCAAGGAAGGTGGTCCTCCGTGGGCCTTCACCCTCCTCTTGTCAGCAGTGTTTTCTTCCTGTCCTGTGCACGCTGCCCTCACCACGAAGCGCCTACAAGTTTTGGGCCAATCTAATATTTCCTTGGCATAGGCTGAAAAGCTATCTAACTCTCTCATAGAACTGAGATAAACAGAAACTTAGTTCAATCATGGTTCCATCGAGGGTATTTTTCAGTTCTTGCTTTGTGCTAGAAGGTGGCCATGAGTGAGAGCAGAGACTCTGTCCTGAGGAGCAAAGGTGTGTTTCCCTTAGGGAGACAGACATCTTCATATTTACTAGTTCCTAGATGCCTGGGTTTACTCAAGGGTTAGGGATCCAGATCCTTCTGCAAAAACTCCTATTTCTGTTGTTTGTTTCATTTTTTAAGATTGGTTTATTAAAAAACAAACACGAAAACACTGGAACATGGAAACATGGGCCGCTTGGGGTAAATGGAGGTACGGAGAAGAGCATCCACCTGTCCCATGTGAGTAGTCCCACCAGGTCTCCAGGGGATTAGGTCTCAACAATAAACATCTCTTCTCCAGATTAAGGAGGGAAGGATGGGTGGGAGGCTTAAAACAGAACACATGCAATTCATGGGCTCACAGGGACAAACTGATGCATTCTCCCACCCAGGGGTCTCAGTGTGTGGACAGTGATCCCAGGGGAAACTCCAGGGCCACAGCTAAGGGAAGCTTCATGGCAGGACACCAGGGGTTTTCCTGTATTGTGAACCAGAACCTGGCTTTGAATTAAACTCATGAGATTTCGTCTTTACCCAACTCTTTCCTAGGAGCTTGGCTTTCAGGATGGCTATTTCATTTCTTAAATGAAAGACAGAGACTAGGGGTGCCTGGGTGGCTCAGCGACCGACCAACTCTTGGTTTCAGCTCAGGTCATGATCTCTCAGGGTTGTGAGATGGAGCCCCTCATGGGACTCCTTGCAGCAGGGAGTCTGCTTAAGATTTTCTCTCTCCCTCTACCCTGCCTCCTTCTAAAATAAATAAATCTTTTTTAAAAAAGATGGAGATAAGACAAACCACCTCATAGGATGGTAGTGGAGATTCCATGAGGTCACAGTGGGAAATGTACAAGCCTGTCACCTGCCGGTGTGTGCCCTACAAGGGGCAGTGTTTGTTGCTGTCAAAAATCCCAGTGGTCCAAAGCACACCCTTTCCTTGAACTAGGTGTCCTTGGCCCTGTGGCCACCCAAGGACTGGAATTGGGGTGGGTCAAAGGGCAAATGGGCAACACCAGAAAGGAGGGCCTGTTCGTGTTCTTTTCACTTTGAGCTGTCCTCAATATTCCCAAACAGGTAGGTGTCGACTTCCCAAAGGCCTAAGGACCAATAGCAGGCAGAGTTGCTGGGGCATTTGCTGTGATTTGGAGATCAGTGCACTGTGCTTTGTGTCACAAAAGCCATTATGACGTCTAGACTTTTGACCCATGACACACTTCACTCTGTGAGTATAGAAATAGCTTCTGAGTAGCTGGTAAAGATGCACTTAAATGCTGTAAAAGCCTCCCTGTCAGTCTCTGAAGCGTCTCACTCCTGGAATCATTATGCCTCTCTGCTACAACTTTATAACCCATTTGTGCTTCTTCCAAAGCACTGACCACAGCTGCCGCCTCCTCTAGGCACTCTTAGCTCACCTCTGCTCTCAGCCTCTCTCAGCGGTAATTTGTCATATAATTCAAAATGATAGTGCGCTCCACTGACCTGCCAGCTCTTCTCCGCAGCCTTTGTGGGACCCCTCCCCAGACAGAAAGGATTCCTTCCCTCTTGGCCTCCAGTTGGGCACGGCGGTTGCCCTGGGGAGTGGAAGGGGCCACAGACTTTGGAGTTAGCAAGCTCTGCATCCCCACCACCTTGCTGTGAATCCCTGGCAACCTCTCGGAGCCTTGGTTTCCTTATTTGTAAAAGGAACTAATTAGTCCCTGATTTGCAGGGTTCTTGTGAAGATTAAGCACCATGAAATGCACAACATCTGACCTACAGAGAGATTCAAAGAAGAGCTGTGAAATGGTTTGTTGCACTTGTTTTCCCGTCCCCTCTGCTAGAGTATAAGTTTCTGGATGATGGTGACGGCGCCTGATTCACCCACCTTTACAATCCCAGCACCCAGCACCATGGTGAGCACATTCTTTGAGTCACTGAATATAGCTGCCTGAATTTTTCTCCCCCAAAGTCTTTGCATAGCTTTTAAAAATGTTTTCTTTATGTTCGAAAAGAAATTAACAAATAATACCAATACCACAAAATAGAAATTGCCCAGGATTCGGGTGCAGACCTGCAGAGACAAGCTAACAAATAATCCAATTGCTGAAAATGTCAACCCTTAAAAGGTTTTGCTCTCAATTTTCAAAACAAATGCAAATTCTCTTCTCTGTTTCTCCCATGTACCCATTGTCAGACTCGAAAACCAAGGCAAACCAAACTGTGTTTTTCTGAAACCCCCAATTTTTCCCTTGACCTCAATTAATTATAATTTCATTGTGGTCTTACAGAGTTCACTTCACTGTTGATTGCAACCCATGGGCTAATCCTGGCTCTTGACAATGCTAAAAACATGACAGAAGGAAAGATCCGGAAGGTGTTCCTCTTCCGTATTTCTTATTATTTTAAAAGAGGGCTTAAAATTTTCTTGTTCTCGGGCGCCTGGGTGGCTCAGTCGTTAAGCGTCTGCCTTCGGCTCAGGTCATGATCCCAGGATCCTGGGATCGAGTCCCACATCGGGCTCCCTGCTCTGCGGGAAGCCTGCTTCTCCCTCCCCCAATCCCCCTGCTTATAGTTCCCTCTCTCGCTGTGTCTCTCTCTGTCAAATAAATAAATAAAATCTTAAAAAAAAATTTTTTTCTTGTTCTCTCCTAATACAGAACGATTACTTCGAACAAGCTCGTAGTTTAAACTCTACAGAAAGAGTTGTAGACTAAGGGTGATAACCATCCTGTCAAAACAGTTTGCGTACTTCCCCCGGGGACAAACTACTTGAAAGAAAAATAAAGAGAAAGAAAGACTCCTCACATGCAAGGATGACAGAGCAGGTCAAGGGGCCCCAAGCTGAGCAGAGTGGCCACATGACAGCTCCCCAAGCCGGTGCCGCCGAGGAAGGAACAGCACTGCGCAAAAGGTGTGCACATCGAAAGGGAGGAAATCGTTTATTTTTGTGTAACTGGGATCCTGATTTGTAAAGTAATGCCCACCTAGCGATCTGAAACCAATTACTTCTTAGAAAAACTAGCACAGAGCAAACAGCTACTGGGAGGAGATCTCAGACTCACGTCCTAATGAAACACTTGGTCTTCTCATTAAAAATAAATGTCTGCATTGCTTCCAAGCTTCTGGGGAAGACAGTCACAGACTGCAGAGGAGAAAGGGAAAGCGCCGTGAGTCCGAATGAACCACAGAAAGCAAAACTGAGCTTAATTGGATTACTTCTAATCAGTGACTCTAAGGAGAACTGAAGAACATTGACAACACATGTGTAGAGAAGTGACTGGAATAATCTTCATAATTAGAGATGTGGCTGCAGATAAGGCTTTTCATTCCCTGGGTGGTTTGTTAGTACAAACTTGTTCCTCCAGCTTTCTATCCTCCTGGAGCCCAGGATCTGGGGCCCAGGGCCTGGGTAGAAATCCAGGCCCACACTCACTAGCTGTGTGATTCGGGCAAGTTCCTTAACTCTGTGTCTGTCTGTCCTCATCAGCTGGGTGCAGATGATTAAAGCAGCACTTACTTCATAGGTTCCTCATGGGGATTCCATGAGTTATTACATACACAACCCTTATTATAGTGCCTAGAACATAGTACATATTCATAAATCCTGGCTGTTGTTATTAATTCACACACCCATCTACCATCTGTTTATTCAAACAGCATTTATTAGGTATTTTCAATGTTCCCAGTTCTGGGCTATGCAAATCTGAGCATATTAACCCCAATTCAATGGCTTCCCACTATTTTTAAAATGAAGACTCTATGGACTCCCAGCCACATCTTGTTCACCTCTTCCTTCCTCTCTCTGCTCTGATGGCCCTGGTCTTCCTCCCAGCTCTCTGACCTGTCCTGCTCCCTGTCCCCAGGGCCTTGGCACAGGCTACTCCCTCAGCCTGGGACGCTTCAGGAGGGCAGAGTCTGTATCTGTTTTTGTTTATTCTTGAATCCACAGCACCCAACATAGAAGCTGGTTTGTACTGGGTGCTCGATTAAAATTCATTGAAACTAATGAAAAAATAAATGAATTAAAGATTAAGAATAATAAATAAGACAGTGCTAAGGCATGATAATAATAGCTAACACTTATTTAGTGCTTACTCTGTGACAAGCACTATTCTAAGCACTTTTCTTGTATTATCTCATAACCATTCCACCTTGAAAGGACGGAGGGGAGGGGGATTAGAGTGCCATGCACTGGAACAGAATAGGACAGGACAGGATAGGATAGGAGACACTAACTTAAGTCTATGCAGGAGGGAGACCTGTGAATAGACCACTATAATTAGTGAGTTAACATTAGGATGGAAGAGAGCAGAGGGAAGCCAGCAGCCCAGAAATGGCATCCCCATTGTTTGTGGACACCAAGGAGGGTCTCACAGAGGTGACAGTCTGGGAGTGAGAGCTGAAGGATTGTCTATAAGGGGTGGGTGGGGTCTTTCCAGGAAAAGGAATGGTAGCTACAAAAGCATGAAGGCCCACAAGAGCCTGGGAAACTGAACCAGCATATGAAACCAGGCTGAGATATCCTGCCAGGGAGAGGTGGGAAAGGGGCTGGGGAAATGGGGGGCAGCCAGACCAAGGAGGACTCATGGGCCAGCCTGAGTATTCCCCAAAGGCTTTAGAGTGGACATCCAGATATATGGTTCATAAATATATCTCTGGTTGCAGCACTGAGTCTAGATGGCATGGGTCATGCAGGAGACAAGGAGAAAAGATGGAAGACTGGTTTAGTAGCTCAGGGGACAGATGCTCAGACCTGAGCAGTAGCAGTAGGGGAGGAAGCCAAGTTAAAAAAGGGAAATGGAGATGGAGCAGATGGGGGAGGCGGAGAGGGAGAGAGAACGTGGAAGGCTAGAACCCTAAGACCAGACCTTCCTAGGAGGGGATAGAAAGAGGTCAGGGCAGAAGGCCCAAGTAGGATGACCATGCCACAGGCAACCAGAGTCGGAAGCATCAATCCTGCTCAAACTCCCAGACCTCTGTCCTGGAAGAACCAGGGATGTGTGTTTGTATGAGCACAGTGGAGCCCAGGGAAGGGGGTAGAACCCAGGCCTGAGAAAATGGGAAGGCCAGATGCCAAAACCGGATGCAGACATTTAGGACATGGAGGGCCTGCAGTGTGGGGAAGGAGCAGAGAGGCAAAGGAGACATTGAGTCACTGGGGAAGAACTCCTGGTAGGGCACATGGGGTGACTCTTGTGGCTGGCTGGCTGTCGCAGCTGTGACCTGAAACCCTCGCCTGAATGCCCTAATCACCAAGAGGCTCAGCAGGTCTGCTGAGATCCCCAGGTCCTGTGTCCTCCGGCCTACCTCCCTTGCCACTGGCTATGCCCAGCTGGGGATAAGACCAGACATCTACAGTAATACTAATTCCCAGAGTTTCCCTTCACCCTGCTCTATCCCCCCAAGCTCAGTGGGGCACCCGCCTTCTTGCCCTCTTCAGACGCCCAGGGTCCAAGGTCTTTTTCACCTTCTCTTGTCTCAGGCAGCCCCAGAGCCGATTCCCCCAGTGCAGACCACAGTCCTGATCAGGGCCTGCCTGGCTTGCATATCCTGTTGCCACCTCTCGCCAGCCTTACCTGGGACCACCCTTCCATGGGAGCAGCTGGTAGACCCCACATCTGCCTGTTACCAATATGTCCTGAGCATCTTGCCACCTCAGGCCCTTCACAGGAATGTTCCATTCCCCCTGCTCCCACCTCCTACTCAGTCTTCAGTTTTAGCCTACATGGGGCTTCCTTGGAGAAGCCTTCCCTCGGACCCCCTGTTACATGCTCTCCGTATGCTGTAATTCTGCTTTGTCTCACTTGTCAAGATTGTAATTCAAATAATTAGTTGCTTAATCATGTGCTTAGTGTCTGACTTTCTATGAGGGCAGGGACCAGGCTGGCCTTGTTCACCACTATATTCCTGGCACTTAAAATAGAACCAAGCACATAGCATGTGCTCAATAAATATGTGTTAAACAAACCAGAATGAATAACCAATGCAACCACTGCTCAAAGATCACACAGCCAGTAAAACGTTGATTCAAGATGCAAATCACCTATTCTGCATAGGCGTCAGGCCAGTCCAGGCAGGAAATGAGTTTTAGTGGAGAATTTGCCCTTCGATCTAAATTAGGGAGGCCTTCAGGAAAGCAGGGGGCTGGTGTAGGGAGGGAAGGGGTCTAACATGCCAGCAAATGTCAGTTTTCTGAGAATACTAGATGGCTTAGCATAAAACTGAAATGAGAATGTGCTTCTGAAATGTTAAACATTGTTTAATAATTTGGCACCGTACGATGAGGGGTTTCTGTCAACATCGAACACGCAGCACTCCAGGTGGCTGAGAAATGAGCAGGGTGGTTTTGAAAAATTCACCAGTTCTCTTGGGGAAGGCCAACTAATCTGATTTTAACACCTCACACAATGCTTTAGAATTACATTCATTCACTTCAAAAATGTGCTTGCTAGAATTAACTAAGTAGACTCTCCCAAGGGAGATGCAGAGTCCTCCATAAACACATTTCTTGATCGGAATTCCAGGAGGGACTGCAAAAGATTTATAACAATTGGGATCATTTATGGAGAGCCTACTACGTGTTGGCACTGTGCAGGTCCTTCACCCCCGTTTCCTCCCTCAGTGTTGAATGATACCCTCTGAATGGGTGATCCTTGCATCTACATTACGGTTAAGTGACTTGCCTGAGTCCCAACACCTGACAGGAGTGGAGCAGACCTGAGCACCCAAGGCCCTCTGGCCTTGAAGCCTATGTTCATTCTCCAGTTCCATTTTATCTGACTGCTGGGTTGATATTGGTACTGTCAGCATTCTAGGATTAAGGGATCTGTGGCCTTCCATCGATGCCAAGAGCCAATGTCATGGTGAATGGCCACCCCCTGGGTATACTTTCCCAAAAGGCTCAAGATGGAGTTGACAGGCTCCAAGGTCAGCAAATGCAGGTAGTGTCTATCATGGGGATTGGGAGGGGGTGGTTCTGGACCATCCTTCACCTTTTTTTTTTTTTTTTTTTTTTTAAAGATTTTATTTATTTATTTGAGAGAGAGAATGAGAGAGAGAGAGCACATGAGAGGGGGGAGGGTCAGAGGGAGAAGCAGACCCCCTGCTGAGCAAGGAGCCCGATATGGGACTCGATCCCGGGACTCCAGGATCATGACCTGAGCCAAAGGCAGTCGCTTAACCAACTGAGCCACCCAGGCGCCCACCATCCTTCACCTTTAAGAAGAGCCTCATATTGAGACTTGCTATTGGGCGTGCAGGGGTTATACGTGCAGACCCTCCTAAGGAAATACCCTGGCAGACTTCAAAGGAAGCCCTTTATGAGTCTATTCAGTGTAAACATTTAAGTGCACCATGGTGTTGCTGATGGGTTTGGCACTGCTCTGTTCTTTAATATACCAGAAGTCCCCCAAAGGGGAAATGGCTGACACCCTTCTGCTCCCATGAACAGCATGGAGGAAAATGTAAAATTCACTAACTGGGTTCTGGCTATTTTAGGGAAGTTGATTTCAACAAGATAGAGGGAAAATGTTGGGGAGAGTAAAAGGGCAAGACAATGGATCAATAAAAAAACCAAACAGTCAGCCAACAAACATTTAATGGACACTGACTTCATGCCCTGGGTTAGGCATAGTCCCAGGCATGTGACTAAGCATGGCTGAGCACTCCTTGTATACCTTACACCTTATGCCCAAACCTGAGGGAACTCTTTAGAGACAGTCAGCCTCACCTTTCCTGTTTGTGCAGCATGGGGAAGTGAGCGCAGACACAGAGTTGTCAGTGGCCCAGTCTACACCCCGCCAGAGGGGTCAGGCCAGGAGCCCCCCCCGGAGGAAGAGCAAGGAGAGTGGGAGAAAGAGCAGCTCTGGATCCTGTGGGGTAGGTTGCAACCGGCTGGTGAGAAAGGCCAGGGGACATGTCTCACAGCGTGAGGGATTCTGAGTTACCCAGTGCTGTTCATGTAGAAACAGAAAAACTGAAAAAATAAATTACAAAATATAAACAAAAATGGATCCCAGAACACCAGAAATCTAGTGGGGATGAAACAAACTGCCCTGGCTAAGTAGAAAGCCATTTCAACAATTGAGATGTAAATCTCCTGGAAAAGCCGCATTCTGTGGGTGCTGAGTCCAGAGGCGCAGAGCAGGAACAGCACCAGGGGTCTGAAACATGTGGACTGAGGCGGGGAAGCCCAGCTCTCAGTATAGCAAGAGCTGCACAAAGAGGAAGCCAAGCCGGGGGGCAAAGGTGAGTGAGGCAGGTGCTGTTCTCGTTACACGCGTTTTCACTCATTCTCAAGTCCTGTGGATCAGACCCTGAGTTTTGCTTCCACTGGACAGAGGCGGAAACTGAGACTCAGGGTTTCAGCAACTGCCCAAGACCGCTAAGTGGTGGAGCCAGGATCAGTCGGTGGTAGAGCCAGGATCGGTTAGCTGTAAAGCCGATGGCTCTTTACCCTGAATGTGCTCTCGGCCTCTTAGAAGTTCGACGCTGTGGGGAGGAATTATATCTTCTGCTGGGAGAGAGAGGTCATGGTGAGTGATGGTAGCAAAGAGAAGCAATAAGGCTGGGGGCTGGGATTCTCCACAGCACCTGCTTCGTGGATCCAGAGAGTGCTGATGAGTGCTGTGTGCACAGAACTATCCTAGGCACTGTGTGTCCAACATGAACGTGGCGGAAACCCTGCGGGAGCTCAGGTGGTGCACAAAACGCATGCTGGGAGTATATTTGGCAAGGGCAGTCTGGAGGACACTGGGCCTTGGAAGATGAATAGGATCTGGATTTATGCAGAAAGGAGAACTTTCTGTGGGGGAGAGGGGCTCTGCATGAGCAGATGACTGAGGATGGGGATGGCTGATAGTCAAAGTAGAGAGATGGACACTTTGAAATAGCATTCCCTCCCTGATTGTAAAAGTAACGTATGTTCACTGCAAAAATCCTTGGAAAGACAGAGGTATAAAGAAAAAACTAAAAAGTCATCCATCAGTTTTTGCTGTCTACCTTGCCAGGCTTTGTTCTGTGCACTTAAAAACAAAACAAAACAAAACAAAAACAAAACAAAACAAAAGAACAAAAATGAGTTCACCGCAAGACTGTATATACTATCCCATGGCTTAATTTTTTTTTTTAACTTAACACATACTGGAAGTATTTTGTTCTGCTAAAATAGTTTCAAGAATCTGGGTTTCCATAGCTGCATGGTGCTCTGTTTAAGGCCTCCCAAGTTATTCTTGGGCCCTGCGAGCATATTGACCATGTTGGCTGATGAGGACAGGGCTCTCTGGGCTGGAGAGGCTAATTCACCACGGCCTCCTTGGGCTTCTCTTGGGGTACTTCTAGAGGGCCAGGTCACCTTCTCGTTGCTGCCTGACCATGCACCACTTCTTTCCTCCTGTGGTGTCTGGCCTTGCTAGGGGTGATCTCTAGGGAACAGAAGGATGAGTCTGTTTTCCCTTTGAAGGCAAGGGACCTGAAATGCCTCCCCCAGCCCTCCTAACTTAAAAACAAAACAAATAAAGGATTTTAGGAGGCATTATCTAGAGATAATGGAGTTTAAAGGAATCTGTTTCAGGTTTCTGGAAGTATTAAGAGATGCAATTTCTAATTCAACTCCTGTTGGAAATCAGCATATCAGGCTATTAATATACAAATGCATCCCCCTCTATATGGTGACAGCTTGAATCCATTTACAGGATCCTCAGCATAGAACAGAGGCTTCCCTTCCCAGTGATTAGTACTGAAGGTGGGGAGGGAGGGGGTGTCACACACAGAGTGTGTGTGTGTGTGTGTGTGTGTGTGTGACAGCTCACGTGATTCTGTCCTCCAGGGAGAAGAAACCACAATGCATAGCTTGACATGCAGGGCACGAGGCACTTGATATAGATTACTTTTCTTTGGGTTTATAACAGTAGGTAAAGAAAGAACAACCATTAGCTTTTCTTACCTGAGGAGACAGAGAGGTTGAGCATCTTGCCCAAGATGACATGCCTACTCAGTGGTGGGGTGGGGGATGGGGCTGAGACTCAGATCAGCCTGAACGCAAATTTGACTTTCTTTCCACTGCACAGTCCCACCCCCTGCACTGGTTCAATGAGGGGAGATATCATCCCCATATCCTCCCCAGCCCAGCCCTGGAGAACCAGAGGCCGCTGCCAAACTTCAAGCAGGGGTTCAGGTCACAGTCCTGCCGTCAGCAAAGGATTCCATTCAGAACTGAACCCAGCACTTTGGAAGATTACCAGGGATGAGGAAAGACACAAGAAGGGCTTTTAGGCTGGCCACAGTTAGAGAAAATTCAAAGACATGAAGCTCCATGCAATTACAATCTGGAGGCATTTAATCTCCCTACTGTCAGTTTCCTAGGTAACCATCTAGATCACACATCCTCTCCTATGTTTTACACACATTGTCCATTTAAACCATACAATCCCCCTAATGAGTACGGTTTCTGATCACTATTTCAAAGACAAACAATAGGAGACTCAGAGAAAGAAGTGACTTGCTTAACATCAGAGAGGAAGAAGTGGCATGATCTTACAGCATACTTCATTTTCCCCAAGCTTCTGGATTCTTTTTTTTTTTTTTAAGATTGTATTTATTTATTTGACAGAGAGGGAGAAAGTGAGAGAGGGAACACAAGCAGGGGGAATGGGAGAGGGAGAAGCAGACTCCCCGTGGAGCAGGGAGCCCGATGTGGGACTCGATCCCAGGACCCTGGGATCATGACCTGAGCCGAAGGCAGACGCTTAAAGACTGAGCCCCCCAGGTGTCCCAAGCTTCTGGATTCTTAAGGTGTCAAGGCCATAAGCCCTGCCCTGGGAATGGCGACCCCATGGAAGGTGAGAGCGGGGTTCTTGGTTGGGGCTGGTCTTCTCCGACCAGAGCAGGCTGACCCCTCCGAGCATGCAGGGCTCGTGCTGCCTCCTTTAGGGCCTCTGGATTCTGGAGCCAGGTCACAATGGCCGAGGGTCAGGCTGGCCACCAAACTGTCCCTTCAGGCTCAAATTTGTTCTTACACTTTCTGAAGACATCCCTAGAAACCCACCTCCTTTGTCCCAATTGAGTTTTAGCTGGATTCATTTTAAATTTTGGAAGTTAAAGGGTTTTGTAAACTGTAAGAAGCTCTATGCTTTGGAAGTTAAGGGGTTTTGTAAACTGTAGGGAGCTCTATGCTTGGAAGTGTAATTATAACATAATAACATATATGTTATTATAATTACACTTGGAAAAAGTTCTGGAAGGGTTATTTCAATTATTTACACTTTTATAAGTAAAAAACTGCCCAGAGAAGTTGAATGACTTGTCAAAGACTACAAGGGTAGGCAGTGGCAAAGCTGAGACTAGAGCCTGAACTTTCTTTTGGATTCGAGTCAGTGAAATACTAATTGAGCACCTCCTGTGTACTCAACATCTTGCCAGGCGCAGGGGAGAAGGAGAAGATACAAATTCCTGATTGAGAGGGACCGCATCTTGGTCTTCTCCGGTTCCCCAAGCCTACGTGGTATGCTTAGTGCCAAGTAAGCACTTAAGAAATATCTGCTAAATGAACTAAATGATTGAACTCATGGATGTTCATACTCTTGTTCCCTCTTGTGAACATTCAGAAGCTAAACTACCTGCTTTCATCCAAGAAGGCCTCAGCTTTCCCGTCATTGTCACCCCTCAATTCATCTGCCCCCTTGATGAGACTACATATGCTTCAAGGGCGGAGACCTTGACCCCGCTCTTGCCTCCCATGCTGTGTGCCTTGCAGAACTGGACAGAGGCTGGGGACTCGGCAGTGGCTGAGGAATCACAGTCCTACACCGTCTCTGAGACTGACAGTCTCTGGAAGGCTAGCACATCCTTGGCCCACACCAGGATGCCTGGGTCCTGGTTTGGAACCCTGAGCCCACCTGGCTCCACACGGGATCCACATCATTCTGGCTAGAAGCTGCCATTCCCATGCCCACCTCACTGCCCGGCCTACCTACATGGCCCCTATCTGCTCTGTGCACCTGCCTCACTCCTCCATCTGGGCGGTGGGCCACAGTGAGGGCACTTTTTCTATAACCCCAACCACCCCAACATCTAGATTAAGGTTTTTCACATGGTAAGGATGCAATAAGCTTCTGCGAAACACAGGAAATATTTTAGCCACACGTGTTTGGGTGTTTGGCTTGTTTTCAGCCAAGGTTTGCTGGCCTTTGAAAAGTAAATGCTTTGAAGACCATATTTTTCAAAGAGCTCCTACACGAACCCAGAATTAATAAGCATCTAAATTACAAATCTCACCATGTAGAACAAATTGGATTTCTTTTCATTAATAGCAAAGAAGCAGAAAACAGGCCCAATCCCAAGGGAGCCGAATGAACACAGTTATTCACCATTTCCTCTCGCATTCTTTTTTTTTTCATCTATAAACCCATCTTTATTCAATTATGTAGCGCATAAACATGGCCCCTGTATGTCAGCACAGCTAACAAGTGGTCTCCAATGTCACGGGCCTTCTGACAGCTCACCTAACCTTGCAATAACCATGACCAGAGTCATGGCTCTGGTTCGGGGATTGTTTTTTTTTTTTTTTTCTGGGGAGAAAAAAAAAACCAACAAAAACTGGCAAGACTCATCCAAGCCTCAAATGATCCAAATATTTAGGATGTGGGGCCTAGTGACTCTTTAATAAAAGAATGTTAATGCTGTTCTATAATGGCATACAAACCATGTCATTGGTGGAAAACAAAGGCCAGTCCACACACAGAATAGTTTTCTACCTGCCTTCTTAAAAATACATGTGCTTTAAGAACAGGCCTGAAGCTTTTGTAGAAATCTGAGCACCTGAATTGCAAGGACTCTTCTCTAAAACAATTACTGTTAAGAGTTTGAGGAAATTCCACCTCTGTGCTGGGTTTACTGTTCTACATTTCCCATTTGCCCTGTTGGGTGAGGGGTGGGAGTGGGGAGGTTGCCTGATGGACTCAGAGCTTCCAGGAAAGGCACTTGGCCCCCTGCCTACACAGCAGAAGCCCAAAGCCTAGCAGATTAGCCGATTATAAATCCTTGAGCTTCCTGTTCCCAAAACAGAGATTCTCAAAGTGCAGTCCAGAGACCCATGGAGTTCCTAGTGACCCTTTCGGAGGAGAGCCCATGAGCTCAAAACTATTTTCATAATTTCCTGAAGATGTTTTTGTCTTTTTCACTTTTATTAGCTCATGAATGTACAGCGAGTTTTCCAAACTACACGAGCTACACCAGTTATAATATAGCAACAGATCAAGTGAAAAAGTAGCAGTGAAAATCAGCTATCTTCTCTTAAGTTAGCTATCAAAGAGATTTGCTGTAATGTAAAGCAATGCCACTCCTCTTGTTGGATTCACTTGGTTTTGGACAATATAGTTATTTTTCAGAAGAATGTTATGTTGACATGTAATAGGGTTTGATTATTATTGAATTAATAAGTGTTTCTAAAACATGTCAGTTTTAATTTTAGTAAGTATCAATAGATATAACCTACACGAATAAGTCTTTGTGGTCCTCAATAATTTTTAGGAATTTAAGAGGTCCCAAGAGCAAAGGGCATAAGTACTCTGTCCGAGGATGGTCCTCAGCTCCTCATAGCCTTCCTGGCCCCTACTCATCCTTCAGATGTATCTCCAACACACCTCTAGAAATCTGCTTCAGAGCCCCAGCCCCTAGCGAACCCTGGGTGCCTCCATGATCGCACCGATTACCCAGTATTGCATTCCTAGCTTTCCTTGTCTGTACTTCCCAACATCGAGTGTCTGCCGCAGAGCTGGGAAGTTTTCAGTCCTGCATTCTGGATGCCAAAGAGAGGGCTTGGTACTCAGGAAGAATTTACTGTGGGTACCGTAAGCTGTAAGGTTTTGCATGCACTGAAGGAAGGAAGAAAGGCAAGAATGAAGGGAGGCAGGTGAGAGAGGAGGGTCTTGTAGGGGTTTGGGTCTGAAGGATGTGAATCAGTAACTCAGACCCATCGAGGCTTATAAACTCCCAATTACAATTATTCACAGAGGGCCTAATTCTGGTCTGGCCCTGCGTGTGGATTTCTGAGACATGATGCATAAAACTACCTTGAGGTATTCGCTAAACTGTAGATTTGGGGACTCTACCCCGGGGGATAATTACACAGCAAATCCTACAGAGCCAGTGGGAGGGTGCAGAGGTGGAGGGGAGGCTGCTTTCTGGGCAAAAGCTCCAAGTGAGGAAGTCAACCTGTAGTCATCTGAGCAACAAGAGGAGATCCTTCTAGGTTGTTCACAATTTGGAAGTTGCTCTTCCCTCTAAAGGCAAGGCTGTACACAAAACCATCGTCCCATGCAGCATTCTCTTAGCCACACATAGAAACGGTGTTACCACTGGAGAGGAGAAAGAAAACTTTCACTGACAGCTCCTGCAGGCAAGTTTGTGTAATGTAACTCCCACCAGGTCCTGGAACCACACACGTGCGTGCAAACCGAATCAGGGGGAAACCCGCTAGTGTGACAGAGTGTAGCCCTGGCCCATAGAGCCAGACTTCTCTGCAAATCACTTTCCCACCCTGGACAAGCAGGACTCTTTATGACACAGCAAAGTCGATGTGGGACAGCTTGGGGCACAGATGAAGATCGGTGGCTGACACAAAGACACAGTCAGAGAAGATAAAGAAGAGGATCTAGCCAGGATGTGCACTGACACACACTTCCTTATTCCTGGCTAAGGGTTTCATCGCTTCCCTGATGAGCAAGGACCTCAGGAATGAATTCTCTCTGTGAGTCTGTGTGAAGATACGTACACATAGCGTATGCACGTTACAACTGAAATAGTGCTTTAGTAAACGGAATAGAATTTACTGTATAATGTTTCATTCTAAACTAACTTTTCAAACAATTTTTTGGATTAAGGACTCCTATAGGTTTGGTTAGGAAGAGGGATGGGAAACAGAGGGGCCCATGTAATCATGTTAAGTCAGGATCTGGGGAGCAAGTGTCTGTCTGGGGGCACAGCCCCGTCCCATAAGGCAACCGCCAGGACTGGGCCTATTCCCACTCAGTTGGGCCACATACTACAATTACTGAAAACTGTGTCCTGGAGTAATTTGGGAGGGCTTCCTGCAGGAGGGAGCACTCAGCACTGGGCTGTTAGGAACCAGTAGCATCAGGCTGAGTGGAGGGGAAAAAGGGGGCACCTCAACTTATGGAGAGTCCAGGAGGTAGTGAGGGGCTGAAGCCAAGGAGAAGGGGATGAGGTTGAGGGCCAACCTTATATTAGGCGCTCACTGCATGCCCACCACCTGGTGAGGCACCACTCAGAGTCTCTTTATTGTAAAGGGGCTGCAAATATTTCTGCTTGACCCATGTCCAGACCTTGGATCCTCCATCCAGCCTTTTTTCCTCAGGCCTGAAGCACCTTCCTTGTCTCCTTAAATCCCTCTCTCATTCTTTTAGCTCAGCTCCAATGCCCCTGCTGTCCCCATGCTGCCCAGGTGGGTTTCTGCCCTCCTGCCTCTTCACTCCAACTGCAGCTTGTCTGCATTTCCTTTATTCCCCTTTTGCTTTTACCCTAGTTCCTTGTGTGCTCATCACTCCCACTCCCACCCGCAGTGGACAATGAACTCTTTGAAAAAGTACATCGTCCTTTGCCCGTCCAGTAAAGGTTTTATGGACGAATGAATGAACTACTGAATGAGTCTCCTTGTGTGATCCCTGGGCTTTGTCTTTCCCATCTGTGGAACCTGGCCATTGACCGTGGCCTCCTCAGTGTGAAATAGGTGGGCCCCCAGCCAGAGCTTAACTGCTCAGTGCTTCCTGCTCTTTCTGTGGTCTGTTCCTGGCGCAAACCCACCTCACCTCGCCAGACGCACCATAAGCAGCTGCTCCCCGCTGACCTCTTTGCAGCCCCTCTGTGTCCTCAGCATTTCATATCACAGTACTACAGCTATGTGTTTCTCTGCTTGTCTCTTTCTCTAGACCGTGCGCTTCTTGAAGGTTTGTAGGCCAGTGTAAATTATAGTTACTCTTATCATTACTGTTGTTATTAGCTTCCATTTAATGGACGCTATATTCCAGGCACTGTTTTAAAGACTTTCAATAGATTATTTCCTTATATATTTACAGAAGTCCAATGGGCTATTCCATATATTTTACAGATGAACTGTATTGTGCCCATTTTACAGATGAGAAAACTAAGGCTCAGAGACGTTAAGTGACTTGCTCAAGGTCATGTAGCATGTATGTGGCAAGGTCAGAAACTGTGCACAGGCCTGTTTAAAGGAAACCTAGACCATTAAATGACTATTCTTTACACCATCCCACCTCTTAGCATGATGCCTAGCACATAATAGATGCTTGGTAAATTGTTGGTAACGAATGAATCAATGGATGACTATTAGGTTGAGCCATCATTATGGAACTCCAAAGCCCTACATATTAGCCCACATGTTCAGAAAGAGAGGGCTCATGGAGAGTCACAGACCTTCTCTGAGCCCTACTTTCGTTATCTATTCACCAGATAGAATAGTATATGCTGGGGATTAGCCACACTATGGCCCCCAGGCCAAACCTGGCTCTATGCCCATTTTTGTAGGGCCGACAAGCTAAGAATGGTTTTCATATATTTAAATGTTAAGATGTGAAAAACACTCTAACCTTCCAAGAAAATGGTTGTTTGATTCTGCCCATTGGCCAGCAAAGCCAAAGTAAAATATATACTATTGGCCCTTTACTGAAAAATGTTTGCTGAGCCCACACTATGTAGTAATTACTTTGCAAGTTTATTGTGAGAATCCTGTAAAGGTTGTTTGGAGAAATCTTCTGAAAAGGAAGATATAGTAACAAAGGCATTCATATGAATAATAACTATTAATATTCATTATGAGCAGATGCCAGAGGTGGCTGTGTTTCCCAGAGCCCTTGGCATGTGTTTTTTTTTTTTTTAAGATTTTATTTATTTATTTGAGAGAGAGAGAATGAGAGACAGCGAGCACGAGAGGGAAGAGGGTCAGAGGGAGAAGCAGACCCCCTGCTGAGCAGGGAGCCCGAAGCGGGACTCGATCCCAGGACTCCAGGATCATGACCTGAGCCGAAGGCAGTCGCTTAACCAACTGAGCCACCCAGGCACCCTTGGCATGTGTTTAAAAACAGTGGGCATGAGGTCCTAAGCCCTCCAGCCCTCACAGAGGCTGTGTGATTTCTGTGCAGGATCAATTCTCACAGGCAACGCAGAGATCACTTCAAGGACTGAGGCTGCCTGACTAAATGCCAAACTGGCCCAAATACTTGGCAAACAAACAAATCAGATTGAGTCCAGATGTTTCCCAATTCGTCAAAATATTAGTAAGAAGTTAATTACTTCAAGTAATGCCCAGAGAGCTTCTCGCAGAGGAGTAGCTGCAAGGTGTGCATCTCACCTGAAGGAAATTGGGCATATCCAGGAGATGACTCCTGACGTTCAGCCTTTGTCTGTCCATACATCTGTCCATCCAGCAGGAGGGCAGAGGCTGCTTGCAGGGCTGGCCTGGCCACTCCTGCTGGCTCTGTCCCAGTTTGCTCCCTTTTCTCTCCTGAACCTCAGGTTCTCAATTTGAGAATTAATTACATTACACCCTTTCTTTCTACCTAACAGGGTGGTTATGAGGAACTAATAGAAAAATAGATGTGACAGGAGAGCGTTTGATATGATTAGAAATAATAAAGCACAGCCCTCACAGGAGAGATCGTCCTCACCAGACACCATAAAGAAAATACTGGTAGATTTCATTTTATTAATTCAACATTCAACTAATATTTATTAAGCTCCTATTATGTGTCAGGCACGACATAAAAACTAAAAAATTTCTATAGGGAAAACAAACTTAAATGTCAAACAAATTTTTAAAATGTTTGTGTTGTATATGAGAAAGGATTGGGAAGGAAAGAGCATCCCAATTAAGTATAAAAGGGTGTGAGTCCATAAAAAATATAACAAGTGAGCTGTAAACCTCTGAAAAGATGCTCGCCCTTACTAGTAATCAATGAAATGCAAAGTGAGAGGGCAATGGGATGTCATGGTCCACTACAGCAATGGAGGCAAGGGGTGAAGGGCCCGACGTGGACAGAGATGTTAGGCGATGCGGAGAATGTCAATTAGTTCAAACTTCTCAGAGCTTGACTTGCCAGTATGGATCAGCATCTTAAATCTGCACACCCTATCTCTATCAACTTTCCAACCAGATGGTTTTTAGGGAACTGACACAGTGATTCTAAAAATCCTAAAGATCATCTAGAACAAATATGTGAGGACTTCCAGGGTCTTCAGAACAGAAGATCCTTCTAGATCCTAAGACAGATGAAGGTAGGAAGCTGTGAGTTGAAGGCACAAGAAAAGACAAATGAATCAGGACATTATCATGGAGAATTCATAAATAAATCCAGGTGTTAGGGCTGCAATGGAAATCAGAGTGGGAGGAGGGCTGAGATGACTATTTAACAGAGAAAAGTTGGGGCAGTTGTTTCACTCTTCAGGGAAAAAAATATAGCTAGAGCTTTATATCGCTTTTTAAACCAAAATATGTTTCAGATAGACTAAGGATTTATATGTAAATAATGCAAGTACATTAATGTTGAACAAAAAGGTGGATAAATCCTTTTATAATTTTTAATAAGCCTTTCTGTAAAGGAAAAACTATGATAAACAAGGTTGAAAGAAAAAAATCAAAACCTAGGGGAAATATTTTAACTTATGCGATGATGAAAGCCTAAAATCCCTAATACCCAAACTGACTTCAGAGTCATAAGGAAAAGTTCAGTTACCATCCCCCCAATGGAAAGAAACAGGCAATTTACAGAGGAAATATAGTCAATCAACATATGAAAGTATGATCATATGATAATCCTTGCTTAGAATAGAATGAATATAAAGACAAACAGGGTATCATTTTTTCCTAAAAAATTGGCAAAACAATACATATGGAACTAAATAAAGCTACAACATTTTTTTTTAAAGATTTTATTTATTTATTTGACAGAGAGAGACACAGTGAGAGAGGGAACACAAGCAGGGGGAGTGGGAGAGGGAGAAGCAGGCTTTCCACAGAGCATGGAGCCCGATGCGGGACTCGATCCCATGACCCTGGGATCATGACCCGAGCCGAAGGCAGACGCTTAACCGACTGAGCCACCCAGGCACCCAAAGCTACAACATTTTAGGATGAAGGGAGGGAAGGAGAGAGAAAATGAATGCTCCCTGAGGGCAGGGGTTGACACACTCACAGGTCATAGGTGGGGAAGAAAATTGATCCCCAGCCTCATGGAGTCCCTGCTTTCCCATTGGCTAAAAATGAGCATTAGACTAGCTACGCACAAGCACGACTGCTACGTGAAGTGTATGACATGACAAAGTACTCTGTAATCTATATGCACACTCACAGACATGACCTTGTGCAGCAACTCCAGCAATGCTGTGAGGGGCGTACTGTTATTCCCACCCTCATTTGGCAAATGAGGGAAGTGAGTTGCTTGTTTAATGTCACTTGGCTAAGAAAGATTGGCATGTGGGTTTACATCCAAGTCTTTTGACTCTGCGTCCTGCATGACTCTCTTCTTTGTGCAGCGGCTGGTCTAACAGGCACCCAGCAATGCTGGGGTGGAGACAGATGACAGTTGCAGCTTGTGGGTATAGGGGTTTCAATTGGTTCATTCTTCAACAAGGACCTGCAAGGGGTTTGTGCTTGGCCAGCTCGGGACACAGCTGTGTTCAAGGCAGATAATGGCCTTGTGGGGGGGCGGGGGGTGGGTGGGGCTTGATTTTAGGGGGGCAGTTAGAAAAGAAACAAGTATCAAGGACACAGCTAACTGGGTGAGTCAGAGAAGGCCTAATTGAGGAGGACCTATTTGGGCTAAGATGCTCACAGTGTCCTGTTCATACCAGCCATGGGAAGAACGGGGCAACGGCATCCCAGAGAGGGAGCAGCATGTGCAAAGGCCCAGCCTGTTGGAGAAACAGAGAGAAGCCACACGGTGTGCGTGTCCTGGAGCAAGGAGAAGAGCAGTGAGAGTAGAGTGTGGGAGGCAGGCCTCAGGCCGGCCATGGGGCTTGGTAGGCCAGGGGATGAGGAGTTGTTTTTTATCTTCGGGACATTGGGAATTCTTTGAGTTGAATTAAACAAGGGAGAAATAGGATCTGGAATTTGCTTTAAAAAGACCCTCCGGCTTTGAATGGAGAATGCACTGAAGAGGGGCAAGACCTGGAGCAGGGAGACCAGTCTGGAAGCTTGTAAGGTCCTCCAGGTGGGAGACAATGTGGCTGTGGAGACGGGAAGGGTGCACTGATCTAGGGTATGTTTTACAGTTGCAGCTGCACTGGTAAGATGGGTCTTGTGGTGCGGATGGGAGGGGACGAGTCAAGGATGATTGTGGCTTGGTTTTAGATGGAGAGGACTGAGGGGCAGCCATTTGAGGTGGGAGGAGGAGCCGGAGCTCTGCTTTGGACACTGGATTCAAGGTGAGTGTGAGACAGTGGAGCAGAGATACCCAGTAGACAGCGCAATATGGCAGCCTGGAGTTCATGAGAGGTCCAGCCTGGAGAGGGTGGAAAGGGTAAAAACAGCAAATAAAAGACCCCCAATATCTGGCTATCTGGTGGAAGAAGAGGAAGGAGGCAGCAAAGGGACCTACAAGGAATGCCCAGTGAGACAATGGAATCACAGAATCCAAGGGAGAGGTGTCTCCGAAAGGGAGGGGTCATCAGCTTGAGGAGGGGAAGTGTCTGAGGACAGAGGATGAAGTGTGAATCAGAATACCTGTGCCTACACATTCGTTATCCATGTCATACTCCAGATTGGAGGGTGAGCCAGGACCCTATGAGGATCTCAACCAGGGAAGAGCCCTTCCTGCATCACCTGTTGGTTACGCTATGACCAGGCATGTTTGGGTTCTGTCCACCCCATGGTCTGTGAGCTCCTCAGAACAAGACATGGGGATGCTCTTTCCTTCCCCACCTTGTCCTTCTCTTCATTTGCAGCAATCTGCAATCTCTCCCCCTCTCCCTCAAGCCCACCTCAAGGGCCGCCCCTCCAACAGGCCTGAATTGGTCTTCTGTAGTCCTAATTAAAGCCTTCCTTCCTGAGGGATGTTCTGCAGCACTCTGCAGCCTGCCCTATTAGAGCTCCCAGTAACGGGAAGCTCCCTGAAGGGAGGACTCTGTCCTCTTAGTCACCTCTGAAGCTCCCTGTATTACCAGCCCCTCCAAACCCCAACCTGGGGCTGATCGCAGTCCTTAAATCATGAGAGGGACTCAGTAAATGAATGCAAGATGAACACAAACATTGCAAACCAAGCTCAAAAAAATTCATAAAATGGGAGTTCCAAGACAATTCCAGAGTCTATCATTATCTTAAATATGCAAAAAGATAATGAAAATCTTTTCTGATGTCTGCTAGCAAAATTAGAGCACTAATGGGACTTTTGATCTTTATTTCTCCACCTTTTACATAAAGTATGGTTTTAAAAGCCTGAAAAATGCCTGTTCAGCATCTAGCAGACTGGTCAAAGAGGCTTCTGAGACTATTTTACATGCCTCGTAAGCCCTGTTTCTAACCTGAAAACACAATTTTGCCTGACTCAATATGAAAATTTGTCATCATTAGCATATATGAGGATCCTGATAAAATCCTATGTTTTGGGCTTTTAAATCTTGTCTGATATGTAAGAAACTTATATATGAGACTATTGACAGGGTTATATTTTTAGTTCATGATCAAGTTGGTAGGCATGTGATTTTAGAAAGGCAACAACTGCTAAACCTTGTCCTCATATAGGTGTATCTTCTAGTGCATTCATTCATTCAACAAATGCTAATTATGTCACCTATGATGTGCCAGTCATTGTTTGTTAAAGAAGGAAGGGAGTAAAGATTTGCTCAAGTGTTTGGTCTTGATTCTGGAGTCAATGAGGAGCCATGAAGGGGTAGAGGTCCGGTTGGCATTGTGCCACAGATGGAAGACTGCTATGGAATTAGGCTATGGTCCCTGGTATGGGCTATTCCTTCAGCTTCAGTTTTTGGCCAGTTGCAGAGATTAACTAGGTACCTGAAGAAAGACCTCAATTTCTAAAAATACAACTTACTGGATGTCAACAAACTTTGAAATTGGATTCTGAATCAAGCTGTCTGGGTTTAAATCTTAGCACTTCTGTTTCTTAGCTGTGTGACCTTGGACAAGTAACTGAACTGCTTTTTACCTAGTTTCCCCAACTATATAATGGGCATGATAGCACAGCTCATCTCATACAGTTCTGGAGAATAAAGGATTGCATACAAGTTAAAGCTCTTGGAATGATGTTTGGCACACATAATAACTCACGTTGGCTATTGGGGCTACTTTATGTTTGGTCCTATGGACAAAAAGGAGAATAACCACAGGTCCCTCTTCTCACGGAGAAACCAGTAAAGGTCCCAGAGGATTTCAGCACAGGGTTAACAGGGCAATAATACAATAGCAGCATCAGGACTCTGGTGAGGAGAAACAGGGCACCAGGGTGGGGGAGGAGAGGTGTCTGGGGAGGCTGCTGAGATCAGTAGAGGTAGGTATAAAGGGTGGATAGAAAGAATCCAGCTCATTCAGGGGACTGTGGAGAGTACCAGCTCAGAAGCAGCTGGATTTTCCCAATTTATAGATTAATTCATTAGTGTCCAAGCCTGGTTCACAGATGTTTTTATACAAATCCCTTGGAAGGTGTTAATGGGGCCTTCCACAGCATCAATGGTAGCACTGCAAACGATAATTAGTATCAGTGGTGTTGGTGGGAAGTAGGAGATGCTTAACTGGAACATGGTGAGAAGAAGGAAAATCAAAACAATCGATCAGCATTCCTAAATCCAATATACAAACCTCAGAAATTATGTCTGGCACTTGGGAGGCTGAATTCCACCAAAAAATTCAGGGAATCAAAGTGTCCCAATCCATTGTGATTTCTTTTCAGCTAGCACTGAGGAGTGTTTCCAAAAATTCCAGGAAATGGTGTTCAGTGATTGTAATAGAATCTTTCTCAAAAGAGCTGGGTATCCCCAGGGGGTTGGTGAGATCCTCACGCTTACTGCTGAGGGTCTTGGCTGGAGAGGGGAGGGGCCGGGGGAATGATTTGGCTGTACACTTGGCATATACCCCAAAGCAGAGATCCCTGCTTCCCTTCATCTTTTCCTTCCTTTCTCTCTCCCTCCTTCCTTCCTTCCTTCCTTCCTTCCTTCCTTCTTTCTTCCCATCCTCTTTTCTTACTTTCCTCAAACTTGTACTTCTATTTTTGTTTATCTGACGTGTGTTAATGATTAAACATTCAAACATTACAATAGGTATATATCTGAAACATGAGTTGTCCACATCCACCTCTGACCCTCTTGTTTCCTATTCTGTTGATTGCTTTTCAAATTCAGGTTACTCTTTATCTATAAGAGGACGTGATTAGGGATCACTTGGTTGGGTTACAAATTTGAGCCAAAACCACCCTGATAATCATAAGGTAGACCTCTCCTGATCCAAACCCATTCTGGAAGATGAGAGGGAATCCTCTGAGGTTTTAGAAGTGCTATGTGGCTCATCAGTTCATTCCTCTCTCCTCCACAGCACTGGGACATGCTCTCAGAAGGAGATTCAAGTTTGACAGGTACAGATACAGTAAATGGCACACTGATTTGGAGACTGGACAGACCTGTGTTTGAATTCTGGATCCACCCATCACTCACAAGCTGTGTGACCCTGGGTAAGTCACTGGACATCTCTGAGCTTCAGTCAAGAGTTTGTAAAATGGGGATTTAATATCTACATTCTTGGCTGCTTGAGAGAATTACATGAACTGATATATAAAGTATTGCCTTTTCCTTAAGAAAGTAAACTGCTTTTTCAACTTCCACGAATGTTATAGTTTCTCTTTAAAAGAAACTGCACACATTGCAAGTGTCCATTTTGACCAGTGTTGACATATGTATATACCGTGAAATGATTACATAAGCATTTTCACCACCCCCAAGTATTTCCTCAAAGCCCATTTACAATCCACTTCTCCCTCTGCTTCCTTCTCCAGGCAACCACTGATCTGCATTCTGTCTTCAGAGATTAGTTCTCATTTTTTAGAATTGTATATAAATGGAATCACACAGGGTGTCCTTTTGTTCATCTGTTTGGCCTAAATTCTTTCACTTAGCATAATGATTTTGAGATTCATCCATGGTGTTCGTTATATAATAATTTCCTGCTTTGTGTTGCTGAGTAATATTTTATTAACTGTACTTTTTAAGCAGTTAAAGCATGCCCTAACATATCATACAACATCCTGGAGACCAGGAAGCCAGCAAGATCTTGTCGTCTTTCATTCTCAGAAACCTCTGCTTACTGTTATGTTCTTCTCTGATGCATGATGCCTATTCCTCACCTGGGCTATGGGCCCTTCATTCATCTGCTCCTTGGACTGAGCCAATCTCTTTCCCGTCTGTTGACCAGCCTGATTCCTCATTTGAGCCAGGCTGGGCCTCCCTGTCACCAACATTTCCCGGGATCTCTTCAGCGTCTCGAGCCTTGGCTGTTGCTGGCCCATGGCCAGGCATAGTCTCTTACCTCCTTGCCTCTAAAAAGCCAACCCATCCGGATAGCCCAGTACCTGCCTTACCTTCTTCAGCCCCTGCTGCTTCTCCAGCTGCCCTTCAGCCCCTTTCCTAGAATATATGTCTCACAAGTCAGCATGCACAACCAAGCAGGCCCCTCCTCCCTTCAGCAAACAATCCCCAATTGGCAGCTCCATGCCAGGCTCGGAGCTGAGTGCGGGAATAGGGAGAGAGGCAAGACGTGGTCCCTGCCATCAGGGTGCTCACAGTCCAAGGCTGGGCAGGCAAGCAGCCAGGCACACTGTCATGCCTATGGGTAGACAGAAAACAGAGGGAGAGGAAGAGGCCATGCATAGGTCTGCCTGTCTGCAGGTGGGAATTTGGGATGTGCCTTGTCAAACCATTCTCTTCCCCCAGTTTGTCAGGGACATCACTGGAGCAAGGAACAAGCTTTATACACCTCCTGTTTGCTCCCATGTATACAGGGCTAAACAGAGAAGATAATCAATAAATATTTATTTTTTAATGGATTGTCAACTTTTAATTAATTAATTAATTAATTATTTAAATTTTAGATAGTTAACATACAGTGTAATATTGGTTTCTGGAGTAGCATTCAGTGATTCATCACTTATATACAACACCCAATGCTCATCATCACAAGCGCCCTCCTTAATCCCCATCCCCCACTTAGCCTATCCCCCCACCCACCTCCCTCCATCAATCCTCAGTTTGTTCTCTATTGTTAAGGGTCTCTCATGGCTTGTTTACCTCTCTCTTTTTTTTCTTTTCCCCCTTCCCATATGTTCATCTGTTTTCTTTCTTAAATTCCACATATGAGGGGCGCCTAGGTGGCTCAGTCGTTAAGCGTCTGCCTTTGGCTCAGGTCATGATCCCAGGGTCCTGGGATCGAGCCCCACATCAGGCTCCCTGCTCTGTGGGAAGCCTGCTTCTCCCTCTCCCACTCCCCCTGCTTGTGTTCCCTCTCTCGCTGTGTCTCTCTCTGTCAAATAAATAAAATACTAAAAAAAAAAATTCCACATATGAGTGAGATCATATGGTATTTGTCTTTCTCTGACTAACTTATTTCAGTTAGCATAATATACTGTAACTTCATCCACGTCATTGCAAATGGCAAGATTTCATTCTTTTTGACGTCTGAGTAATATTCCATTGTATATATATATATATACCACCTCTTCTCTATCCATTCATCAGTCAATGGACATTTGGGCTCTCTCCAGTTTGGCTTTTGTTGATAATGCTGTTATAAACATCAGGGTGCATGTGTCCCTTTGAACCTACATTTTTGTATCCTTTGGGTAAATTCCTAGTAGTACAATTGCTGGATCCTAGGGTAGTTCTATTTTTACCATTTTGAGGAACCTCCATACTGTTCTCCAGACTGGCTGCATCAGTTTGCATTCCCACCAACAGTGTAAGAGGGTTCCCCTTTCTCCACAACCTCTCCAACGTTTGTTGTTTCTTGTGTTGTTAATTTTAGCCATCCTGATAGATCAGTGGAACAGAATAGAAAACCCAGAAATAGACCTACAACTATATGGTCAACTAATCTTCAACAAAGCAGGAAAGAATATCCAATGGAAAAAAGACAGTCTCTTTAACAAATGGTGTTGGGAAAATTGGACAGCCACATGCAGAAGAATGAAACTGGACCACTTTCTTACAGCACACACAAAAATAAACTCAAAATGGATGAAAGACCTAAATGTGAGACAGGAAACCATCAAAATCCTAGAAGAGAACACAGGCAGCAACCTCTTTAACCTCGGCCACAGCAACTTCTTGCTAGACATGTCTCCAAGGGCAAGGGAAACAAAAGCAAAAATGAACTATTGGGACTTCATCAAGATAAAAAGCTTTTGCACAGCCAAGGAAACAACTTACGAAACTAAAAGGCAACCTGGGGAATGGGAGAAGATATTTGCAAATGACATATCAGATAAAGGGCTAGTATCCAAAAATGTATAAAGCACTTATCAAACTCAACACCTAAAAACAAAAAATCCAGTCAAAAAATGGGCAGAAGACATGAACAGACATTTTTCAAAAAAAAATCAATAAATATTTAATTGATTTGTGAAGGAGAAATGGTCCGAAGAGTCTTCCCAGCTCTCCTTGAAAGCATCACAGCTAATAACGAAACCCACAGCCAGGTATGAATCCAAGGCCCTGTGGCAGCTTGCCCTACTCTTCAGTCTGCAGACTGCCAGCATCATCTCTGTTAGAATCAGGACCTGGACAGAGAGGCTGGTGTCTTCACCGGGGCTGCAGTTCTGGATGCTATTCAAAGGTTGGGGATCTCTTGCTCGAAGAGGCCAATAGGACACTTTGCTATTGGAGAAGCAGCTCACCTTAAAGCCCGACATTAAAATTTCTCAGGCGCTATACCACCACCCTGATTCTCCACAAACACCCTGGGAGGCAAGAAGGACTGTGTCTAAACTTCCCGTGTGGCAGGTGAAGTCACTGAGGCACAGGTGGCAATGCACTAAGACACCTCCAGCAAGGGTGATCGGATTGACTTGGCCCCGTTATTCCAGGACTGTTCTGGTTTTGACACTTGAAAGTCTCATGTTTCAGGGCACCTCCTCTCCGCAGTCCTGGGCAAACTGGGATGGTTGGTCACCTGAGCTCCAACTCACATCCTCTGGCCCACATTTTATGTTAGCCCAAGGACTCTGGAAATGTGATCATCTGACCAGCAGTAGGGGCGTCATGATCATCTGGTGCATGGCGTGCATAGGGCACGTCACAAGCCCTAGGGGTGGCCGTCAGTGATCTGTGTTTTAACAAGCTGTCCAGGAGCTCCTGGTGCCCGCTCAGCTCTGAGAACCACATCTGTTGCAAACGGCCTCACACACCAGTATCTCGCCAGCTCCTGCAAGAGCTCCTGCTTTGTACCTGTAGCTAATCTGACGCAGCAGTGGTGTGGGAGGTGGGGGTGGTGCCTGTAGAAACTGCCTGCACCCACAGAGGCTAAGGGGAATGTGGGGTGTAATGCCCCCTGAGGACAGGAGACAGAGCTAGCGGGTAAATGATACTTTTTCCACCCCTTCGGCCTGCAACTTGAAAACACAGTCTGTGCATAGTCCTTAATAAAAATTACTTAAAATGAAATAAATAAAAAATTCAGTCCTCCATCTCATGAGTCACATTTCAGTCGCCCACATGTAGCTAGCGAATGCAATACTGGAAAACACAGAGCACATTCTCCGCATCACAGAAAGCTCTACGAGACAGTTTTTATGCTCCAGGGCCCCTCACGGTGGTGACTAACTGTAGCACGTTGCTTTGCATCGGCTTTTCTTCCCTCCATCCAAATTTGTACCCTGCCCAGTGCCCCAATCTCGGGCCCTGGACTCATGCAAGCCTTTGTCTCAGGCTCGGCTTTCCTGGGGCAGGGGTGGGAGGGGGGGTGGCAGGACAGCATGGGGAGCCCCCAGGACAGAGCCCATCCTGACTCTAGCCCTGTCACTGGTCCCAGCTCCGACCATCCCCCTGCCCCTGGTGTTACGCTGAGCAGGCCACGGCATGCAGAAGCTCTGCCGCCAGCCCAGCAAACAGGCTGTTGACAGAGGGAGTCGTGACGTTGAGCAATGTAACCCGAAGATGATGGGAAAGGAAAGCCTTCAGAATGAGCAGTTTTGGACAGAGATTTGGATCAACTTTGAGAAAAGATTTGTGCAGCTTGAGCTTTTCTTTCTACAGATAATAGGCCCCCGTGGCAGGGCCCATCCGGACAGAGTGGCTCTTGAGCTAGGAAATCCACAATGCAGCACACAGCCTTGATTTGAGAACTTGATTCTCACAATTCCCTGCAGTTTGTGAATAATGCTATTTTCTTTGAAAAAAAAATTACTCTTAACATTTTCTTTAGGACTTCATCAATATTATATATGCGGAACAGACCTACAATTGGCTGTTTTACCTTAAAGACTGATTAAGGATGATGGTATCTTGACAACTTTTCAATTCAGCTCAATTTGACAAGCATCTATTAAGTAATTATGGTGGGCCTCGTATGGTGCTTTTTAGCTCAGCAATAAATATGAAGCTCAATTTGTTCTTTCATTAAAAAATGTAATAGCATTTATACATGTAAAAATATATATAATTCTTCATTTGGACAAAAACCTACCTGGTTTTCATATGTCATTACTGCATCTTTGAAGTAAAGGCTTGATTTCAATAATAAATACTTCACTGCTTTCTCTTAAAAAAAAATGAGATGTTCTTTTGGATGACAATTTTATTGATCAATAATTGCATCAATTCCTGCCAAAAGCACATACTAGCTGCCCAATGTGAAATTTACCAGCTTCCAATTCTTAATTAGCCTGTATCTCCTTTAGGGCTGGAGCTTCTAACAGAGAACTGGAGCAAAGTAACTCGCTGAAGAAAGGCAAGTTATGCAGAAAATGCCAATATCAATTTTCTAAGTAAGTCATAACTTAAATGCCACCCACCCACTCTCAGCCCTAAGCTTTAAGGGGAGAAACAAAGACACTGATTGGGAGGGAACATTATCAATTAATGAGAGAAGTTAAAAGGAAAAAAAGAATGCATAAATAAATTGGAAAAACAAATTTCAACTGAGGCTTGTTATTTTCAGTCTGAGGAGGAATCACTTTTCTGTTCGGACTTACCTGTTTTTGCCTCTAAATGAGTGGCCCAGGACCAAGAGAAAACAGTGCAGTGCCCGGGAGGGGGATGCGCCCCAGAGCCAGGCGGAGGAGGCCCAGGGTGCAAGTCTGACTCTGCCACCATCTGGGGCACTCGTGCCCATCTCCTAACCCCTCTTGAAGTCCTTATTCCTCCTCCAAAAAATGAGAGCAATGCAATCAGCCCCACAGACACCACAGGCTCACTGGAGATGGTGATGTTTTATTTCTTAAGCTGGGTAGTAGGAAAACAATGTTTTGCTATATTAGTCTTCAGAACCTTCTGTATTATGAAATCTACCTGTCCATCCATCTGTCTATCTACCTATCTATTCATCCATCCATCCACCCAGCCACCCACCCTCCTACCTACTTACCTACCAACCTAAAGAATAAAGGGGTAAACCTCTGGTTGCAGTAGGAAAATATGAAGTCTGAAGACCGTGACAATCCCTAAATTGCACCTCATCCCCAGCTCTGCTGTACATCCCTGTACATCATGATGACAGCTCAGTTTTAGGAGAGAAAGCCATTTTGAGAGGGGATCACCACTTTCCCTCTGGAAACAGAAGCTCAGAGACTCTTTCGCAATGGAACATTCCCTTGTTCAGCTTTCCCAGGATGGGTTGCCAATGGTAAAAGTTGGCACACTCAAAATTCTAAAGTAATACACACACTGTAAGACTAGAGAAATGTGAGTCTCTTTTGAACTCAGACCTAGTTGCAAAACTCAGCCACTAGCTCCGGGAACTTTGGCAAATGACCGCACCACTCTGTAAGGTAGCTTCCTTTGTGTACACAGGATAATAATACCCCTCCAAGCAGATAGAGATCACACATGGGGGGAAGGGAAGAGGAGACAGGAAGGAATCTTTGAGCCAAACAAATAAAAAAAGTAACAAAGTTTCTTTGGTCTATAAAGTGTTCTAAAAAATTGAATTTGTTGTTACTATTTTATACTTGGGAGATTTCATGGGAGGCCCCAAATTCTACCTTCTCTGAGAATCAAGAAGTCCAGCCTTACCTGGCCTTCATTCCCATATGTTACTGTTCCATGGGCACCGCATGCTCTCCGGCCCGGCCCAGCCTCTCCAGGCCCACTGTAACCTCTGTGCCACCTGCCTACACCTGTAGCGCCTGAGGGTGCGGCTGCTGTTAGTGATGTTTGAGGGAATATGTGTGGAGGACCTCGTTCAACTGTGCATCCTCACCATCCTTTGGCAAGCAGGACTTTTCGTGTCTGGCTGGTGGGCTCAGTGTCTGAAAGAATCCTGCTGCTGAGCTTTATTTCTCTGGGATGGGCATGGCCAATTGCCTGTCCCCTCCAGGGAGCATCCCTGTCCCCATGCCTGTTCTCATTGGACCAGTTAGCTAAACTGATGCAGCAGCTTGTGCCTGGAGGGTCAGTGGTTGAGAGGAGTGGGCAGTACCCCTAAGGCTGGGCTTTCATTGGTTTTGTGTCCGCTTTCCGCCTTCTTATGTTTCAGGCTCATCTCTCAGTCTCTTTTTTTTTTTTTTTAAGATTTTATTTATTTATTTGAGACAGAGAGACTGAGAGAGAGAGAGCACATGAGAGGGGGGAGGGTCAGAGGCAGAAGCAGGCTCCCTGCCGAGCAGGGAGCCCAATGCGGGACTCGATGCGGGACTCGATCCAGGGACTCCAGGATCATGACCTGAGCCGAAGGCAGTCACTTAACCAACTGAGCCACCAGGCGCCCTCACTGTCTCTTTGATAGTGTCTTTTCTAATCTTGATCAGAGGGCTCCCTCTAGGATTCACCACCTCCACTCCCTATCTCAAAATTCGCCACTTCTAATCAGCTGTGGGTTGAAGAATCAGACTACCAAGCTTTTTAAATCTAAGACCTTGGTTCCAGAAAATTTCAGCAAGTGGCCTGGGAATGGGGTCTGGGAGCATTTCTCAGAGTAAATTAATGAGGTGGCTGGAAGTGTCCCAACCCCCCATGTTTCTAGATTAAGAGATGTGGGCAAAATAACGGGGATTACACAGCTCTGTACCCTGCTCTACCTGAAGCGAGACGTTACCAATATACACTTTCTCAGGCACCAGTGGCCGTGAGGCTGATGTGATTAGGAGGAGCTTGTTGGAAGTTTTGTTTGTTTTTCTGTTTTGTTTTATTTTCTTTGTGTTGTTTTGTTTTGTTTCATTTCTGAAAGTTTCTCAACGTCCATGAGCTCACTGAGGGCAGGAACACTCTCCTTCCTGGTAGCTGCCCCTTTGCCTTCGACATTGTTGGCAATAAATGCTTGTTAAAATAAAAATAATTTGTTCATATTATATTCCAGTAATCAAGGCACCCATATGAATTTATTTAAGAACTCACTCAAAAGCATTTTACAGAGTTCCTACCCTCTAGGAAGTACTCTTTGAATGAGATTTTAAATATTTAATGATGCCACCCATCCCTCGTGAGGCTATCTGCCGTACACATGGACGTGATTGTCTCACAATCAGACTTCGACCTTGAGCCTTGAAAGGAGCTTTAGGGAAACTCTAAACCACAGCCACTGTGCTCTCCATGGCATGTGGGACAGACATTGATGGTCAGTTATGTCAATCATGTCACTCTTTTTACTGAACCTCCATCCTGACTCAAAATCCTTCTCAGTCCTAGGAAGGCCCTGCCAATCCTTCAGAATTGGCTTTTGGATGAATGTGAGTTATTTACTAACATCCCAGATCAAGCTGAGTGTACCAAAGTCCTCCCTACACAAAGGCTGGGGCTGTCCCCAGACATGTTGGGTCATTCGTACCAATTCTCAAGTTTCCTTGCAGCAGGCCTGGCCCTTCTGCCCCAGGGCCCAGCCTCCCCTACAAATCCCGGGGTCACTGCATGCAAAGTGGGCAGGAAGCTGGTCTGCCCCTGGCTCCAGGTGTGGCATGGCACTCTGGAAGACGCTCCAGTTTAATATCCAAAACAACGGAGCAGAAGAGCAAGTGTCTACTGAGCTGTCTCAGACTCTGAGGAGAGTTCATCCATTATGCACAGCAAAACTTCCTGCACACCCTCTTTCTCTTTCCCAGCCTCTCACAGGCACGGCAGCTGCTTCTCGGTTACTGTCTTCACTCTGCTAGCTCAAAAATTCTCAAACCAGCCCTCCTTGCCTCATGCCATCCTCTTTCCTTATACCTTCCACCTACCTCCAGTCTACTCTCTCCCACCAGAAATGTTATGCTTTTTTCAATGCAAATAAATCCAGCCTGACATTCTTCCCCTCAGTTTCCCTGCTTACCCATTGCCATGATTCGGCACAAAGAGGGCACAGGATCTAACAGGAGAGAGCCAGCAGCCACTGGTGGGGCAGAGGAGGGGAGGGGATGTGGACACTGAAATGGTAATATTTACTTCTGTTTACACACATATTATTATGTAAGAGTCAGGAATCTCAGGATGTAACCTACTTTGGACATTTCTTCTCTCTTGCTAAAACTTTCCTTAAGAGAGGACATGAATATTCCAGTTTGTTGCCTGCACAACTCACCAAGCTCCCTTCTCTGGCCCAGGCCCTGTGCGGGCTGTACGCACAGAGTGGAACAAAGTAGGGCCTGGCTCCAGGCAGGAACAGACTCTGTGGGGCCTGATGAGAGAGTGCAACAAGCTGGGGGCTGGGTTAAATGTCTGGTGAGGGCCTACTGTGCTCCTGCAAAGTCCTGCTCACCTCAGGGCAAACCAAGAGAGCACTGAGGGGAGCTTCCTTAGGGCAGAGTGAGGAAGGAGGCCTGATCATCATCTTAAAGGTATTTGAAGGAGCAAAAGATGGGACTATTTGCTCATTTTTCCCCCTCGTTTGTTCATTGGACAGCTATTTTACCGAGCACATTCTATGCACCAGGCATCTGCTGGTACTGGGGACATAGGGACAAACAAGGCAGGCCACAAGCCTTTTTTAGAGGCGCATGTCCACTGCAGTTAAGCAGACATCACTGGATTGCCTGAACTCACCTAATGAGGGCCTGAGCAGAGACAGCTGCATTGCTGAAGTGAGCAAGAAGGCACGTCACCTCAGAGGCGGTGACTTGGCAGAGCAAATCAGGGGTTTCCTGAGAGGACAGCCATCTGCCCCTAGCCATCACTGACAGTGTCTTCCTTCTCCATGTATTCCTTGCTCATCTCCTGGGAGGACACTGGCTGCTTCTTCTCAATGGGCTTCAGCTTCTAGACTCAAGCATGGTCACGCAGAAGCGACCTGACCACCATCCGAGTGCCCGAGCTCTGATGTTGAGCCTACAGCCGCTGGTGGAAGCTCTGTCTGCAGCCCTGGGCTTGTCCCTGTCTTTCCCCAGTCAGGGCTCCCCAGTAGGCATCTGAATAGGGAAGCCCCCCCAGGGGAAGAGCTCAGGGCACATAAAATGCCACTGGGATAAACCCCAAAGACAACATGCTGAGGTAAAGAAGTGAGACACAAATGTCCCTGCTGTATGATTCTATTTATGTAAAAACTTTCAACAGACAAGGTTGATCAATGGTGATAGACTGGTTACAATCAGAAGACTGGTTACCCTGGGGTGGGAGGCAGGAGGGCTGGAAGGAGCAAAGAGGGGGCTTTCTGGGGTGCTGACAATGTTGTTCCATACCTTTATCTGTACCCTAGCTACATGCTTCTATATATATGTAAACAATAATCCTTTTATACCTGTAAGATTATTGAACTTTACTATATTTAAATTATACCCCATTTATTAAAAAAAACAAAACCAAACCAAAACCTTTGGGGGCATGGGCAAAGAGGTCATTGTAAATGTGCAAAGATAAGTTCACTTGAGTAGCAGACATTTCCTGGCACGACTCTGTAAACACACTCTGTGCTGGGCCTGGGACAGACACAAAGAAGCACAGTGCTCATTCCTGCAGAATTCTTTGAGGTCTGTCCAGGAGACGACCACATACTCCGAACCAGGATAAGAGGCCGCCTGAGGGCAGGGGATAGCTGGCTAAGTCCTAAAGCGCCAGCAGCCATTGGCCTGAGAAGGAAGAGAGGCAGGGCTTTGCAGACAAGGAGGTGGCCTGAGAGAAGGGCGCCGGGGTGGTGGGGGAAACTGAGTAGTCTGGGGCACCAGGGCATGACAGCAAGCAGTGCTGGGAAGGAGGGCAGGGAAGAGGCAGGGGCAAGACTGGGCTGTGGGGACCACGCCACATGAGGATAACACTTGTGAGCACCAGGGTCTGTTCCCATTGGCTCACCTCATGATTCAGGCCCCAACTATCCAGGGATCTAGAGAATGACCTAACGTAATCCAATTTAGAGTCCTCAGTCTTGAATACCAAGTAGACGGAGGAGGTCGGGCAAGGGCCGTCTCAGACCACCCTGATCATGTCACCTTATTCAGCAGACCGCAGTCAGGTCAGTGGGGCTGGGTGTGCAGCAGGGTGGGCCTCGGACCTGCTAGCTGGCCTACACAGGGGATGGCACCTAGCCCCAGCAGGGAGAGCCTCAGCTGCTTGCTTAAGATGCGGGGTAATCCTTCCTTTGGGAACACCACTGTCATGGCCAACAAAGAATTATTACTTGTCTACATGTATTGTTTATTTCCTCCTTCAATGAAGCCTCACGGAACATGGATATTCCTTCCTTTCCATTTCTATTAATTGCAGTGTCTTCGAGGTGAATAATAAGACTGTGCAATCAATAGTAATGATGGAACCACTGAGCACAAAGAATATCTCCTCCACCGTCTCTCCCCCAGCATCTATCTGCTTTATTAAGTGGCAAAGTGTATTATTTAAAAAAAAAAAAAAGTACACCAGTAGGGGAAACAAATCTACAAATAATTATTTAAAAAATTAATCGGTGGTATAATTCAATTATGCAGCATGCAAAGCAGAAAAGTTCTCTTAATTACAAGAGAATTGAATAGAACATTCTTTCCCCTTAACTTTGTTATTTTTCAAGGTGAGCTATTATAAACTAAATTCTAGGATGCTTTTCAATAGTCTCTCTTTGCAGCAGTATCTGCAGAACTATTCATAAGGAATCTGTCTTGGCCTCGATGCCATTGGAGATGGCTGGAGGAAAAATAAGTAACTGGAGGCCTCGTGTGAAAGGCAAGGAGCACGGGCTTTGAGGCTGGATGTATCTTGTGGAGGAAACAAAGCCAGTGACCTTGGGGGAAGCAACTTAACTCCTCAGACCTGCAACTTACCTCATCATCCCTGCCTAGCAGAATTCCAGGAACAATGAAACAGAGACCTGAGATCCCAGCTGCTACTGTCCAAATCCCTCCTGGCCCATGTCAAGTTCACCTGCAGTTCCACACACTGTTCTGTGTATGCTGACAACTTCTCACCTCAAGGGCCTGCATCTCCTGGCTGCCCTGCCCAAAGGCTTTCCTTGTGCTATAGTCACTTGCTCAGCTGCTTATGAGGGGCAGCCCCGAAGTGCCCATGCTGAGAGGCAACACTCAACCAATGAGGGACGTGCGTCGTCAAATACTCCGACATGCCTATCCTTTGGTGCACATTCTACACGATACCCGTGACCATCCTCGTCTGCAAGGGGCCGAGGGGACTCCTGGCATGCAGGACTTTCAGGGCTAACGCTGGGTCAGGCTGCACAGACTGCGATGGCTGGCGAGCCTAATTACATCTCGGAAGGTCCCCAGTGGGATCGCACCCAGATGCCCACAGCAGTAACCCGTGCATTACTGGACTGTTTTTTTTTTTTCAAGATTTTATTTATTTATTTGACAGAGAGAGACAGCGAGAGAGGGAACACAAGCAGGGGGAATGGGAGAGGGAGAAGCAGGCCTCCCGCTGAGCAGGGAGCCCGATGCGGGGCTCGATCCCAGGACCCTGGGATCATGACCTGAGCCGAAGGCAGACGCTTAACGACTGAGCCACCCAGGCGCCCCCATTACTGGACTGTTTGTTGGTTTTGCTCCCTTCCCTGTCTCATGTTCTTCCCTCTCATACTTGAGCTTGCCGGGGCTCACTCCCACACTGGAGTCCGTGTGTCAGAGAAGACCCAGACTGAGAGAGCACCTGGCTGCATGGTGGTCCCCTCCCCCTGCCCTTGCTCTTGCCTCCACTCCAGACCCTTTCTCACAGCCGCTGGGAGTGTGGGCTAAGGGTGGGTGGGTGGGCGGGGCATGGTAATAGAACCACACAGGAAAGACTGCCTCCTGGAAGCCAGGAGACTCACGGGGACTTCCCAGTGGACAAGCTGAGGGAAGGAGCATCCCACTTCATCCTGTGAATGGTTACGGTGCTGTCTGGGGCTCCCTCTCTAGTGAGAACTCGTAGGTAGCCTTGTGTAGCTGAACTAACGTGAGTTCGCTCCTTGTGAGTTATAGGCAGAGGCTATACAAGGTAGGGCTGTCACACAAAGGAAATTTCATTTGCAGCAACTAAAGAGATCACAGGGAATAACTTCCAGAGCCACACCTCCCCAGGCAAGGGTGAGTGGGTTGCTTTTATTTAGGGTTGGGATGAATATTCAGAAAGGGGAGCTTTGTCATCACACAGTAGAGGCAGAGGGAAGGTCATGCATGTGCCTTAAGGAAGCGTGCCCTTACATACATAGACTATTATGTAAATGAGGTTTGCCTTCCTCCTTTGGTGGAGGTGTTAACATTCTAATGAAGCAGAGGTAACTGCCGGCAAGGAGGGGGTGTGGGCAGGCTGCCAGAGCTGGGATCCGCTGGATGGGATCTCCGGAAAGGAATGCAGGGCCTTACTTATTTTTGAAACAGCATTGGGAATTTTTTTTTTTTTTTTTTAACCACTGATTTATTGTCTCTGATAGGGTATGGCTATTTCCAGGCCTGGTAGAGAGTGTTAGCTTTTGTATTCCCTTTGTCCCCTTAAAATCCTTAACTACTAAGGTTTTTGCATTTCTTTGTAATCTGACACCTCCCAGTAATTCTGACACTTCCTAGGAAGTTCTGCAAGAAGTGTGCTTGGGCAAGTAGTAGATCTGGTAGGGCAGAGATCACAGAAGATAGCTGGGGGCCTAAAATGACCTCTCTTGTGTCCAAAAGCTGTGTCATCTTTCCTTTTTCTGGGGACCCCTGACTCTCTCTGCTTACACTTGGGGCATTTCCTACTGTTCCCACACCCATGGAGCTACTTTGGGTGGGAAAGGAAAGGTGTATTCTTGGTTCTCTGGGAGGAATATGGAAGGCAGGTCTCCAGTTTGTATCCGGGTTCTCTACCCAAGCCACGTCAGAGCCCAGGCAGCCAGGCCTCCCTTGTCTCTGGTCTCTAGGCCCTAAGTGCTGGCCTCTGCCTCTGTATCGTTGCTCTTTTGCCCCCCGATTCCATCCTCCTTGGCCTCTCCAAATCCTACCTGACCAAGTTTGAGCCCACATCACCCAGGAAACTCTCCTTGAATGGTCACAGCTCACACCAATCTCGATCCTTCCAAGGCTTCTGTCCCACATCGTATGAACTCACTGTGGCTCATGGCTCTGCTGCTTCCCCAAGTAATTTCAACCATCGAACATCCTCTGAGGTTTTATGAGCTGCTCCAGTCCTGTGTCCTTTTGGAATTAATCTAGACCCTCAGAGAGTTCCATGTGCTGACAGGGAGAGAGAGGGTGAGGATGCCCTTCCTGGTGATGTGAACTGACCAACTGCAAAGCACCTTCCTACAGTTAAGTAGCCAGGAGTAAGCTGTTGGAAGGCTTCTCCAGTGCTCTGACACCCACACCATGAGTCAACAGAGAGGGCAAGTTACCTCGGGACTGGTCTGGTGGGCTTTCTGAGGAGGCCCTGGCTGGGGGTGAAGAGGAAACCAAAAGCAAGCATCCATTAGGAACTAACGCGATATGAGGCCCCAGGGCTCTGACAGGGCAGCTCACAGCTCACTGATTTTCTCACAAGACTTTGTGTAGAGTTTTCCTCTGCACTTTAATATTATTATCCTGACTCATATGTGATAGTAGAAACAAATTATGAATCTTGGAGTCATGCTAAGGCCACATATACCTATGAGGCTTTAGTTTCCTCATCCATAACACTGATGAGGAGTAACTGAATTACAAGTGAAGTATTTTACAGCATCTTGGGTGATCAGTATTGCTTTGTTTTTTTGTTTTTAGAGAGAGTGTGCATGTGTATGCAAGGTGGGGGGAGAGGGAGGGAGAGAATCTTAAGCAGACTCTGTGCTGAGCAGAGAGCCCCACACGGGGTTTGATCTTGCAACCCTGAAATCATGACCTGAGCTGAAATCAAGAGTTGGACAGCTAACCCACTGAGCCACCCAGGAGCCCCTTGGGTGATCAGTACTTTTAAGAAAAAGAGGGAAGTAAGTATATTTTCCAACCAACAAGAATTCAAAGATGGTGAGTCTGATTGCAAAGGAAATGTCATTCTTTAGGAATTTTGCCCTTAAATTGTGAGATAATTTTCTCCCACATCCTGGGTCTTAATCTGACTACATCACAAATGACAAGGGAATGAGAGAGCCAAGGAGGACACGGGGGTGGGGGTCTGAACCCCCAAAGAACTGGGTCCATGTGTATAAGAGCTATTTCCTTTGAGGTTTTCAAAATTGAACCAACACTGAAAAGGACATTGCCAACCTTCCTTAAACACTTCATGATTTTCTCATGTAGTAATCAATATGATGAGATGTAAAATATAGCATATTAGATTTTAATAATCAGTCTTTCTAGTTATTATAATCTCACTGATTGGCTATTGTGTTCTGGACACTGGGCATACCCCTTCCTATATGAGATCTCACTTCTTTTCCTACTTCCCTCATGAGGAATTAGTTGCTGACCTTATTTTTCATGTCCTATGCATAATGATTAAATTGATGTTCTGTGTCTCATATCAGAGGGGAAGAAACTGAGGCCAGCAGCATTAAGTAACTTTGCCCAAGACACTCAGCGAGTCTTGGAAAATTTGGGATGTGAACCTAGATTTGACTTGTTCAAAAAAGTCTTAAGTTCTCTTTTCCCACATCACTCCATAGGTTTTTATGAATTTATGTGTGAGCAAAACAAAAACAGGGAAGGTGGTCCTTTATCCAACTTCCCTTTTGCCCACTTCCTCCATTCTAGAAGGGCAGAGAGTTAATGGTTTCACTTTGAAAAACAGCCCTGGCAGCAGCTTTAAACACAGCACTATTATCATGACCAGCAAGAAATATTAAGAAGGAGGTTGGAGAATGCAGAGTTGTTTTCTATTTGTACTTTTTATTCTAGAAGCTAAAGTAAACACATTTTGCTTCAGCTAGGAACCCACACACATTTGTGTGTCTGCATGACACAAGCACACTTAGTTTGGATTTCAAAAGCTTTCCTTCCTTTGGAACTAATCAAGCCTGGTAAGCAGCTTCCTATGCTACTAAATACAGAGAGCTTCCCGTGAAATGAAACAGTTAGCCTGGAGGGGAGGCAAGTGGACAAAAGCACTCTGAATAACCTGCCACTTGCCCTTTCCTGCTTGGACACTGGCTGGCATTGGGGCTTCTGCCGTCTCGTGTATCTGGGGCCCTGATGAGTAGAGGTGACCTCTGAGAGATTCGGGGATAAATGATCTCAGAATGCAATGGCGCTGTAAATCCATTCGATTGGGGGCAATGATGCACCGAGCCATCAGCTGTTTGGTGAGCCAGTACAAAGTGATTATGATGCTCCCTGGGAAGGAAATCACCCAGAGACGCTGGTAACGAATTATCTGGCGATGAGGATGTTAGGGAGTAATTCCTCTTAAATTATTACTTTGTTGCAA
Source organism: Neomonachus schauinslandi (assembly GCF_002201575.2). NCBI lineage: Eukaryota > Metazoa > Chordata > Mammalia > Carnivora > Phocidae > Neomonachus > Neomonachus schauinslandi. Next base: position 119,371,342 of record NC_058403.1, read on the forward strand.
GACTATCCAATGGTGCTAAATTGTCTCCATGCTAGGATGAGAGGTCAAATGCAGATATCTTACTGGGTCTGTTGGAGAGGAGTGAGCTGCAAGCCAAGCCCTCCCTTAGGACCACTCTGGACCACAGCTTTCAGCTATCAGCAGCTAGATTATAATGGATGTGCTTTTCAACCATTCTGTGGGCTTCTGTGGGCTTTAATGAAGTCATTTGGAAATGCTGAGTGTTGCTGTGGTACTTGTCATCTCCTAGACCAGGGTTTCCAATCATAGATCCACCGACCCACAAGGTAAACAAGGTGGATCCCTGCATCACTGTCCTGTGCACAGACAATCTGGCCTTGAAGTAGAGGATCATGTTCTTTACCGGCCCAACACATGAATTGCTCCGGTGGGGGACACCGGGATTACACTGAGTTGACAGTGGGTCACATATGTTCTTCCATTCTCTGCTTATGAACTCTGTCCTCACAACCAGATGGCAGGCATCTCCCAAAAAAGGAGTTTGTCTCATTTTGTCACAAATGTGGTTGACAGAGAAAGTAGATGACTGCCATCTTCCATTTAGCCTCCTCCCTCCTCCGGACACCACCAGGCAGAGTGGGACAGAGTCTGGGCTCTGGAGCCCAGTGCATCTGGGAGTGAGTCCAGCTCCAGCATGGACTCATACCCTTGACCACTTTGAGTTTCCCTCTCCTCATGTGTGTAGGAGGTTTTGAAGATCATAGGTGAAGGGAGGAGGCAATGAATGAGTAGCACGTAGTAGAGGCCATATAGTTAGTCCTCTTGATAAACAAGAGCCATGAAATCCTTACTAGGACATTTATGCAGTTCCAGTATTTCCTCTTTTCTAATTTCCTTGCCATGTTCATCTTTGAAGATGGGCTTATTATTGTGTACCTCATATGTTGGCTCTGAGGCTTACATGTATTCCTGTCTGTAAAGATGGGGCCCAGTAAGGAGCATTTGCTCAAGAAACCATCCTGCTTTTCTATCTTCACCACTTCAGACATCACCAAATCCTCACAAAAGCCCTCTGAGATACGTACGATTATTACTATCACCTAAAGAGGAAATGGAGACTCAGGGAGTTTAGGTAACTTTCCCAGGATCACACAGCTAGTGACGGGGCTAGGCTTTGAACACAGGAGTAAGCCCCCTCTCTTAATACTACTCTAAATTCCTATGGGGCCAGAAGCACCCTGAAAATGCAGGTCAAGAGCTGCATTTCACACTGTCCCGATTTCCTACAACACTTGCTTTGATCCCCCATTGGTTAAAGAATTGGGCTATACACACAGATTTTCACTCAACAATAACAAAAGGTTTTTTTCCTTCCAGAAGGGTCCAGTGTTTAATTACCTCCATTTCTGTGCATGCACCGCAGGCTTGGGCACTCTGTCCCATATCAGTGTTGATCATTAGATTTCTGTTAATTAATACTGAGTTTAATCTTCTTTGATTACAAACATTGATTGTTGCTGATCTTTCAGCCATCTCTGTCAGCGGGTATGTATCTCAGTTCCAAAACACTCAGGCACCATCATGCCAGGAGAAAGGTGAAATGAAACATTATGCCGGGTTTATGGTCAATTTAATTAATGCAAATGCTCAGCTCAGTTCATTTGGCCCAATAATGCTTTCCAATAGAGCTATTGGGGACAAACACTTCTTGACTGTTTATTATGTCCTTTTTAAGAAAAATCCTTGCTGCAAGAAACTAAGCAAGGTATGGCCTAAAGGACACCATCCGGTTCTGAGTTGTGTCCAGTTCTAACCCCACGGAAAACCTGCCTCTTGACTAAAATCCTGAAAACAAAGATGAGGGTCTTTCAGCAAAGAAGGAGTAAGCCTATGAATTGGCAGGGCTGATGGTGGAAGGTAGGTGTGAGTGTGAGAGAGGGACAGAGAGTGGGGAAGGGGGAGAGAAAGGGAGAAAGAAGAAGACAGAGAAGCAAAAATAGAAGGGGTAGTGGGATATAGAGTTTACCCATTAGCGGATTTATTAAATATTTCTCTGATCATTTCATCAATAGACAATATCTATTGAGTAATAATATTTCATCTGTGTAGAGCCTCCCAGGGCCCAGAGCACCACTACATACATTATCTCCTTTGACTGTTGCTCACAACAATCAAGGTAGGTGCATATTAAGGTTTCTATCCCGCACACACAGAAAATGAGACTTTGAGAGGTCAAGTGGGTCACTGAAGGTTACACATCAGAGTCAAGACCTGGGCTGTGTATGCCTCTAGCCCACTGCCACTGGGATGCTGTGTACAAATGTGCAGGCTGCTCCTTACAAAAGAGTGCCTGGGCACCCCCATGGCTCACTGGGTAAGTCAACACCATGGCTGGGTACTGAGACAGCCAGAAGACTGGGACTCTTTTCCTAATGTGCACACAAGCCTCATGCCTGTGGGTGGTGTCTGTCCAGGAGAGGTATCATTCTCTAATGCACCCCAAAGTGCCACATGGAGGCTTGCAGCAGCCAGTCCTGCATGCTCACCTCCTTGCACATCAAATCTTTCTCAGCATCAATAACACTGCTGATGAGTACAGCTCAGTTCTTCCCATGAGAAAGTTCATGGTGTGCATATCAGTGTGTCCCCAGTGCCTAACATGGGGTTGATAAACATGGAATAAAAGGTCGGTCAAAGGGCTGAGTGAATGAATGCATGAGTGGCATGTCCAGTGCTCCTTTCACTACTCATTCCTGGCCCAGACTTCTGCTGGGTGATCCTTCCCTCCTCTGAAGACTCAGAGTTCTTGGGCCCTCCCTGCTGGGTCTCAGGTCATTGCACACTGACTAGACTACTCTTACTAGACAGTAAGCTACGTGAGGGCAGCCACAGAGGCAGGCTGAGGAGGCTTCTCACCACCAAGCTCAAAGCTTGGCATTAAATGCTATTTGCCTCCCCTTTCCTCTGCCTCCAATTCATTCCCCACTTTTATGTGGTCTGTCTCTTAAGCACAAATGATATGCTTATGTAATAGGAGCTAATGAATGTCAAAGTGGGTATAATTTCATTTCACAGAATCAGAGTCCAGAAATCGCTACACCTTCTAAGAATGCAGTCTTTGGGGTGTTCTCTTGAGGCCTTTATCCACTGTTCTATCCCTATGCTGGGGCTTCTAAGCCATACCAGAATTCCCACGCCTCCAAAACTCAGTGCAAGTGAAGAGTTGAGGTATGAAAAAGATGGCAAAGCCCTTCCTCAGGCCAACCAAACTAGAAATCACTGAAGTTTTCCCTTATACGTCCAAAGATTTGCCAGTCTGCTAGTCCAGGGCATGGCAAACCACCTGACTTGTCTGAAGGAGGGAACAGGGTGGTTCTAAGCAGCCTGCCCCTTGAGGATGTACGTACAGTCCCTATCTGGTATAGGCATCCACCCACCTTCACTTCCTTTGGCAACTGCTATTGTTTGACTCTCTCTGCTTCAGCGAGGTTCAGCTTCTCCCCCTGACCTTCATTGCTCCCTCAATACACGTAGGCTTTCATCTTGCTCTGCAACCCAGAAATAAGCAGCAGACCCAGGGATTGGAGCCTGTGGACTGAGGTGGTTAGGTTAGAGCAGAGGATCTCTACATCAGAAAAAACTTAGAAGAGCAATACAGAGCTGGCTTTGCTCCAAAATCTCATTTATCTACATTTGCTCATTAGGCTGCATTCTCCTCTTCCTCCTTCTTAAGGAAAGATCTAAGACTTCTGGAGAGTAACAGGTGCTCAGAAAAGCCTTGGTGGGTTGACAAGAGGAACCAAGTGTTGTAACAGACAGGAATATAAAGAATCTCCCTCAGCTACACACTCAACTTGATGGCTTGGGAGGAACATGGTTCATTCTCCATCTACCTAGGATTTCCAGGTATAGCTGGTTTCCAAATGTCCCAGCTCTGATCCAGGAATGAAAGACAGGTCTCACTTGTCCAATTCTTTCTACTTGTACTCACGGTAGACACTGCTAATTGATCATGGTACTGTTCCCTACTGAGACAATTTCAGCCTTGGAATTCTTTCCAACACAATGTTCTAGACAATAACTAACAATCATAGTTGGCACATGAAATGCCACAGTGCTCTTTCCATACAGTTAAGAACAAGTCACGGTTAACATCCATGGCCAAGTAGAACAACCAGTGGGCTTATAAACTGGGTCTATTTAAACTTACAGTGAAAGATGGTCACTTGTTAGACTCATCAACATCCTGTGCAGTGACCATTAGCCCAACAACACTAAACCGTCCAAGCTTTAATACCTGGCACAGACTAGATGGAGGAAACCAAAACATAGCAGTGGAAATCCAGACACATTTTCATTTATTCAGCCTCTATTTGAGGCAGAACAACTACTTAAAACAATTGATAAGTTTTAGCAACCAATATGTAAACAGGATAGCAACAGATACATCTCCTGATTGCTCTTTAGTAGCTGAGGACTGGAATTGTTCTTTAGGTATGCCCACATGTGGGTGCAGCCAGGTATTTCTTACACTTAAAGGAAAGTTGGAAGATGCTCTCTTGGTTTTATAAGAGCACCAAAACTACTTTCTTATAATATGAGCTCAATATTTTTTCAAGTTTGCTATGGTTGTTTTGGATCTACTGTTGTAGGATTTCCAATGTCTTCCTTCCTCCCTTCTTCCCCTCCACACTTCCTCCTTCCTTCCTTCCTTCCTTCCTTCCTTCCTTCCTTCCTTCCTTCCTTCCTTCCTTCCTTCCTTCCCTCCCTTCCTTCCTTCCTTCTTCCCTTCCTTCTCCTGCTCTCCCTGTCCTTCCCTCCTTCTCCCCCCCACCTTTCTATTTACACTTTGACTGGTTTCATTCACCTATAGGATTAAGAATTTAGGGGCTTCTGCTTAGGGAATCACATCTTCTCTGCATTCCCTCTGGTGGTGAGGGAAAACAAAGGACAGTGGGGAGGGGAAGAGGTGGTCAACACTGAGAATGGATGAAGTCACCCTCAACAATCCAGTGCCCTGGTTTCCGGTGTTAGGCTACTGAAGAGTCTCAGGAGCTGTACTGGAAGACTGTTAGGAGCACCCATGGATCACAGCTGAGCCGAGGCAATGGGGTGTTGATGTTTGTACCAGCTGTGCTCACCTAGGGAGGGGCCCAAGAACCCAGAGCCTAATTTGCCCAGTGTGGGAATGCTTACTGAATGTATTGCTACAGATCACAAGAGGGAGACTCAGACTGGCACAGATGCCTCCATCTGCCTAGTTTCCCTGGGTCTCTCACCCTGAATATCCCTTTGATGTGTAACATTCTTGCTGACTTACAAAGTTCCCTTTTCAGGAGCTCTGTGTGGGTATGGGTGTGGGAGTGGGAAGAATGGGGAAAATCTTGCCCTTACCTAAGAAAACTCAAAGCACTGATGATTTTATTTTTCTTCCAGATAAAACTGGCTTTTATTTCATATCTGCAGTAGGAGAATCACTTTTAAAAGTCAATGCTGATGGAAAGTGCATTCAAACTGCACTTAATCACACTCAATAGGGACAGGCTCACTGGAATGATTGTCCTTTTTTTTACAGAAGCTTGTTTTCTTGAAAGCAAGCCTCACAGGGCCTTGGAAGGCCCATGTAGAGTTGTGGTCAGAACTCCGACCCCATGGAGTCTGTGTGGCCGCCAGTCTCTGAGCTCTCTCTGCTCTGTTGACAAGTTGTTAGTTCACACCTTCCCTTCCCTACTAGTGTCTGAGCCTCCTTGGTGAGACTGGCCTCCCACAGCCCCTGTGAGCACTGCCCGCAGACAGCATCTATAACTTGGGACTGCCTTTGTTTCTACACCTGTTCCCCAACCAGGAAGGGCAATGCAGACTCATAGATGAGGGCCCGAGTGTCTGTAGCTCCACTGTTAGGACCCAGTTCATGGCTCTGCTGTTTTCTGAGTAAATTTAGGCAACTTCTCCAGCTTCAGTGACCTCCTCTACAAAGTGATGATAGTAGTAGTACCTCCTCATGGAGTCACCGTGGAGATTAAATGGACTATCATGTGTAATGCACTACAACAACGGCCAGCACACAGCCAACACTTTCTAAGTGTGGGAGTGGGGAGGGAGGGATCAAAGACCATGAGTTCCTGAGGGGCAGGGTCCTGTCTAAATCACCTCTGTAATCTCAACATCTAGTCTGACGGAGAAAGTGCTCAGCAAATGTGTGTGGAAGCATGCCTGTACTCTTAGATTCTCCCCCACTGGCCCACTTCTCAATGAAGAGCCATGGTTCAATGAGAACCACCAGCGAATAGTCCTTTCTTCTCTCCCATGCTCCCAGGTCACTTGCCTAACAGGCTACAGATTATCTCTTGCTATAGGTCAACAGAAGACAATGCAAGGAAATCATCCTCAAAGGGGAATCATCATCAACTCTAGTCAATTCTTGTTATTTGCAGTAGTTATGCTCTATAAAGTTGCTACAAACACTGGATTAGTGAATTCTGAATCATTGCCCCTAAGGGAAATACAGGGTTAGGTTCCTAAAAGCTTCTGGTCATAACATTTTCATCAACTGATGAATATATAACCTGGTTTTATGTGTGTTTCTGTTTAAAGACGCCTTCTTTAATACATCCTGTTGATTCATTAACACTGAACTCAGGGCCAATAGCAGTATATCTCATGCCTGAATGAAGCTGATCGAACACAAATGTTTTCTCCATAAGGCACACCACAGCCTCTTGTGCTTAGGTACACTAGACAGCATTTAACACTATGCTTGGAAGCAATTTCAAACATCAAAATCACGAAAAAGCACAAAAATGAAGAAAAGAAAACAGGCACTAAACAGACTATGAAAAGGACTTTTTTTACGGTATGAAAGCTAAAACAAGGAGGCAGAATATTGCCTTGTTCAACCTTAGCTGAAAACGTGGACATTGGGCAGCTCAAATTTTTGCTACATTGCACGTACTTACAATGACCATGAAGGCATCATGAGTAATGATATTGGAATTGCAAAAAATTTCTAGTAAGTAGGTAAATTTGCAAATACAGAATTGGTGAATAATGAGAGTTGACTATATATGATCTTGAAATAAGAAAGGAACATACTTAGTATGGCATTTGTAATGAATGCCTGTGGAATTGTAGCTTCAAATGTTCTCAGACTCAGAGTTCACCTTAAACTTCCTTTCAGGGATGTTTTTCCCTCTTGGAATTATCAATGAGTAGTTAATATGAATGTTATATTGTTCTAATAAGGAACAGAAAGATGTATCTTTATTCCTCTCAAAGTCTGGTCTCACCACTCATGTGCTGAGACTAATCACCACTTGCCTTCACTCCAGCAATCAGCCCCTCTTGTTTCCACATTATACATTTTTTTAAATTTATTTAAATTCAATTAGCCAACATATAGTACATCATGAGTATACATTTTTTTTTGTACTCCACTAGATCATTTCCAACTGCAATAAACATGAAAGTAAACAGGGTATATATAAACACAGTGAAACTGCAAGGTTTTTATTATAATCTCCATTTTCTAAATCAAGAAACTGAGTCTCAGTTATGAAACTTACTGAGGTCACATAGCTCAGCAGGCAGAATAGGGTGACTCTAAAATCTATAGTTTTTATAGCATTATACTAATTAGCTTTGCTGTATGACTGACCTTGAAATAACCCTCAGCATCACCCATAACTAGCAGAGCAAGCTCTGAAGACATTCTGATGGTTAAGATAAGCCATAAAAGATACATGGAAGCTAAGATATGATTACCAAAGGGACTGACCCAAATGTGAGTCAATAGTATAGTACAGACACACCAAATTTGCAAGGTTATCCATTTACTACTCCAAGGACACATCTATGTATTATTTTGTGCCTCCTCTATATAAATAGTGATGATGTTATATGCATATCATGATTTTCATCAGTGAGAAAGCTGATATTGTGAATAGGTTTTGAAAATAAAGATAATTACACAGAAGACCCTTCTTAAGTACTCCTTGTCATCAGACAGCTTCTAGTAATCATACAGCAAGTGTCAGAATAATGGAAATTTCCAACATATTGTTAAAATTCAAAGAGGTCTTGTGCCCCATAGAAAACAGTTCAAAGATACTAAGATGGAAGTTGCCACAAAAGACAGTAAAGGCGGGGTGGGTTAAGATGAATAAGGAGGAAGTAATGAAATTTAACTTCAAGTAGAAAATGCATCCTCGCTTCAGGTTTGTAAAAAATACATATCACAGCAGCAAATGGGGAATGACAAACCTTGCATCAGAAATATGACTTTCATTCTCATTGTGGTGCATTTATAGCTTTTCCAAGAATTTGACTAAAGAGAGCCAGAAGAAGAAAAAAGGAAAAGACAAATGAATTGGAGATGACCTCATCCATTATCTATGGCCACATGAAGGAAATAATGCCTTCCCAAAGCTGGGTCATGGATTAGCTGTCAAATGAAAAATCTATGGATAAATACTTAACCTAAGCACAAAGCATTAAAGTAATTTCAGCTACATATGTCTATGAGGAAGTCACTGCCCATGTGGAAGCAGCAAATTAGTAGATAGGAGTTTCCACACAGGGACTTCTTTTCTTAATTTCAAGGTCTGTTTAAATAATTTTACAAAAGGGAGCTAGCATAATAAAGGAGGCTGAAAAGCCACAAACAGAGACTGTGTAAATGAGGAAATTAAAAATGCCATTAGCATCGAGGAAAGTGCTCAATCAATAATTAAAGAATAACAAATTACAACAAAGATCATTTTTCTACCAAAGTAGGAAAAATATATAATGATATTCAACATTGGCAGAATTTGTGAAAGGGAGAGCACCTGAACACTGTCAGAAAGCAAAGTGACAAATCTGAAAAGAATGTATGTGAGGGGTCTTAAAAATGTTTATATCCTTCAACTCAGCAATTCTCTACTGGAACCTCATCTTAAGCAGAGAATCTGAAATGGAGTCGGATGTTTTGGCACCAAAGAGGTCATTGTAATACTTTTAAAAATACTTCTTGGTGATCACAGCTTTGTAATATAGCTTCAAATCAGGCAACATGATGCCCCCAGCTTTTTTTTTTTCTTTTTTCAACATTTCCTTGGCAATTTGAGGTCTTTTCTGGTTTCATACAAATTTTAGGATTATTTGTTCCAGCACTTTGAAAAATGTCATTGGAATTTTGATCGGGACGGCATTGAAGGTATAGATTGCTCTGGGCAGCATAGACATTTTAACAATGTTTATTCTTCTGATCTATGAGCATGGAATGTTTTTCCATCTTTTTGTGTCTTCTTCAATTTCATTCATTAAGTGTTCTGTAGTTTTTAGAGTATAGATCCTTTACCACTTTGGTTAGGTTTATTCCAAGGTATCTTAAGGTTTTTGGTGCTATTGTAAATGGAATCAATTCCCTAATTTCTCTTTCTGCAGTTACATTGTTAGTGTATAGGAAAGCAACTGATTTCTGTCCATTGATTTTGTATCCTGCCACATTACTGAATTGCTGTATGAGTTCTAGTAGTTTGGGGGTGAAGTCTTTTGGGTTTTCCACATAAAGTATCATGTCATCTGTGAAGTGAGAGAGTTTGACTTCTTATTTGCCAATTTGAATATGTTTTATATCTTTTTGTTGTCTGATTGCTGTTGCGAGGACTTTCAGTACTATGTTGAACAGTAATGGCGAGAGTGGGCATCCTTGTCATGTTCCAGAGTCAACTAATCTTTGACAAAGCAGGAGAAAATATCCAATGGAAATAAGACAGTCTCTTCAATAAATGGTGCTGGGAAAATTGGACAGCTATATACAGAAGAATGAAACTCGACCATTCTCTTACACCATACACAAAGATAAACTCTAAATGGATGAAAGACCTCAATGTGATACAGGAATCCATCAAAATCCTAGAGGAGAACATAGGCAGTAACCTTTTTGACATTGGCCACAGCAACTTCTTTCAAGACATGTCTCCAGAGGCAAGGGAAACAAAAGCGAAAATGAACTTTTGGGACTTCATCAAGATAAAAAGCTTCTGCACAGCAAAGGAAACAGTCAACAAAACAAAGAGACAACCCACGGAATGGGAGAAGTTATTTGCAAATGACATTACAGATAAAGGGCTGGTAACCAAGATCTATGAAGAACTTCTCAAACTCAACACCCAAAAAACAAATAATCAAGTCAAAAAATGGGCAGAAGACATGAACAGACACTTGTCCAAAGAAGACATACAAATGGCTAACAGACACATGAAAAAGTGTTCATCATCATTAGCCATCAGGGAAATTCAAATCAAAACCACTTTGAGATACCACCTTACATCAGCTAGAATCACAAAAATTGACAAGACAAGAAACAACAAATGTTGGAGAGGGTGTGGAGAAAGGGGAACCCTCTTACACTGTTGGTGGGAATGCAGGTTGGTACAGCCACTTTGGAAAACAGTGTGGAGGTACCTCAAAAAATTAAAAATAGAGCTACCTTATGACCCAGCAATTGCACTACTGGGTATTTACCCCAAAGATACAGATGTAGTGAAAAGAAGGGCCATATGCACCCCAATGTTCATAGCAGCAATGTCCACAATAGCCAAACTGTGGAAAGAGCCAAGATGCCTTTCAACAGATGAATGGATAAGATGTGGTCCATATATACAATAGAATATTACTCAGCCATCAGAAAGGATGAATACCCAACTTTTACATCAACATGGAGGGAACTAGAGGAGATTATGCTAAGACAATTATATGGTTTCACTTATTTGTGGAACATAAGGAATAGCATGGAGGACATTAGGAGAAGGAAGAGAAAAATGAAGGGAGGGGGAAATCAGAGGGGGAGAAGAACCATGAGAGACTATGGACTCCAGGAAACAAACTGAGGGTTTAGAGGGGAGGGGCGTGGTGGACGGGTTAGCCTGGTGATGGGTATTAAGGAGGGCACGTATCGCATGGAGCACTGGGTGTTATACGCAAACAATGAATCATGGAACGCTACATCAGAAACTAATGATGTAGTGTATGGTGACTAACATAATAAAAAAGTAAGTAAGTAAAAATATTTCTGTGTTTATCTGCAAACGTTTTGAAACAGCCTTCAGGCCCAGCCGCAGGAAGATTGTTAATTAAAGTATGACATATCTATACGTCAGCACAGTTTTTTGCAGCCATTTAAAAACACATTTTCAAGACATTTTCAGTGACATGGGAATATTTAATGGTTTATAGAAAAATAATGTTGTACCCAGAATGTGATCCCATAGCAGATACACACACATGTGCACACTCCTCCACACAGAACACTGAAAAGAAACAGGCTGGAATGCTGACAATGTTTGTCACTCTGTGCGAGTGAGACGACCAGTGATTTTCACTTTCTTCTTTATAAACAACTGAGCAATAATGAATTTTAAGTACTAGAAGATATTATGATGACACATATGATCTATTGTAAGTTTTTCCCATCATTTCTCCAAGTAATATGAGACCTTCCTCATTGCTCAGGCATAGACTGTTTTCCTGTGGATTATATCTGGTCCACTGGATCATGGTTTTCTCCTCCTCATCTAAATACTTTCCCTTATTAAATCATTTTAATCGCCTAAGAAATCCTCAGAGACTATTTCATTTGTAGTGTGTACTGAGGGCTATTTATGAAGCATATGTTTAATCATTATAAAGCTATCAGTTTGAAAGGACTGGGGTAAAGAATGGGTGAGGGGGCTCTTGTGGATATTTTTGAGGAAAGGTCTCTCTTGTCTTCAGCTGTCACACCTAGGACTAACTTTGACCTAGAAATAGCTTTACCATCTCACATTATCCATGACCCTCATATCTGCAAAATGTGGGAAAGGGAATATTTGGGTGGGCAGAAATCTGACTTGCACACTTAGAAATCAATTCTCCAGATTCAGGGTGTAAGGATTTTAAGTGATTCCAAAGGTCCAAATGTTCTGGATTATGTAGATGGAGTCAGTAATTTCTGTTCCTAAAGCTTGTGCTAAAATGGAAAGATCAGGAGTCAGGACCCTAGTTATGTGTCCAGTTTCTGAGAATCAATAGGCATGTGATCAATGAGCATGAAACACGTCTACACCTCAATTTTCTCACTATAAACTGGAGATAATGATCTCTGTTCTGCTCCATTCACAAGGATAACAGGAGGACCACATGGGATATATCTAAAGGCTCTTCAATAAACCTAAAAGCATTAAAAATTCTCCAAGTTCTTAAGCTATTTAAAAACACAGCCTTTGTGGGGTGCCTGGGTGGCTCAGTCATTGAGCGTCTGCCTTCGGCTCAGGTCATGATCCTGGGGTCCTGGGATTGAGCCCTGCATCGGGCTCCCTGCTCAGCGGGAAGCCGGCGTCTCCCTCTCCTACTCCCCCAGCTTGTGTTCCCTCTCTTGCTCTCTCTCTCTCTGTCAAAAAACCACAGCCTTTCTAATTTTATGAATGATATAATTCTGCTTCCTGTAAAAGTGTTCAAATGCATGTATATAAAAATTATACACAAAATTATTTTGGATAGCTCATGGAGTCCGTAAAGCCATAATGAGTCCCAGATTAAGAACTTCTCTTATAAATTAGTTATGGGAAACTCTCACAGAAATCCCCTCCAAAGAGTCCAAGACCTCCTCGCCCCTATATATGATGATTTTTCCGTCTTGCAGAAAGCCAGGATTAATAATTTGACTACTTCCATTTCTTAAATAAGGTTTGTAAGGATCTGCCTCACCTCTCAGATTTGTCATGTATTTGCAACAAGAAGGGAGAACATGGCAAATCTGCAAATATCTTATAACGAGTCCCTCCTTACCTATTTTATGATTTCTAGAAAAGAATGGGGAGAAATTAAGTAAATTCTCTAATTAAGTAAGGGACTCACAATTTCTGCCCCAAGGAAAGTTCCAAAGGAGTCAGAACACGGCTCCCTGACCATTGTGGAAAGTTACCCAACTGCCCCTAACAAAGGGCTGCCTGTGGCTTTGAGCAGATAGCTGACAGTCCATCCCCATCACCAAGCATGGGAGCTCCAATTCCAGGAGTGCCACTCAATCAAAGAATCCCACACTTGTCAGAAGGATGAAAAGGCAACGGTCATGTCTGTTTGGTGCACTACCTGGGAGAAAAAAACAAAACAAGACTGAAGCTCTGAGCGGACTCTGCCTCCTGAGATCCTGAACTTTCTCTCTCCTTGTAATGAAAAGAATCCAACTAAGGTCTGTCCCAGAGAAGGGAGCCATCCCTGATTTTGGCAGATTTGGAAACAGCTCTTCCACGACACATTTCTGGCTGTGTGTTCTCTCAGCACACATACCCTTCCCTGTGAGGAAACGGCTAGAATGACGACCTGTCACGGGGACCCTGCTCACACTCTCCCTGCCTGAACTGTGCTGCTTTGAATTTTTAAAGTGAGTTATAAAAGAGCAATTATACAAACTTTTTTTTTTAAGATTTTATTTACTTATTTGAGAGAGAGAGAATGAGAGAGAGCACATGAGAGGGGGGAGGGCCAGAGGGAGAAGCAGACTCCCTGCCGAGCAGGGAGCCCAATGCGGGACTCGATCCAGGGACTCCAGGATCATGACCTGAGCCGAAGGCAGTCGCTTAACCAACTGAGCCACCCAGGCGCCCTTATACAAACTTGATTACATAACATCATAAGCAAATGTAGCTGCTGCCAGCACTAATTAGGGAGATCAATTGCTCGGGTGCCACATGCACAACACCCCTGAGCTCAGAGAGGCTGACAACAGATTTCCTGGCTATGGAGACAGCTCCTACAGGTACGTTGAGGAGGTAGCTCCCACGATCCATCCTCCCAGCCACCGAAGAACCTGGCAGTGACAATGGTAGAGTTTGAATGCTGAGCTTAACTAGTGCCCATCTTACTCCCACAATCTTGCCCATGACCAAGACTTACTGACTGTCTTTGCAATGGTAACTTTGTGACCTCCACCTGTCTTCTGTTTTCTATCCCTCTGCTTTGACCTTGGGTAGGGGTCCCACTGTCCTTTGTCTAATGTGCCTGGACTGTACAGGTGGTCAGATAGATACTGGTGATCAAACTCACACATATACAAACAAAGAGTCTTAGGCAGAAAAGCACATTTGGCTGAGAGTGACATAGTTTACGCTGGGGGTGGGGGAGACCCAGGGATTGGTGTTAACTTAGCATGTTGGTGTGGTCTCTCTGGCTTCCACGCAGACACTGGCCAGCAGATCCAGCTGTCACTGGCTTTCTTAAAATGGGCTAGGTCAAGGCTGAAGAAAAGCTCACAGGCCTTCTCAGCTGCTTATATATACCTTCAAGTCTCTGAGCTACAGCTGCTGCTTCTTTAAGCAACACAATCAACTCAACAAATGCACATGTGCACCACACTGTCCTAACTCACTTGCACCTTATAGACTTGTGTTCCTCCTTCCCATAATCTATCACAGACGTGTTCTCAAACTTTCTTATACACCCGAATGACCCAGAGAGTTTGTTAAAATGCAGATTCTGATTCCGTAGGGCTGGAGCGGTTTCTGCATTTCCAACAAACCTCAGATGGAGGCCAGTGCACCTGGCCTATGGGCCACGCTTTGAGTAGTGAGTGTCTCTGAGGGCTAGGTTGGGATCTCCAACAAGAGTGGACTGCTGTGGGTGACATGGTGATGGCCACAGTGAAGAAAGGCAAACCAGAGCTCAGAAAGAAAGAATATCCAGCAGTGGTAATTTGACAATGAAAGCCATACCGGAGAAAAGATGGCGTGTTTCTGTATTCTGAAGATAATGCGGGGGTCATAGTAAACAATAAAGGCTAAATGAAAGGTTCTGTTATCACAGGACCAGTCGCAAAGGAGTATGTAGACTTGTGGCCCAGGATTGCATCCAATGGTGGCAGCATTGCATGATTCTTTTATGTATTGGTTTTTAAAAAAATTAAAAATTATTTGCCCCCCACCAAAAAAAAAATCTTTACACATGGTATAATTTCAAGCCTTGGACCCCATTCTAGCATCTGCTCCCTTTTTTCCCCGATTCTCCACTTCACCTGCCCCCTAATCAACTTCCTTGTCTCACGTCTACTCTCATCCATCACTGTTTTCCTCAGTTCTGTTTCCTAAGTTTTCTGTATAAATAAAACCCATGTCTCATTGTGTCACTGCCTTGCTTAAAATTCTTCAATGCCTCTCCACTGTGCTTAGAAAACCAACTTCTTAATATGGCCTCTGTAGCTCCTTGTAACCTAGATGCCGTGTCTCCACTGCAGCCTCATGATCCCCCTCTGTTGTCTTCTTATCCCAAGCCGGTGCAGAGCCAGCACCCTGCATCCCAGTGCATCATGGCTGTCTGCCTCCAGGCTTCGAGCATTGAGCTCTGCTCTCTGAAACCTCCTTCCAGCCTACCCCTTCTCCACCAGAGAAACTCTTTCTCCTTCCAGGCTGCCCAGATTCCATGACCTTGGAGTACTAGGTCCATTGCTTTGTGTTGTCTGCTTCCTTCTTTGTTTCCATGAGGGCGGGAGCTGCATGTCCCTCTACCACATACACATGTACGGCTGATAGCACAGGGCATGGGGCTTGGCTCAAAGAAGGTATTCACTACCTCTTTGAGGAGGGAGGGAAAGGAGAGAGGGAGGGGACCCAGGGGCTGCCCTTGGTGATTTCCTTTCCCTTGCCACCCCAGGTCAAGGAACCAGGTGTCAACCACTAGCCAAGAGTAAAGATGTTGTCTCCAAACTTTATGAAACATTTTTAGCTTTTCCTACCAAAATGTCAAAGAAAGTAAATGAGCTCTCTAGACTTTTAGTCACAAAACATTCATTTAATAATTAGGCAAACTACCAAAGTATAGAAACAGATGCCGAATAAATCATGCAGGCCAGAGCAAATTTTAATGGAAGAAGACACTTAACGATTATTCTTTCCAAAAATTTTTACAAATAGCAAACTCAACAGCCTTGCCCCAGAGGAGATGCCAAATTTTGGTATCAAGAACAATGGAATCACCTTTTGGTAATGTTCTCTCTCCCTCCCCCCCTCCCTCCCTTCCTTCCTTCTTCCTCTCCCTCCTCCCTCCCTCCCTCCCTCCCTCCCTTCCTTCCTTCCTTCCTTCCTTCCAGATAGTGCCTGAATGCCTACCAGGCTGGGCTCAGAGAAAGCCAGCCAGAGAAGATGTGGTTCTGCACTCCCAGAAGGGTCCACACACTCATGCTTCCCTACACACATGCACCTGCAGGAGTCACAGCCAACATATGCTTGGCACAAACGTGTGTCAGAGCATGGCCGCTCTGCCACTTGGAGAACCAATCAATGGGGAAAAGGCTCTTCTCAAAATTCATCTGCGTAAGAAATCCTTTATAATTCCATATTGTCAGTTTGGGATTTAATAAAGGTCACACAAGAAGCAATATTCTTTTCTAAGGAAAAACCAGGCTTTGAATTAAGGTCTGCCTAAAACCACATTTCACATTAATGAAGACTATATTACTAAAATGAATTTTAATTTTAGTGTTTTACTCTTAAGTTTGGAAAAAGAGTGATTAATTAAAGAGAATGCTTTCCTTTCTTTTCTCCCCAGGTGGGTTTCTCACCCATTTGGCCTAATTATCCCTGGCCAGGGGCCCATCCAGTTGCAGCTGAGTACAGTTTGGCTCTCCCTGTGTGCAGATATGTCTGGCTGCAACTCCAGGGGCTGAGGCACTTGCAGGGACAGTGGTTCTAATGCCACTCCAGGGAAGCCCATAACGAACAGCATTACATTAAATGATTATGTAAATTTGACTTCTAAAAAGTAATTGAAATAGATTTTCTCATTTTTTCCCTACGAAGACTCCATGAAGCATTAGCTCCGAGCCCCCAAAGAGGCCAGCCGAAGAGCTGTGACTCTCAGCTGTAACTGATTGACATGGAAATATTCCCCAGCTTATTTTTGAAGGATCCACCTCCATTCTACCATCAGATTTTGGCAGATTCTTTGGGAGGAGGTGAATTCTTTGGGAGGCCCTGGAGGAGTGTGTGGCTCTGGGAAGGCAGGGCCAGACCTGGTTCATGGAGGGTTCCCACATCCTCGTACAGCACCGGGCACAGGGTGGGTACCAGTGAACCCGTGCTGAGTGCATGCACGATCCCTCACACATGCTTGCTGCTGGCACTGAATGTCTGGCTGCCGAACGATGTCTGTCTTCCTAGGACATTGTCTATCTGACTTGTAATAGATTCCTCCATAGCACAGATTGCTCCCAAGCTTCTAATAAAAAATTAGGCAAGGTCTTTCCATAAGTGGCCTGAGGTGATCTCTGAAAATGGATCTCTATTCACTTGACCCAGAAAATCCCACAAAATCATGCAAATCAAGAGGTTCAAATCTTCATGGCCGCTTTAAGAACACCCAAGAAACTGCCCAGGCCATCAGGTGTGCCTAAGTGGAAAGCTACTGAGTATTGGAAAGACCTCATTTTACAGAGACAGTATATGCCATTCTGTCCTTACATGGTATACCTGGTAGGTAGGCCCAGGCCCAACAGTGGGGCTGGCACAGGACTGGTGGCCCAAAAAGAGTGCTGAGTTTTTAAGCTGCACATGTTCAAAAATGCACAGATTAATGCTGAATTGAAGAATTTAGATGTAGAATCTCTGATCATAAAGCACATCCAGGTGAACATAGCCCCCCAGATGTGCCTCTGTGCTTACAGAGCTCACAGTTGGAATAACCCATACATGAGCTCCACCTGCCACGCTGAGATGGTTCCTATGGAAGAAGAATAGATTGTTGCTCAACCACAAGAGGCGACTGCACAGAAGAAAAAGATATCCCAGAAGAAACTGAAGAACACAAACTTATGGCCCAGGAAAAAATTCAGCATAAAATGAATACAGATAAAAGTTTAAAAAAATTTAAGCAAGTACCTCTTGAAGGGGTGGAGGTGGGCGGGGTGGCTTGCTATTTCTGAAATTGACCTGATTCCTGGCTAGCATATATGACCACACTGCTGTCCTCCTGGGCTCTCCCTGACAGCTGCAGCCCACAGCCACGATGGCTGTGTTGGCTGTGTTGGCTGCGGCAGCCCATTGCCCTGCTGGGCAGGCTCTTTGGTGACTGTCCTAACCTTCCACCTTTCCAAACCCCTCAGTGACATCTCTCACCTCCTGCACTCCCAAGTTCCCTTGGCTGGGACCCATGAGTTATAGTGGGTTTCCAAGAATGGTGGGTGAAATAAGGATAGCTAGAATTTAGCACGTAATGGAGGAAAGAAAATAGGCTTTCATGCCAGGCTGCCTGGGGCACAAATTAACTCTCCCCTGATGAATCTCTAAGCCTTAATTTTCTCATCTATAAAATAGAGATCACACTGCCCTAGGGTCTGGAAGACAATTAAATTAGATAAAATGTGCAAATTGCCCATAGTGTACATGGAACATTGTAGGCGCCCAGTATGGAAACCTAGCTCAGGTCATGTCAGTCAGTTAGACCAGAATCCACACCTTTGGCTCCCTGTGATCATTTCTTCCTAAGAGTTCCAGCCCTCAAAGCAATGTGGTGCCAGATTAGCCCTCTGCAGAGTGTTCACTCAACCCCCAGCCTTGTCAGACTTCTCAGATTCTATGGGCTGGCCATGTTGACTAAACGTTCTTGTGTGAGCTTCAGGGAAATTGCTCTGGCTAGAACATCTGTCTGTGTCAATTTATCTTCTTCTAGGTTCAGATTTGCAGCTGGAGTTGTTTGAACAGGGAAATAACTTCAGGGGCAGGACACTTTCTCTTGGAGCCCTGTTTGTTGGAATGACATCTTAACAGAGGTAGCAGGGCTTGATTTGCGCCAAGCCGGCTGGCATCTCAGGCCCTCTGAGGCTCCAGGAGTTGCAGGGATGTGCTTAGGAGAAGCAGGGAGGGAGTAGAGGAATGTGACTGGGAGCAAGGAATCAAAGATCCATGGGCAAACCCTTCCTGAAAACCCTCTCTCACTTTACATAGATACTCTGGTAAATTTATGTGTCATCTTGACTGGCTACAGAGTGCCCAGATTAAACATTATTTCTGGGTGTGTCTGTGAGGGTGTTTCCAGATGGGATTGCCATTTGAATTGGTGGACTCAGTACAGCAGATCACCCTCTCCAATGTGGGTGGGCATCATCCAAGCCTTTAGGACCTGAACAGACCAGAAGGCAGAGAAAGGAGGAACTCATCCCCTTTTTCCTGCATCACTGATTGTGCTGAGACAGTCCACCTCATCTTCTCTGACTCTTCTCTGCTTGCAAACTATAGATTGTGAGACTTCTCAGCCTCCACAATCGCATGAACCAATTCCTTATAATAAATATCTATCTATCTATCTATCTATCTATCTATCTATCTATCTATCTATCTATCTTCTATTTTCTATCTATCTATCATCTATCTTCTATCTATCTATCTATCTATCCATCTATCTATCTATCTATCTATCTTAGATGTATAGATATAGATATATGCCTGCTGGTTCTCTTTCTCTGGAGAACCCTAATACAGAAATTGAGCTAAAAAAAAAAATCCACAAATTCCTAAAGTGTCAGTGCTAAGAGATCTCCTAGAGATCACCTAATCCATTCCTCTCATTTCAAAATCAGGCAAATGGAAGCCCAAGGAGGGAAAGTATCTTGTCCAGGGTTGCTTAGTTATTTAGTGGGAGAACTGAGGTTGAAACCTGATCTCTAAATCTGTAGAATGCAGTTTCTTCTAGCTCTTGTGTGTAGATAAAAGTTTTATAATAAACTAATCCTCAAACATATTACAGAAGTCTCCCTTGGAGGACTTCTGTAAGGACCTTTTGTTCATATGCTGATCCAGCACCAGTGTGAACTGGTAAAATTGTTGTTGCCAGACTGTAAGCCCTGGGGATCTGCAATGAGCTAACACTTGAATGTCCCTACTCTCTCAGCTCCACCTTCATATCCACAGCATTTCAGCTGGCCCTCTTCTGACCGCCAATGGAGGTCTTCCCAGGGATGTACTACTAGACGTTCTCTGGGTGAGTTGCACACGTACTCGAGAGCAAGTCCACTTAATGCATTATGACTTAGCTGAGGCCTGCTGTCCACAGCATTTGAGAAAGATCCTTAGCCTCTTCCACTGCTGCCCAGAATGACCATACCACTTCCTCCTCTGTGTTTGGGGCTGCTACTACTCTGCAGACCCTGCCGTCACTGCCTGCAGAGCTCCGGACAAGGAGCCTTGTTCTGATGGGTGGCACACCCCCCAACAAAGCTGCTAAGTGGTATGGCTTATGTTCCACTTCAAAATGGCCCCATTCGGCTTAACCTATACCCCATTGTTCTGTGGGATGTCAAATCTAATGCTTTGTTCTACTCAGGGAATGACATCATCGCTTCTCAACTCCCCTCAGATACCCAGAGACAGGTCTTTGAAGTTCCCTTCTCACATGCCCATTAATTTGTGCCCTCAGATGCCTGGGAAGTAGCAGGTCTGAAATGTGCTGGCGTCTGGAACCACCTACTGTTCATACATCCTGTTTGATTACAAAAGTGATCTCAGTTCTGGCAGCATGTTAGAATCACCTCAGGGAGCTTTTAAGGAATCCTGATGCCTGGCCCAATCTGGGATCAATTAAATCAGAGTCTCAGAGGGTGTGACTTGGGAGTCAGTATGTTTGAAAAGCTCTGGAAGGCAGAACAGTGGTTCCTATGGGGTACTAACTGGACAGGGGTGTGGGGGAGCCTGCAGGGTGCCCGAGCTGCTTTATGGTTTCATGTCTTGCTACATAAGGAGACAAATGTTTTGTCTGGGGACGGTTTGACGGGTAGAGGTGTCTCACTGTCCATGTGCCCTGCACCACTCCTCACATGAAAATGCCCGCATTTCCCACTCAAATGATACACATTCAAATGGACAAGCACATCAACAACCATTAGGAGGGGAGAATTGCAGCAAAGTAAATAAAGCACATCATTTTGTTTTACTTTAGAGACCCAGGTGTTCTGTGTTCTTGTGCTTGGTTTTTAAATGAAAGAAATCTAATATGCTAGCTTGAAGTTGATCTTTTTTTAGGCTCAGGAAAAAAATGTCTTAACACAAATGAAGTTCTGGGCACTATAAGGATGCCAGGACTTTCCAAAGGCCATCATTCTTCTGTAGGGTAACAAGTAGAGTAATAAGCACGAACCATCTAGTTCTTCCTGGAAGAGTTTCCTAGGACACAGGACTCTTAGTGCTAAAATTAAAAAGTCCCAAGAAAACCTAACAACTTGATCGCTCTACCAAGAATTAGGTTACAATAGCTGAATGGCTTGGTTCTTGACATGGTCATGAAGAAAACACAGGGTTAAGAACTGGATCCTTGTGGAACAGATATCACTGATAGCCAAGTCAAGACCCCAAGGTCTAAGTCAATGCCCTTTCATGATCCTTAGATCACTTTTCTGAAAATTAACCAAAACCTCAATGGAATTCATCTTCAATTCAAAGAGGATTTCTTCACATGCCATCATGGTAGATGTGTTGTCCATTTTATGTTTTCTGGTATCAGTTCATAGCCATGGTCCCCAGGTATTTGGCACCAGGAATTTAGATGATGCTTTCATCCATTATTCATAATCCTCACAATAACTAAAATAGCATTATTATTCCCATTTTAATAACCCTAGATTTAGGCCCCAAGTATATCTAAATTTGCAGCTCATGCCTTTTCTACTATGTTATGCTGCCTCCCAGAAGCAAGTGAGGATGCCCCGGGACAAAAGGAGTCCAACGCCTCTTCTGGAATTCCTCCAGACTCGTCTTCCTACCTGCCCAGATGTGCTCCTGTTCTTTACTGCCTAGCCCTTCCTCGGACTGGTTTATTAGTTTAAGATTTCTCATTTTTACTGAGACATCAATAAAATAACAACAACAAAAACAACGTAAGTGCACTTACTACAGTGCATGCACCCCAGTGCCTGCACCCCAGGCATTTCACTGTGCATTTTACAACATGATTCATGAAATCATCATCCTATGAGGGGGGTATCATGCCCACTGTACAACTGAGGGAACTCAGGCTTAGAAAGGTGAGATAACTCATCAAAGTGTGCACAGCTACCCCGTGGTATAGCTGGGTTTCAAATTTACCTGTGTCTGATCCTTCTCCTCGCTCAGACAGGCAGGGAAGGGGAAGGCATCCAAAATGATTCCTGAAAGCTCCCCCAGTAGTAACTGCCCATTCAGAACCACAATTATTTACCAGGAATATCCTCTGATTGAGGGGGCAGGAGGTGCATTCAATTAACATTTCATGCAGAGTCAAAATTCATGACTCTCCTGGGGAAAATAATAAAACATCACCTTAATCATAATTAAAAATGATACTCAGCTTCCATCTGATATGCATCTAAATCTATTTTAGTGTTATTAGTATGGAAACAGATTCTCCATCAGTGTCATTCCCAGCTCATAAATAAACTAAAGTAAAAGCAAAATAAATTTTAAGTTGGAAGTATCAACATAAATGCATTTTTACAAGTTGTCTTATTTACAGTCACTGAGATTCACAGTTTATTGATTTGATTGCAAGCTTAAAAAAAAAGCTTGCAATAAAAGTACTTTAAAAAAAAGTACAATATCCGTACTGCATAATAAGAAGACTTTAAGAACGTGAGAGATTCAATGGTATATATGCCCTCAGTAGATGCCACCACCCACACTCTGGGGCAGCCTCCCTCAGTTCCTAGACCAGCAATTATGTGTGAGTTCACAAGGTGAGGCCACTATCCAAAGCCACCACGGATCCCTGAAGTCAGGAAGTGTGGCACCTTCCTGGATCAGAGCAAGATATTGTCCCCACAGAGCTTCATGGCCTCTAGAGAAGTAATGAAGTATGCAACTGTAGAAGGAAAAATTGGAGAAATGATTCCATTTACAATAGCACTAAAAATCATAAGATACCTCAGAATAAACCTAACCAAAGAGGTAAAGGATCTATATTCTAGGAACTACAGAACACTCATGAAAGAAATTGAAGAAGACACAAAAATATGGAGAAAAACATTCCATGCTCATGGATCAGAAGAATAAACGTCATTAATATGTCTGTGCTGCCCAGAGCAATCAATAACTTCAACGCCATCCCGATCAAAATTCCAATGACCTTTTTCAAAGTGCTGGAACAAACAATCCTAAAATCTGTATGGAATCAGAAAAGACCTCAAATTACCAAGGAAATGTTGAAAAAGAAAAACAAAGCTGGGGGCATCATGTTGTCCGATTTCAAGCTATATTACAAAGCAGTGATCACCAAGACAGCATTGTACTAGCACAAAAACAGACATATAGACCAATGGAACAGAATAGAGAGCCCAGATAAGGACCCTCAACTCTATGGTCAAATAATCTTCAACAAAGCAGGAAAAAATATGCAATGGAAAAAAGACAGTCTCTTCAACAAATGGTGTTGGGAAAATTGGACAGCCACATGCAGAAGAATGAAACTCAACCATTCTCTTACACCATACACAAAGATAAACTCCAAATGGATGAAAGACCTCAATGTGAGACAGGAATCCATCAAAATCCTAGAGGAGAACATAGGCAGTAACCTCTTCGACATCAGCCACAGCAACTTCTTTCAAGATACATCTCCAAAGGCAAGGGAAACAAAAGCAAAAATGGGACTTCATCAAGATAAAAAGCTTCTGCACAGCAAAGGAAACAGTCAACAAAACAAAGAGGCAGCCCACAGAATGGGAGAAGATATTTGTAAATGACATTACAGATAAAGGGCTGGTATCCAAGATCTATAAAGAACTTCTCAAACTCAACACCCAAAAAACAAATAATCAAGTCAAAAAATGGGCAGGAGACATGAACAGACACTTCTCCAAGGAAGACATACAAATGGCTAACAGACACATGAAAAAGTGTTCATCATCATTAGCCATCAGGGAAATTCAAATCAAAACCACTTTGAGATACCACCTTACATCAGCTAGAATCGCAAAAATTGACAAGACAAGAAACAACAAATGTTGGAGAGGGTGTGGAGAAAGGGGAACCCTCTTACACTGTTGGTGGGAATGCAGGTTGGTACAGCCACTTTGGAAAACAGTGTGGAGGTGCCTCAAAATATTAAAAATAGAGCTACCCTATGACCAGCAATTGCATTACTGGGTATTTACCCCAAAGACACAGAGGTAGTGAAAAGAAGGGCCATATGCACCCCAATGTTCATAGCAGCAATGTCCACAATAGCCAAACTGTGGAAAGAGCCAAGATGCCCTTCAACAGATGAATGGATAAAGAAGATGTGGTCCATATATACAATGGAATATTACTCAGCCATCAGAAAGGATGAATACCCAAATTTACATCAACATGGATGGAACTGGAGGAGATTATGCTATGTGAAATAAGTCAAGCAGAGAAAGTCAATTATCATATGGTTTCACTTATTTGTGGAACATAAGGAATAGCATGGAGGACATTAGGAGAAGGAAGGGAAAAATGAAGGGGGCGGAATTGGAGGGGGAGATGAACTGTGAGAGACTATGGACTCCAAGAAACAAACTGAGGGTTCTGGGGGGGGGGAGGGGTTAGCCCAGTGATGGGTATTAAAGAGGGCACGTATTGAATGGAGCACTGGGTGTTATATGAAAACAATGAATCGTGGAACACTACATCAAAAACTAATGATGTATTGTATGGTGACTAACATAACATAATAATAATTTTAAAAAGTATGCATTGTGACAAAGACATTCGCAATTCCAAATTCTGTCAGTCTTTACATTTTCCTTTTTAGAAATTACTAGTCTGTGGGACATGGCAATGTATTTCCACCAAGGTTTGGAAACCCCTGACCATCCTGGACACTCTCTCCTTGGATTGTTCTCCCCTATCCTTGTCAACCTGGTAAACACTCAGTTACCTTTCCAAAACCTACATTAGTCATCATGTAGATAAAGGATTAAACATTCCTTTTCCTTTGCAACCTCCAAGCCTCATACATCCACCAGTTTGTTCCACTTATCCACAGCTGGGCAATTTCTTCATTTAAATGCCCATATCTCCTTCAAGGCTTTGAGCTTCCTGGAGATGCTGCTGAGTTTCTTTCATTTCTGTATTCACCATGCCTACCACAGTGCAAGGCACAGAAGCAGTTACCTGCACATTTCACTGCATTGGATTAGAACTAAATTGAATGAATATGTTTCACCCTGGAATTTATGTCTGTTTGACTTCCTCACAAGCTTACTTTTATCTAGTTAATCATTCAACAGGCAATCCTTGAATACCTACTATGCCCTCTGCCTTGAAGACTAAAAGCCAAGCACAAAACACATTGACAGCCATGTAACACATGGTTGTCAAGTTAGGAGACAAATGGCATGCATACCAAAACAGCTAGATCAGTATTTCCCAAAGTGTCTCCTGAGAAACTAAGACTGTGAGGAAGAGGCTCTGTGGTGAGGAAAGCTTGGGGAACCCTGCCCAGTCCTGCTTTCTGGGGAGCCATCCTGCATGCCTGTGCAGCTCAGGGCTGAGAAGTCCTGCAACAACACACACCATGGCATTTTTAAATTCTAATATTTCAAAATTTATTGCGCAATGAGAACTTCTTTTAATATAAGATAAAATTAACATTCTGTGGGAGCAAGTGTTACAAGGAACAAATTGCAATAAACATCAAACTCAAACTATAAACCTAATAAAATATAAGCACAAGTAAAAAAGAAAATCTGTTTAGGAAGAAGTTCAATAGGGCTGACCTCTCCTTTAGATAAGTGAGGTCTTGGTCTTAGAGAAAGGCCCTCCTGTGTTTTCTTACTGCAGTTGGGTTTGCTTCAGTAAACTTTTATTAAGCAGCTGTTACATGCCAGGCCTGATCCCAGGGGCTGGGGCTACAGGATGAACCAGATAATGGACCAAGTGTAAAGCCTGTGCCTTGGTGCCATGAGCATATGAGTGTGTATGTATACATGTATACAGTGTGTGTGATTGCGTCTGTATGTGTGTGTATGTGTGCATGTGATGCCTAAGACAGAGACCCCTCCCACAAAGAGTGTAGACTCCTAGATATATGTGGAGTGAGGGTAAGAAAGAAGAGACGTCATTTCCTGAGGTATGGGGCAGGGTCTCATATGACATAAAGTCCTGAATGGCTGTGATGTGAATTTGACTTCATGCTAAAGTCATTGTTTTCTTGATAACTACCACACCACAACACTCACCCCATGTCAGGAAGCCCCACTCTGCACCCATTCCTTTCTCTGTCATGTTGGTCAGCTGTGCGATGTGGAGGGCTACCCCTATTACTACATAACTCTGGCCTGAGGACTCTGTGCCTCTTAGCCATGACTGAGTTCAGATGCTGGCACTTCTCCCTGGCACTGAATGCAGACTGTCTTCCTCTCCACTCTCCTCCTGGTATTTCTGACAGACAGATAGTGCTCCTTATAGGAGAGGAGCTGCACACTGGGCAGGAGAAACATGGGCACAGGCCTGGGCTGTACCAAGGAGGGCCCAGGTGTACTCTGAGCATTACCAGGCCTGGTTGTGGTTCCAGCTTGGACACAGACTGACTTTGGAGACTCATGCCAGGCTTGTTTCTTACCTGTGCAATGCAGATAATAGACTCTAAGCGTGTGCTTCTCAAACATCCGTGTGCTTATGAATCACCTGGAGGTTTTGTTAGGATATAGACTGACTCAGTCGATCTGAAGACCTGAGATTCTGCATTTGGAGCAAGCTCCCAGGTGATTCTGAAGCTGCTGGCCCATGGACCACACTTGAAGAAGCAAGTCTAAACCCTTTACCCTCTCCCAGAGTTTACAGTTCAAGTTCTCAGCACTCCCTGGGAAGGCTGAGACCACAGAACTCATGAAGACCCTGCATGTATATACTTGTGATCCCTGCCTGTGTGCCTCAGCTGCATACAGCCCAAATGGGGTATTTCACTATGTACTCACAGCACATGGGGAATAAATAGGCACCCATACACTATGCACTCCTGTATAGTCATGCACATATACATACGCATGCTACATGTCCTCCCTATTCTCCATCCTGTGCTCACCCAGACCTCCCCCATCTGCTAAATCACAGACAGATGACAACAACAGTATCCATGATGTCTCAAAACATCATCACCATTTCATGACCCACTTGTGGGAAGCACACCATTAGCTGATAATTTACCCAGCAATGGCTTTCTTTCTAAAGGTCTGGATTAAAATATTGAGCCTCAAATTAGCCCTTGGATAGTGACACTAATATCCTAACTTGGAAAGGGAAGAGCAAGAGCACACTGCTGCCCCTGTCCATTACCAATGGGCTTTAATGCATATATCTCCCACTGACCTTATGCTGCACTCCAACATGATGGGGGTGGGCTGAGCTATGAGACCTGAGAAGCCCTTTGCCCCTAGAGTGTGGTTGGGAAAATAGGACTGATATAGTTGTCAAACATGGAAAATAGAACAGTGGGCTATAGCGGCTTGGCAAGGGTTCTAGAAGAATCAGAGCTTAACAATGAGTGAGGTAGAAGAGAAAGAAGTAGTGTTGATGAAAACAAGTACTCATCTGGGGAGGGGCCTGTGATGTTGCAGTGTTCATCCCCAAGAGAATCAGTTGGGGAATGTGCGCTTTTCTTCCACAGGCTGTTGGGCAGTGAGGACTCCGTCAGGCCCCATCGCCTCTGTGAACGCCAGACATGGCAGCCTGGGGAATGGGAGTCATGTCCTCCCATAAAGTTCAGAGTCCCGTGAGCTCTCGCTGCTTGTAAGCTTCCCTGTGGGAAGGTGACGGCTGAGTGTCAAAACCCCCCAGGTCCATAAAAGCCCTGTAGTTCCCAGCCAAGTGGGAAGGCACTGTGGTGGAGGCCTGCATCTGTCTTGTATAGGGAGAAGTTAACTTCCCTGGTCTCTAGGAAGCCAGAGCACCCAGAATGGACATTCAGGATAAAGCACACAGGCTTTCAAAATGTAAATTTAAGTAAAAAATATTCTCAGATGTTGGCCCATGGAAGACACATGGCCACACTTTTCAATATTATATTTCAAATATACTTTCTTCATATTTTTTTGCTCGTATGTCTCATAGACAGGTTTTCCCGGAAAATAGTGAAGATGTTATTTTAAAACCAAGATGTGGTTCTATGTCTTTCACGGTGAAACTTTCACTGATTCCTGGAATAGACCAATCTCCCCCATTTTTACATATTCATAATAAACTGTATAGGTCCTCTCCTCTGCAGCATGTAAAGCAAATGTATTAAATAGTTTGTGTGCTTATTGAAGGCATATCTTCCTTCCTGACAGCAGGACTCCAGGGGCTCCATCTGTCTTGTTTATTGATACATTCCCCAGACTCAAGTACAATTCCTGATATATAATAAGCACCCAATCAAAATTTTTTAAATGAATGAATGGATGATTGAGTGAATTCATAATCTAATCATTTGTGCCAGAAGAGTCTGGGATGCTAGGATTGGAGCAAGATGCCTGGGAAGAGTTATATGACATTAATTGAGATTGGAACTAAGTGAAGGACCAACTCCCTCCTCAGCCAGCTTTTAAATGTTTATTCAAACAAAGATACCTGGATGAGTGGCCTGAACCACAAGCCAGGGTCTGTGGATTCATGGAACACTGAGTCCATTCTCCCCTCCCTTATCCATGGAAGATAATAATATTTAAGTCCTCACAGAACACTTACTTGCTGAACATAAGTATGGCCTGAGATTGTTTTCCAACAGAGCACTTCCAGCAGTTACTGACAACTGATGAGATAACAGGAGGTAAGAAACCTATTTATCATCCTGACCACAGGTGACAGGGATGGGCAGGCACAATTTGACAAAATGGGTATAGTCACACCATGAAATGGCACTCTTAATATTCTTCTTTTTCTCAAATTATCTTGCTAAAAATAGTGAAAAACAACACATAGAATGATAACTTATAAGTCATAATATCTACAGCTGATTTCATGCATAATCATTTTTCATGTTCTGTCACATTGTCAACAGTTACAATTCCTTACCTCCTAAGCCCATATCACTTCTCCCTTTCTGAGCCTCCTGAATGATGGTCAGCATGTCATCTGGGAAAAGGAAGATTCTCTGATGGAGAAGGCACATATAGAGGAAGGGCCCCATAAAACTTTAGCCTCCTCTTTTACCCAATTTTTAGAATATCCCTTTATCCCCAGGCCAGTCTACTTTGCTTCAATCTTTCAAAGCTGGCTCACACCCTCCCTAGTTCTCTATTCTGATGCTTTGCTAGGAGCAAGACCAAGGATCATCCACCATCAGCAAGGCCTTACCTACTGACCTGCAGGATGTGTGTCAGCACACTGGCAGTGTAAGTGAGATTCATGTGTGTTATAATTTTATATCTGTGTAAATGTTATCTCATCTACCCTCTCAACAAACCTGTCAGATTTGGTATTACTGCATCATTACTTTCAGATGAAGAAATGAGGCTCAATGAGGGTTTGTAACTTGACTAAAGGCTCATAGCTTATAAATATTACAGTTCTGTGGGGCTCAAATCTTGTCCCTTTGTTTCCAAATCTCATGCAGTGCCCCATGCTTGTTTTCTTTGATCATGATAACTTGCTCAGTAAGTACTACTGTAAAAAGAACAGAATATTCAGCTGCAGCTAAAGTCGAGCTCTATGGCTGGGGCTGGGGCTAGGGCTTAGAGAAATGCTAAGGCTAGAGGGAAATGTACAGATGGTACATCTTACAATTGATGGCATCTTATCATCAATACATAGAGCTCATGGACATATTGTGTGTTAATTCATATGTGTATGTATGTCTATTCTGCAACCATAAAGAAAAATTGAGTTGCAGGTCTGAACTGAACCAAAATTGTGAAGTTATCTCATTTTTGCTTCTCATGTCACCAACCAACTTGTCCCATCCTCACACCCAACATTTGGGGAGACTGGCAGCAAAAACTGTGGTTACTAAGGACTTCCTGCTACTCAAATGCAGCAAAAGATTGCTGGGACAGATGATGAGCTATACAGTACATTTGAGAAATTACAGAAATATTTTTTCCATGTGTCTGATTTTTCCCCCCAGATGAATGTCTTTAATTCAGTTGGGTGATCTAACTTCCCTTTTAGATCTCCATCCATTGTACTTTACACCATGAATGCTGAACTAAAACTCTGGAATTCAAATCCCTTCTTGCCTTAATCATTCTATTATTTCAATGAATCACAAATTTCTTTGTAGCGAACCCAAGGCTCTGAGGCATTCTTGAAATAGTTCTTTTAAAGCTGACATTTTAAAATCACCCCTAACTCAAATTAAAATGGTTTTGACATGGTGTTCTGAGAAGGCACAGTGCTTAATAGCAAACACTTCTCGTGTATTAAGCAGGATTAGTAAGCCTAATTCTAAAAAGATGTCATAAAGAGTACACCACAATAGATGTTTTAAAATTTGGACCAAATTTGCTTCTATTTTTCCCTTTTAATGTCTTGGAACATGAAGGGAAAGTTCCACTTCTGAAAATGAATAGAAATCTCTGATTACCAATTACAAAACAAGATGCAAAGAAAATGGGTGAGGTTCAGATTTATTATTCCTTTTTCCTCGTAGAAGTAAAATATATCAAAAGTAGTTTCTTCTGGATAGTATAGATTTTTTTCCACTCTGTGCAGGAAATATTCTTAAAATAGAACACAGAGAATTTTACCTAGCTGAAAACCATGCATAATTCAGCGTAGAGAGTGAACCATAATCTCTTTACACTGTTTGGGTAAATGGTTTGTGCTCTGAAAACAGGAATTTTCCAGATAGCAGTGAAAAGTCAGATTGTATTTCTCTTCAATACAAGTATCTGCCACAACTGGCGGCACTGGCAATCTATCCTATGGTCCCAAAGGGTCAGGAGAAATGTCTGTTCTCAAATCTGAGACAGGATGCAAATATAGCATTGACGTTGAGACTTGGAAAAGCATCCATGTTTAGCTCTGAGCACATAGATAAGTGGAATGGGTCTGTCCCTTTGAATGCTGGATGGATTTATGTGAACACATGTTGCTTTCTTTCTTCTGTAATTGGGAAATACCAAATAATCATTCATAAAGATTTTGACTTGTTTTACATAAATAGTTTTGAGACAGTAGAGCCTAGAGTTTAGGAACATAACTTCAAATCCCTGGCTAGTCCAATTGTTAACTACACAAACTTGGGCAGATTACTTAATCTCTTTGTGCCTTAGTTTCACCATCTGTAAAACAAAGATAAAAATAGTAAAACAAAAACAAAAACAAAAACAAAAACCCAAGAACACTGGAAAAATGTATAAAACAATGGATTTCAGATACAGTATAACAGGCAGCACAGCATAGTGATCTCTATGAAAAGAGAAACAAATGAGGTGAACCTCATGCCCCAGCTTACTGCTTGGCAAGATTTTCCAGGCTTTGTCTTAGGGAAAGAGTATCCAGAGAGAGCTCAGCAGTTTCCCTGAGTTAAGAAGTCAGATTCAGAAGTTTGAGAAGATCAAGGCAGCTAGAATCTGTGGGCAGGAGTATCAGAAAGGAAGGAGATGCAGAGAGAGGGAGACTAGGAAAGACAGAGAGATACAGAGAGACAAAAAGAGAGGGAAGGAGAACATAATCTGGAGATAACAGAGAATTTCCCTCAAGTCTTTGACTGAGTACTAATTAGAGCACTCATGAGAAAACCACCAAAGCTGGGAAAGGACTACTGAAAGAAGCAGAAAGTATAAACTCTGGAGCTCACACAGTGCTAGGAATAGTTTGTATTCCCACCATCCAAGGAGGAAAACCTCCATACATAAGGCATGGACTATTGCCTTAGTTGTGTGGACAAATCATCCCTAGACTAATCTGATCTGGTCCTATCTAACAATACTTAAAAACAAGTCTTGAAAATCTTGAACTGATTCCAAGTAACTTAAATGGGTTACAAAATGAAGTCCTCGAATATTTAAAGGTATAATAAAAAATCCTGCAACTCAACATAAAATTCACAATGTCCATAACCCAATAAAAATTTACCAGGCATGTAAAGAAACAGGAAAACATATGAGGAGAGCAACCAGTTGATAGAAACAGACTCAGAAGTGACACAGATAATAGGATTAGTAGACGAGGGATTTAAGACAACTATTATAAATATATTTCATATGTTCAAAAAATAAAATAAAGCATGGGCAGATAAGGAAAGATGGAAAATAAGATAGATGAATAGATAAGTAGATAAACAGATAATAGAGATAGATGGATATAGATGATTTTATATCTATTTATCACAGAAATTCCAGAAATGAACAAAAACAATACATCAGATTTAAATACACTGGATGGGTGATAACAGCAGATTAAATACTGGAGAGCAGTGAACTTGAAGACATAGCAAGAGAAACTATCCAAAATGAAATAAAGAGGAAAATAAATTGGAAAATAAAATGAGCATGGGATCATTGCATCAGTGAGCTATGGGACAATATCAAACAGCCTAACATTCTTATGATTGGAATCCCAGAAAATAGACAAAAAATGTTTGAAGAAACAATTACTGCAAATTTAACAAATTTGATGAAAACCATAAACCCACACAAAGCTCAATAAGCCTCAAAGAATTTAAAGAAAACCTTGAAACATAAAAAAAAATTTTTTTTAAATAATAAAAATAAATTTCTCCCCAAACAGACCACTTTTGCACCCAGCAGCACTTAAGTTCTCCTCTACCACTACCCTTCTTGGGAGGTTACATGGTGGACCTGCAAAGACTTCAGAGAAAGAAGAGGGTACAAAATGCTGGTATGCAACTGTCAGGGTCCTTCATCTGGCCCTAAGATGCCGATAACTGGGAGCAGGAATGCACATTAATCAGTCCATGTGCCCAGCTATGTGCAAAGAGCCATGTGATGGGTTAAAAGCGTGGAGGACAAAATAAATATATTTTAAGTCTACAACGTGTAAGACACATTTATTATATTATGGTTAATCCTTGCAACAACATGGAGCGATAAATATTATTATTCCTACTTTGCAGTTGAGGAATTGAGGCTTAGAGAGGCTGGGTGAGTTATACAGCTAAATAAAAGCTGAGGAGACAAGTTTCACATACAGGTCAGTTGTCTCTCCTGATGTTGTATGAGCTCAGGAAGAAGGAGAGCACTATGGGTGATGGCCACAGTCATAGGTGGCTTCCTACAGGAAGTGGTGAGCCTGCAGGGCTTTGAGACAGGTAGAGAGGGTTGAGAGAATGCAAGCTTAGGGGAACAGCATTAATAGAGCAAAAGAGCAAGACTAAGAAGACTGAATGACATCAGAGTGGATGCAACGAATGGAATGTTGTTATGATCTTCTCATGTGGGCACTGAGATAGAAGATTTCATGTAGAGGAGTAGTATGGAGAAAAGAAGTTTTAGGCATCTGGCTATTCCTAGATAGCTAGGAATTTGAGGGGAGGAACACATAAATCCAGGAGCTCTTCTTGGAATTTCTTATCATGGTACTAAGACTATAACAGCTGGTATTTATTAAGCATTTTGAATAAACCAAAGATTGCGATAAGAGCTTTCCATATCCCATCTATTCTCCACCATAACTTTGGTAAATGGATGTCACTTTCATTGAGCACATTTTACAGAGGAGGAAACTGAGAGAGACCCAGAGGGTCAAGTACACACCATTGGTAAGTAGAGAGCCAGATTTAGACAGTGAGATTCCAGAGTCTTCGCTCTACCGCCTCACAACTGAAAGTGTGATTGGCAGAGCAGCAGGGTGGGACTCACCTGAGAGCAGTAGTATTTGTATTAGAAGATCTTTTCCTTAACGAATATGAAAGTACTTAGAAAAACATAAAGCATTATCAAAGGGAAGGTATTAGAAATGCCTTTCAGCCATGGAAATTGGATTTAAGACTGCGACCCTTTCTTGGATTATGCCTTGCATATTTGAATCTCAGCACAGAGCTGAATGGGCCCAGATCCTCTTGAGCAAAGCTCTAGAGCAGGTGTTGGCAAACCTTTTATATAAAGGACCAGGGAGTCAATATTTTAGGCTTTGTAGGCCATATGGTCTCTGTCATGATTGCTCAACTCTGCACTACAGCATGAAAGCAGCCATAAACAACACATAAATGAACAAGTGTGGCTGTGTTCCAATAAAACTTTATTTATAAAAACAGGTGGTGAGCTGAATTTGGTCCCCAGGCTATGGTTTGCCATCCCAATTCTAGAGCACCAGATATTCCCTCTCAAAGAGGGGCTGTGGAAGGGAAAGCAATGTAAGAAAATATGCTTCACTCTGAATGGACATTCTAGTAGTCACTTGGAGGCAGGACATTCCAATGAATGAAAATGGTTTGGATTCCAAATGCCTGGAATAAACATAAGAAGTACTAAAAGACTGAAGAAGAGTAACAGACTATTTATGGCAGGGAAAACTTTTTCTCCTTCATGTCAAACTCTTATTAGATGGGCTCTGTAGAATAGAAAGGAATGTTAACTAACATCCATCAATTCTCTTTTGTTTGTTCATCCTTACTGAATGACTACTATATGCCAGGTAGTATAAATAAATACAGGATAAATTATGCAATGCCCCTGTTTTCAAAAAGTTCATAACCCAATGGGGGAGGAAGGTGTAAATAAGCAGCCCAAGCCAATGTGGTGTGTGCTAGAAAAGAGAAAGCCAAGGAACACTGCATGAGCTTGGAGGAAGGCACCTTATATAACCAGAAGAAGAGAATTAGAAGGAGAAAGTAAGCCTCTGTTGATACTTGAAGGCTTGGAGGATGCAAAATCAACCAGGTGAAGGGGGGGGTAAAGTGAAAAATGTGTGACGGCTATAGGTAGGAAGGAGCATGGGAGCTTAAAGCAATGTGACCGCAGAATCAGAGATTTGCATCTGAGAAGGAAATGCAGGGAAGTGGGGTAAGGGAGAATCTGGAGCCAGATTGTCAAAAACCTTTTCAGCCTCTGAAGGAGGGGGGCCCAATTCTTAGGGCAATGGGGGTACACTGAAGCCTTTTAAGCCAGGGAGAAATAATGTCTGAATTTCTCTTTTAAAAATCTAGAAACATTTTCTGAGGCTTCACTATGGATAATGAATGGACCAAGAGGGTAGCAATATAGAGGAGAGACCAGTGTCGGGACACTCTGGAAGTCACCCAGGATAGAGCTGGTGTCCTGAACTAAGCTAGTAATAGGGGTCAGAGCGAAGGGGGTAGTATTAGAAAGAATTATAAGGTAGAACTGACAAAGCTTGGTGAGTGCTGAAATGACAGTAGTCAGAGTTCAAAAGGATAGACAAGTTTTGGGCTGACTAACTGGGTGGGCACTGGTGCCATTCATTGCAATATTCAATACAGAGGAGGGTCAGGTTTGGAAGAAAGGTGATGAATTCAGCTTTGGACTTGTTGACTTTTAGTGTCTGTAAACCAGACTAGTGAAGATATTGGGAGTGGAACGTAGGGTAGAGATCAGGGCAAGATGTAGGGGTTTGGAACATTGGTCTGTAGGAACTGTGATCAAAGCCATGGCAGGGATGAGATCACACAGAAAGAGTACATAGAGTAAGAAGAGCAGAAGGCCTAGTAGGGATTCCTGGGGAGAGATGGACAGAATAGGGAAACCATGAGGAGGAAGGGAAAGGGCACCTATGAAGAGGGAAGGAGGATCAGGAGAGAGTGACATAATATTCATTGTCAGGGATGGCACATGGATGGTCTCCTGTGATGTTTCCAACCACTGTATGGCTAGATCTGATTATTCTTATTTTACCAATAAGAGAACTGGGAATCGGTCGGGAAAAGCAACTTAACTAGGTTTGCAGTGCCAATAGATTTTGGAGGCAGGACTGAATGAATTATACACTTGTAAGGTGTTTTTTACATTTGTGAAATGTTTCTGTTTTTTAAGCCTATGCATTTCTAACCCACAAGCTACATCAGAGGTTTCAATAATAAAATGAATAACATTTATTTAGTGTGCACTGCATTCTACACACTATTATAAACATTTTAAATATATTTACTTATTTAACTCTCACAATGATTCAGTGATATCCAGTACCAATAATCTAGTGCCATTATTATCCTCATTTTTTAAAAAACTTGTCCAAGATTACATGACTAGAAAATGACAGAGCTGAATTTTAAACATAGGAAGTTTGTGCTCCTAACCATTGCACTATACAACTTGAATTTGAAAACTCTGAAACCTTTCCCTCAGCAGAGGCTAATAAAGTAACTATCATGTAGCAGGCATTATGTTCTGTGTCGCAATTCAAAAATGCACTGAAACATTATGGTTCCTAACCAAATGGATCTTACAGTTCAGTACCTCCTCGATCTTATCTAGAAAAGACACACAAAAAAGAGACAAGAATTTGGTGACAGAATGTGCAGGCAACTTGATATGGGGACCAGTTAAGAGAAACACAGGCTCTTATTGAACACCTTGGTGTGGAGTACTGTTCTAGACCAGAGATGAGCTCTAATGGGCAAACTAGTTTAAGGGCATAGTCCTGCATATTTCAGACTTGCCTTGACCTGAATTTGTCTCCCCTTGTGCTTTCCTGTGGAAGGTATTTTTGTGATGGTTAATTTGCTGCTCCTGATACAGTCTGCATTATTTAAAAATCATAAAGCCTTTTTTTCAATCTCCTTTTTGTGATGGGAATAGACTGAAACATTTAAAACTTAGAGGGTTGGGGTTTATGAAATTGTAGAGTTCATCTGGCACTGGATGATGGGGAGGATATTGATAACTCTGAAGCCAGGAAAGGGAACCAGTATGTCTTCTTCAGGTAGGAAGGACTCTTGGGTGACATCATGACATAGTGGGAGCTTCCTAAAAAAAGATAAGACCCTATTGGTCCCCTTTATCCCTTGATAATATGTCCCTTCCCAATGCTCACCACGGGGTTTGATTGTTATAGAGATAAGAAAGGTCTGAATTGGGAGGGATCTACATCATGGAGAAATAGTTGACTTATAAAATAAATGAGAGATTATTCTCCTGTTTAAAAGCTGAGTGTGAGCTATCTCATTGCCTTCAGGAATTGCCAGACTGACTTGCCAGTGAAGTTTCCTGAGACCCTATAAGGTTCTTTGTCCTCACAGTATTATCTGAGATTCTAGGGAGACTACAATATTCTGAGGGTGGTTTGGGAAGGATTCCCTCTATAGATATCAGCTTGGTGTCATATGTAGTGTTTACATGACATTAAAAGGTGGTTTCTGAAATGGCTGTATTTACTGTTTGATGTATGCTTCAGGGACTGGACTAGCTGTACTCATTGAGGACATTATAGGTAGGTCTAAAATACCCAAGGTTTTGACATATTCTTTTGCACTTAGGCTAGCTGCCTGTTTGACCACACTATACAGCCATGTGGAACCTTCCCAACAAATATATTTGTCTCATGTCACTGCTGTCAGGATACTGTTGCATACATCAAAAATCAATGCCAAAACTACCTCCTGACCCTGCTCACTGAGGCCTGATATTCCATCACTGTTTCTTCCATCCATCCATTCTAGTCACGCAAGAAACACTGGCTAAGCATTTACTTTACCAAGCCTTATCCTGCAGGCAAGGAGGTGAATCAGACACATCCTTCAAACTGCTCACAGACTATTAGAGAACTAATCGTTCTAAGAAAGCAATAATTTCAATATAGTGTGATATATTATATATATATATTTTTTCAATATATTCTATAATGATTGTATCTCAAAAACAAACAAAAAATAGATTGAGCTCCCACCTCACATCCTGTTCAGAGAGATCATCTCAATCATGAGAGAGAGAGCACTGTGAGAGAACTAGCCAGCTGAAGTCTCTGTCTATGTCTCCACAGGGTAGAAAGGAATCCTTTATTATTAGAACTTTACATTTCATAGAGCAGGAGCTTGATTTGCCTTTGTAAGAGAAGATCTTACAGGGAGAAGGCTGGAAAGCTGAATCTCAAGGAGCCCTGAGGGAATTTGTGAAAGTGAGAGTGGGTACAATATTTTAAGGCTACCAGAGTAAGCATGGCAGCTTCCCCACTTCCTCCTTCACTGACTTGGATACTTACTTTCTTACGTGTATGAATAAAATTTAGCTGTTCTGAATAACTACTTGAGGAGCATGAAAATGTTTTTTGCTTTGTCAAAGAAAGATAATTCAGGATGCTAGGGAGCAAGATTGTGGAATGGAAATCCTCAGACCCTCCTTCTCTCATGAAGATACTGATCCAACAACACAAAAACCAATTCCCTTTGTGAGAAAACCAGAAACCAGTTACAAGGATACTATACCCCAAGTGAATGCAAAACCAGCTGTTATAACTATAAGATGTTTTATGTATGCCCCATGGTAACCACAAAGAAAATACCTATGGAAGATATACAAAAGAAAAAAAGAAAGGAATCAAAGTATATGCCTACCAAAAAATAAAATAAAATAAGACAGAAAATGATGAACGAAATGTCAACAGTAAGTCCTTTCCTATCAGTAATTACTTTAAATGTAAATGGTTTAAACTCTCTAACCAAAAGACATGGAATGGCTGAATAGATGAAAGAAAGGAAAGAAAGGAAAGGAAAGGAAAGGAAAGGAAAGGAAAGGAAAGGAAAGGAAAGGAAAGAAGGAAGGAAGGAAGAAGAAAGAAAATGAAAACCAAGATCCAACTATATACTGTCTACAGGAGTCTCATTTTAGACGTTAGAACTAATACAGGCAAAAATGAAAGGATGGAAAAATATATTCCATGTAAATGTCAACCAGAAGAGAGCAGGGATGGTTATATTTATGTCAGGTAAAATAGACTTTAAGTAAAAACTGTCACAAGATATAAAGAAAACATTATATAACAATAAAAGGGGAAATTCATCAGGAAGGTATAACAATGATAAATATATACAAACCTAATAGCAGAGTACCCAAATAGATGATGCAAACATTCACAGAATTGAAGGAAGAAACAGTAATACAATAATAGAAGACTTCAATACTCCACTTTCAATAATGGATAGAACATCCAGACAGAAGGATCAATAAAGAAATAGTGGACTTGAGGGCGCCTGGGTGGCTTAGTTGGTTAAGCCACTGCCTTCGGCTCAGGTCATGATCCTGGAGTCCCGGGATTGAGTCCCGCATCGGGCTCCCTGCTCAGCAGGGAGTCTGCTTCTCCCTCTGACCCTCCCCCTTCTCATGCTCTCTCTCTCTCATTCTCTCTCTCAAATAAATAAAT
Organism: Neomonachus schauinslandi; assembly: GCF_002201575.2. NCBI lineage: Eukaryota > Metazoa > Chordata > Mammalia > Carnivora > Phocidae > Neomonachus > Neomonachus schauinslandi. The sequence goes on from NC_058403.1 coordinate 119,410,491, forward strand.
AAAAATCTAAAAAAAAAAAAAGAAAAGAAAAGAAATAGTGGACTTGAACAATACTATAGACCAAACAGACCTAACTGACATACCACCCAACAGCAGCAGAATACATATTCTTCAAGTGCACACAGAACATTCTCCAGGTTAGATCATGTGTTAGATCACAGAAAAGTCTTAAATTTAAGAAAACCAAAATCACATCAAGTATCTTTTCTGAAACCAATAAAATAAACTAGAAATCAATAGCAGAAGAATGCAAAATTCACAAATATGTGGAAATTAAATAACACACTCTTGAACAACCATCACTCTTTTATACCCACACCTACTATCCCCCCTTCCCTACCCCCTCCTTAACCCCTGGCAACCATTAAGCTATTTTCCATTTCAATAATTTTATATTTCAAAATTGTTATATGAATGGAATGATTGGGATTGGCTTTTTTCACTCAGCATCATTCTCTGGTGATTCAGGTTGTTGTGTGTATCAGTAGTTCATTCCCAATGTGTTTTCAAAGGCATTTTCATACCCAGGGGAAGTCCATGAGCTTGTGTCAGCATCACCCCCCCCCCCAAAAAAAAAAAATCTCCAGCAATGTTAGAGAAGGGAATATACTCTTTGGAGTCTTTTCTTTTTAAAAAACAACTAACTTATGGAGGTTTTGACATTTTGCAGTATTGGCCACAAACATTTTTAAAAGTTTCCAATGTGAATTTTGTATGTGTGAATTTGAGAAGGGAATAAAAATGTCAGTGGCCATATTCATCTTGCATAAAATATTTGAACTTTATGCTGCACTAAAACAATAAATTGTCTCTGTAATAAGACATGGGCAATTAAACAAGCAAGAGAAACAATTCATGTAGCTTGAGTGGAATGGAAACCCTGCAATTGAAGTAATGTAATCACACCCTAGGAGCCCAAGGAGGGGGTGTGTGCCCAGGAGAGGTGACTGGTTTATGCTTCTTTATATAATGGATAAGGGAAGTGTAATTTAATTTGCAAACAGCAATCTTTAGAAATCAATTAGGAGTTTATTCCAAAGAGGGCAAACACCAGTTAGAGATTTATGGACTTCTCCATAGAGGAGGGAAGTTTAGCATTTAAGTGCTCATGCCTGTGAGCAGAAGTGACTCCCAGGAGGGAAGGAATGTGGGGGCCCACAAGGAGAGGAGTCCTGTGCAGGGCCAGTAGGAGAGAGCTTTGCAGCGGGGGATGGCCGGGCTGATGTTCCTCTAGGAGTTGATACTGAATCCACACACAGGCAAACCCACCTGGGACAGACTGCAATGGCTGGGCAGCACTGGCTAGTGGAAAGAGCATTATGCCCCTGAGAGCAGGAAAGCCTTTGCTTGGCTGCTCAGTGGAAGTACAGACCCTGTACTTCTTGCTATAGTATGTACTTGTTTGCTCAGTCCTCTCTAGGTCAGCGTTGCCTCCGTGTGCTCCTCAGAACATAGACCCCTGGCACTCAGTCTAACAGGAATTAGCAAAGATTTGGTGGTCATGTAAGTTTGGGGAATGCTGGTTTAATCAAAGATAAGTAGGCATCTTTATTGTAGGAAGGCCCAGACCTTTGGGTACGAGACTGTGCATGGGGCACCTACGGATTATTATAAGATTATACAGTCATAATTACTGATTATAATCATAATTTTTTTAGCTTATCTGACCAGGCACCTCATTTTCTTGTGAAGCTTCACCCAGACAAAAGCATTCTGGGTCACACTTCAAGGAAGGCTGACCTGTTCAGTTCCTGTCTATGAGGCCTGTGTGCACATGACCAAATTGAATGCAGGAAGATGAGCTCCATGCTAAAGAGCTTCCCATTGCATTCCCTACTGTATCTCTACTGCCTAGGAGAGTGCTTGGCTCACAGCAAGTGCTCAGTGAATGCTGGTTAAGTGACTAAAAATAATAGCTATTACTTATTGAGTTCCAGGAGATGTGCTAAACTTTTTTCCAGTATTATCCCACTCAACACTCAAAACAATCCAGAGAACTAGCTCTCACTGTTATTCCCTTCTATGGATGAGAAAACTGAGGGTTATGATGGTTCCATAATTTGCCCAAGGTCACACAGATAGGAAGGGGCAGGCTGGAGCTTGAATCCAGACTGTATGACTCCCCAACCCACATGAGTAACTGTTTCTCTACACTGCTTCTAGGAAGCAAGACATAAATAGATGAATCCAAAACCCACCCAGGAATCACCCACCAGAAGGGAACTAGCCCCAAGTGGCCCCACCAAAATACCCCATTCCTCCAAGTGAACTCATCTTCAGAGGTGGTCTTCCAGTATGCTCAGGGATAACATATATTTCTAAAATCTTCCTGGCTGCAGAGGATGGCACACATGCTTGTGGGAACTATAGGTCACCAATAACCAGATTTACCTGAAATACTTGATTTGGTCTTCATTTAATTATGTGTGGGTCTCCTTGAAAGAGTCAACACTGAATACTGAAGCATACAGAATAAAACAGCCACAGGAACAGGGGTTGGGGCAGGAATGAAGTCCTTGTAAGGGATCAAGTAGTCACTAGGGTTTCCAAACAGGAAATTAGGAGCATTTATTTTATCGCAGCAGACAGAGATCCAGGAGAGAGCATCTCAACCTCTCGATGTTCATAGCATGTCTCTGAGACACTTCTACCCAGCACTGTGGCAGATAGGAAATAAACCCGCCTAGGAAAGTGGATGTTGATACGGTAGAAAGCCAGGTGCAAAAAGGCGTTCTGAAGATCCCTCTTTGGAAACAGGAAGTGCATCTCTCAGAAAGTTCATCCTACTCCTCAAGGGTCTCCTTCAGCTTTGCCCAAGTTCCAGCACAGGCTTCAGGCCCTGTAAGGGGCTGGCCTAGGTACTGGGAGCAGGCTGCTTTGCACAGAGCCCCTCAATCACGACTTAGTCAGGCATGGCCCTGTCTTATGGAAAAGCAGTCACTACTTCTCCTTTTCCTTTTTTTTTTTTTAAATGGATAGGGGATTGTTTAGATGCCTAAGCAGTATAAATGAATTAAATTATTGTTATGATTTCAAGGGACTGTGCTGTAAACACACTCTAATTGCTAACTACTGCTTCATCCTGTTTCTCCATGCATCTTGTGTTTGACAAAAGATGAAGACTTGTTGCTAGCTCCGGGTAAGACATCAGCTCTGGCCCTGGCAGACAAGGCCTCTGGGTGAGTAGGACATTTCTTGGTCAACATGACTCCAACTGAGCATACGACAGTGGTTAAGAAGGCAGATATTCAAGCCAGATTGCCTGGGTTTGATTCTTAACTCTGCCACTTACTAAGTGTGTCTACTTGGAGCAAGTTATTTTATTTCTTTGGGCCTTAGCTTTCCCATCTCTATAATAGGGACAAAAATGATAGCATCTACCTCTTAAAATTATGGTAAGGATTAAAAGAGAACAGTGTTGGCTAACTGAACATAATAATAAAAAATAAATGAAATAAATAAAAATTTAAAAAAAATAAAAGAATAGATGTAAGGCATTTAGGTGTAAGGCCTGATAGGAGTGCTACCTGCCAGTCTGGTTATTCCAAGTGTATATTTCCTTATCCAAAATCTTTAAGGCCAACTGACTTGCAGAACTCAGGGTTTTTTGACATTTAGGAAGGTAACATGACACACACAATTTATATTATGTACCATTCCACGCAGGATTGAGGGCAATGCCTCACAATCAAACATGCTAATATTTATGTAGCTAAACATAGAAATATTTGTAGTAAGATAAATAAATATCATAAATATCTTTCTATCATTTCAGTCAAATGTTTTCACCCAGTGAGTTTTGACATCAAACTCACGAAAAGACTTCAAGGTTTCCGAGCTTTTTAAAATTCTGGATAAGGGATTTTTTACCTGACTGGTACCCTTGCAGTGGGTTGCTGTGTCTACACTAGAACAGAGGCCATCCCTACTCAGATCCCTCAGCCTTGCTCCTGACTCACTGTGGAGGTCTGTTTCAGCAGAAGAAGCTTCCTGCTTAGACCTTGTCCATGAACTGCCAGGGAGCCTCTGGGCTGAACCTGGAAATGATGGGTGGTCTGCAGTGGTCAGGGCCTCCAGCTATTCCAGGTGCCTGGTGCCCAGTGCCTAGTGCCCAGGGCCTGGCCAGGTCTGCTTGCTGGTTTCTGATACTGTGTTGACAGTGCCAGGCCCTGCTCCCAGCCTGGACTAGTGATGGATCCCGATTTATAGCTGGTCTCCTGGACAGAGGTCTTCCTTTAAGTGATGTGGGCAGCCTTATGTAGTCATGGGCCAATATGGGAAACAGTAAAAAATAGGTCAAAAAGCACTTTCTCTCTTGAGGCTCTGAAGTTCACAGACTTATGGGCAACTGAGTGAGGGCTGGGTGGGATTCAAATATGTCCACTCACTCACTCAAAGTAAACATTTACTGTGGTCCTACTCTGTGCCAGGCCCCATATCAGACCCTGCATGGCCAGGAGTCCACAGAGTCACAACTGTTGGGAATGCAAGCTGGTACAGCCACTCTGGAAAACAGTATGGAATTTCCTCAAGATGTTAAAAATAGAGCTACCCTGTGACCCAGTAATTGTACTACTAGGTATTTACCCCAAAGATACAGATGTAGTGAAAAGAAGGGACACATGCACCCCAATGTTCATAGCAGCAATGTCCACCAATAGCCAAACTGTCCTTCAACAGACAAATGGATAAAGAAGATGTGGTCCATATACACAATGGATTATTACTCAGCCATCAGAAAGGATGAATACCCACCATTTGCATCCACATAGATGGAACTGGAGGGGATTATGCTAAGTGAAATAAGTCAAGCAGAGAAAGACAATTATCATATGGTTTCACTCATATGTGGAACATAAGGAATAGTGTGGAGGACCATAGGGGAAGGGAGGGAAAACTGAAGGGGGAGAAATCAGAGAGGGAGATGAACTACGAGAGACTATGGACTCCGGGAAACAAACTGAGGGTTTCAGAGGGGAGGGGGTGGGGGGATGGGGCAATTGTGTTGTGATGAGCACTGGGTGTTATATGCAACTAATGAATCATTGAACACTACATCAAAAACTAATGATGTACTATACAGTGGCTAACTGAACATAATAAAATAAATAAATAAATAAAAAGTGATACATAGCTGGGGCGCCTGGGTGGCTCAGTTGGTTAAGCAACTGCCTTCGGCTCCAGTCATGATCCCAGGGTCATGGGATCGAGTCCCGCATCAGGCTCCCTGCTCAGTGGGAAGCCTGCTTCTCCCTCTTCCACTCCCCCTGCTTGTGTTCCCTCTCTTGCTGTCTCTCTCTCTATGTCAATTAAATAAATAAATAAAATATTTGAAAAAATGATACATAGCTAATGGTGATGGAGTATTTGGAATGTGGGCCAAGCACTGTGCTCTATACTTAACCCGATTGGCAGACTGGATTCCTCCTTCCTTCCCATCCAGGGCCACTGATGTCTGACTCTCTAACCCAAACCCTAGAGTTCTAGCTCTTAAAGTCTGAGATATAATCTCTGGGAGATTCTTCATGCTCCATGAAAGAGCATTTATCCTCAGTCCATAAGAGCATTAAGCTAGGTGCCAGCTCTAAAGTTAGCCAGAATGGAAGCAGCAGTTTACCTGTCAACATCAACATCTGCTCCCCCAAACTACATGAAGATGCCACCAAGATGTGGTAATTTTTGCAGTAGGAGACTGGCTGTATCACCCCTGCCATGTTCTGGACCACTTACTTAGTAGTCCTCTTGCCTAGGGAGGCCTGGGGTCCTTGGGTCCACATTTGTGGTAAATAGAGGCAGGAAGGTGGGCTTCTGTCCTGGGGCCCTCTGTGAATATTTGTGCTTGGTGCCCACCCAGGGATTTGTCATCCCCTTCTGAGCACAATCCTGTCTTTCCAGACATTCTCTGAGTTCTAACTTCTGAGAAGGAAGTAGAACGAGGGGAAGCCCATGGGGGACAATGAAGACTGTCCTTGTGATTAAAATGACCACAAGAGGGACACCTGGGTGGCTCAGTTGGTTAAGCATCTGCCTTTGGCTCAGGTCATGATCCCAAGGTCCTGGGATTGAGTCCTGCATTGGGCTCCTTGCTCAGTAGGGAGCCTGCTTCTCCCTCTGCATCTGCCTGCTGCTCACCTTGCTTGTGCTCTCTCTCTCTCTGGCAAATAAATAAATAAAATCTTAAAAAAAAAGAATGGCCCCATTTTGAATGGCTCATTTTGGAGCCCAGCACTGTGCCAGACATTCTCATATGCCATGCCATTTACTCTACACTTCTCAACTTTATGCTATTTTTCCATGTTATACATCAGGAAAATGAGAAGTAGGGAGTTAAAGCACTGAATGTGGTGGCCTAGGCTATGGGCTAGATCTATCAAAAATCCAAGCTTTGGCAATGAGATACAGAAAGGTACCCCTACACTCTGGGCCCCATAGTACTGAAGGCAATATGTACTGTTGAGAGCCTAGAGGTATAAGAGGTACTTTACTAATAAAGTGCTTCCCAAGCTAGAAGCACTAATCTGGCTTAAGGCTTTTCTCATGAAAAGAAAGAGCCAGCTTGAAGACATAGACCTGCCCACTTGGGAAACAACCAGGGGAGAGGGTGTGCCCCTCCATGTCCTGTCCAGGGCCTGTGGATGGTCTGCTCTTGGAGTGAAGATGGACATAACGGAATTTTAAAATGAATAGAAATATTAAAATTGTGAGTTGTCTAAATTTTTCTCCTAACCCTGGTCTTGGATATGCAATGATCTAGTTATATTCTTGCCTTTATGTCTCGCTGGTCTTCTGGTTTTCACACCAGCCTCTATGTATTTAGGTAATGTGTGAGACAGTCTCTTGGTGTTGGATCAACTCTGGGGCACAGATAAATTCTAGTTTTGGGGGCTGCATATCAGGGTCCCACTCATGGTCACCCTGTGAGCCTTCTAGATCCTAGATACCTGGCTAGGTACCTACAAAGGCACAACCAACCTTCTGTGCAGTTCATCCCCAAACACCTGAAGGGTGTAGATATCACTGGAAGTTCTGGGGTCTGATGGAATTGGAATGAGACCCTCAGGAGCTCCAAATCTAGCCTGTCCTCCTGCCTCCCAGAATTCTCTGTCTTAAGCATTTGCCCCATATTCTGATGAGACATTCAGTTCTAGCTGCAGACATACTCTGAGGAGCATGTGGAGTGATAATTGAAAATTAAAGTCATGGGGAAAGACTTGAGGATAGCAGTCATGAGTTTAAATTTATTATCCTTCTGCGTATCCATCATGTTTCTGTTTCATAAGAGCCCTCAAATAATATTATTAATTCATTCTTTGAATAATATAAAACATTTTTTTTTTCAGCAAGTGGTAAAGGTCCAGCCACTCTAGAGGTAGAAAGAACAAGGCTTGGCCCATGATTTCTGCTTTGATTGGTTGTTCACTTTGAAGTCAGACCCAGTAAGGTCACATGTGTCCAGAGCCTGGCTAACTCCTCACCTGTCCCCTGCACTCCACCTGCTCTCAACCTTACCTCCTCATAGTCACAAACCCAAGATCCCACAGAGCCAGTGCCTCAGTTTTCTTTCTGTCCTTTCTGTCCCCAGATAATAGTATTGAGCTCATCAGCTGGTTGCGAGGATCTAAGGCCAAGTGTAAGTGCAAGTTCTGAGCTCACAGTCCTGGAAATGCACAGAGGCATTTGTAAATGTTACCCTCCTTCCTTCTCTGGATGGAAATTGCCCTGTCTCGATCACCAATCAGCATAAATGGTATTTGGTCTTATGTTCTTTCTTTTCTCTGAGTTCTTGGGCTTTGCTTTTGGATTTTCAGTTAGAAACCATTGTGGAAGCAGGTGCCAATTCTGCTCATGCATCTTCAGTATTGGGCACTGAACACATTCCTACTGAATTGAATGGAAATGGCTCTTGGCAAATTTGCCTCAGAATGCACCCAGAATCTTCTCCATGAGTTAGGGAGTTAATAGTAATGGACACGAATGGGATGCTTGCTATGCTGCCCAGGCAAGGAGGCCTGGTTCCAAAGCTAAAGACATTTAGGCCAATTTAAGGCTAAAAATGGAAACTCTATAAACTAAACATGGAACTCAGGTGGGAAGACAAGAAGCCAAATTCCACATAGACCTAATAATATCCACAATTCTGTTCTCCCAGGGTACTTGCCTGCCCTGCCTCTGCCAGTGTTACAGGCTAGGGACCAAATACATCATAACACTGATGTGTAGAGTATTAGGAGCATAATGAGATGGCACCTGGGGCGGGGGGTGACCTCTGCCGGGTGTGCTGTGGGCAGACTAGCCTGCAGGCCTTTGAGGAGTCCAGCAGCAGGTGACACAGCCCAGTCTATGCCTTAAAGTTGAACTGATGCATTGATTGTTCTCATCTGGATGTTGTTTTCCTGGCTGCAGGGAACCATGAGAGGCAGGACAGCACAGCAGGTCAGAGTACAGCGTCCAGAGCCCAACTGCCTGGGTTTGAAGCCAGTTACAGATGCTGAGAACATAATGTAAACCCTCTTGTCCTCTATTCCTCCATCTATAGAATGAGGACAAAAATAGTACCCTCTGCCTCTGGGAGTGGAGTGACCAAATATGGCCAAAGTGTGGAGCAAAGAGAAAGCCCCAGGTAAACAGTAGATATGACAGGGACAACATCATCCTTTGGAGACATTCCTGTATCCCACTACCTGACAAAGCATATCCCAGGGAGGTGCCATGGTCAACTAGGAAACTTGAAGGAAGCCAGGCTACCAAGAGGTGCCTTCTAGAAGACTCACTTTACCAAATGGATGTGTAGGAGATCCAGTTGCTCCTGATGCCAGAGCTGAATCTGCTGGATAGTCTTGAAGGGCTGGGTACTGCCCCTCCATCCTGGTACCACAGGTGTCCTTGCCCCTGTATTTACCAGCCTCTAGGACACCAAGATAGGGTTTGCTCTGAACAAGGAGGGAGCACATCCATAAAACATTTAAAAAAAAGAAATCAAGAAAAAGGATTCTGGAAGCAAGATTACTCCTAGATAAAATGCCACCTTGTTTTCTTAAGGAGCTTTGAATTCTCTGAATTAAAGAACTGTGATTTGAAAGGTTACCTGCAGGAAATATGGAGTTTTTAAAGCCCTGGGCTTTAATTAAAACTCACTCATGCACAACTAATGTGTGAGCCCAGAGGTCCCCTGCATGTTCTCCAGGAAGACAGGCCAGAAAATGTCTCTGATGAGATAAGAAACTCTGAAGTCCTTAGCCCTGCATGTGAGCCCCTTCTATTCCTATTCCCATTCCCATTTTTTAGGAAAGGATGTATACCCTAATCTTCAGATATGAATGCACCCAGGCACCAGCATGTCCATCATCCCTATGACACACATGGGGCAGAGCATGGTTGGAGTTGACACACTGGTGGTATTAAAATAAATTCCCAATTATTTAAACAACAACAACACACAGGTTCATGTGCCTTCTAGAACAATCTTGTATGTGAACCAACCACTGCCAAATGGGGTTGCCCGCTCCATCCAGGTTGGGTCCCCTCTATTTCCACTCTACCACCTCTGCTCATGTTGTTCACTGTGTGATGCTTTGAACAGTTGCACCATTCAATCCTGCCCCACATGACCATGTTTGTGAAGTCTGTTTCTATATCCTTGTCCCCCCAGAGACTCCACATAATCCATTATTAGAAGCAAACTCAGGTCATCATTTCCGTCAATAGATCCCACCCCAAACATTACCTTTGCTCCACATTTCATAGGGATTTAGTTATTTTATAAAGCAACTGCCTGCCTTGAGAGGTCTCTGGGGAGAAGTTTCCTCTGGTCTGAATTTGGTCCAAAGACATGCTAGGTTGTCCTACTCAGTGTTTTAAAAATAACTAGTTGTTGATGTAAATTCAGGAGGTTTTTTGTATCAGTTCAGGTTCTTCTCAAAAAAATCAGAATATCTAGCAATATGGGCCAACAAGCAAACAAGACAACAATGGGCTGGGTCCTGCTTTCAGGGAGAGCAGCCCTCTGCAGCTCAGCACAATTCCAGCATCCCTCCATCTTACACACTCGATTTCACTTCCTGCTTGGCCCTGGGATGGGTCTTTCCAAACCAGGAAGTAAGAATAAAATCAGTGAGCAAAGATTTATGAGCACCAGGGTTACTGCAAGAGTATGACCCCAGATCCCTCACAGCTTTGCCAGTAAGGGGTTGTGCAAGGTTGCATCTTTGCTTAAATGGCATGGAGATCAATACACGCAAACAACAGCAAATGCAGGGACTCCAGAGAGTCTTAATCTCTTGGTTAATAGGGGTAGCCATTTTTCTGACAAGAACTAGGGAAATTTTGCTAACAGGAGTTTAATAATATAAAACATTGTGTTTTTAAAAATGATAACTGTTACATTTTCTTATCAACATTCTAGTTTTGCTTTTACTTCCTGAGTTCCAGCCCCTCGATGAATTTTTGGATTGTGCTCACTTTCCTATTCCTGGTCATCCTTCTACTGGGGCAGTTAGAAAATGGATTAGTTCATGTATGCTGAGTCACTGATGAAGGTTTCAGGGAGGGTCTGGTTCATTCCAGGGCTAATGTGCTCCTGAGCTGAAGCAAAGCATGGTTTGGCTTCTTCCTTCCTTTCAGCTGCAGAGAACTTTTAATATTTAAAACCATAATTTCCAAGCTTTCTCTGCATTTGACATTTCTTATATAGTTTCATTTTCTAGTCCAACAACAATGCTCTGGCTTCCTAAGGTAAATATGGCCTTTTCTGCTCTAGAAGCAGCTGACAGAGAAAACCAAAGGTGAAGGAAGGCTATTAGAAGAAATGGGTCACGTGCTACAAATCCTCAGACCACAACTCTCTCTCAAGACACCAACCATTTCTATTTCTCCCGCATCTTAAAAAGGTGTAGAAAATAACAATTATATTGAAGAGCAAGGATTTTTTTGCATTTTCTTATTTCCTATTTTTGTCATGTACAAAGTAACTAATGAACTTCAAGGTTTTTTTTAATTAAAATAATTTTTATGGTGATCACTGAATGATGATCAGTTTCTCCTGGATCTCAGAAAACCACAGAGGAGGTGCCATTGTGGGCTGAATGAGGATCTTGCGGCAGTTCTTGGGGCAGGTTATGACTCTGTTCCATGGACAGCCATCCTGGGGCAAAGATGCTTAATCACTTTGTCAAATTCTTCTTTATAGGAGAACACATCCCCAGACTTGGCACAAAATTGCTCCTAGAAGCAAGAAGGACCTGTGCTCTTAAAAGTAACCTCTGCTCTGAAGATGTAAAAGCCACACCGGATGATATAACAGACCCTTAGCTACAGTCAGAGCCAGGGCCCTATTAATGTGAAGTCAGCCAACCTCAGCCTGTGCATTCTTCCTTTCGCTATAACACGCAGTTAAGAAATCGTGCCCTGGAATCAAACTGTTGGGATTCAAATCCTGGCTTGACCATTTATGAGCAGTGTGACCTTGGGCAAGTTACTTAACTTCTCTGGACCATAATTTCTCATCTGTAGAATGTGTATAATGATAGTACCTCTTGCATGGGTTTTTGTAAAGATTAAGTAACTTAGCACATAGAAATAGAAGCTGGCACGTGGTAAATTCTTAAATGTGTCAAATTATCTATGGAACATTGTTTCACTGTCCTGTCACTTGGTTTCCCAGATTTTCTTATATGCTCTTGGATTCATTGTCTGAGCATATGGCTCCCGGTTTCAATTCCATCACCATCAAAATCTTACATCTGCGTGGAACTTCGAAGTTTACAAAATGCTTTTACACTCTAAATCTCACATCATCTTCACATCGGCCCTGGGTATTCTCCCTACTCTGCCTGATTGTTTTGGGCAACTTGGTGCCATTTTCTCTCCTCTGTGCTTTCCCCTGTATCACAGTCCTAGAGCCCTGGGAACTAGATTTCCTGGAATTCTAACCAGCGGTTGACAGATTTTTCTATCTTTGTAAGAGTAACAGCAGAGGAGGAGCAGAGCCCCCACTCTCCTAAGCAGTAGTGGGCAGCCAGAGGCTCTCCAGCAGAAGGCAGGCAGAATGGAGTGACACCAGTAGCATTTGGACATCCTCCTACAAGTCACCCCCACAGGTGCTACAACTCCTGACTTCCTAAACACTAACGGTGGCTGTCTTTTTCATCCCCTCAGCTTCTCTAAAGACCTGTGTCCTCGAATCTCCTTGACAAAATCCCTTTCTGCTGGAAATACCTAGAGTGTTTCTTGACCAAACCCAAACCTACTTTATGTTAGATAACACACAATGAGTACATACTTTATGTCAGGCACTGTTTTAAACATTTTCTATGAATTATTTAATCCTTATAATGATGCAGTTTGAAAAGTAGCACAATTATTCTGATTTTTCAGATAAGGAAATTGGGGCACAGAGAAGTTAAGTTACTTACACATGGTTATTACTAGGCTCTACCGACTCTCTTAAGTTACTCAGTGTTTACTATGTGCTTGGCATTGTGCTGGGTGTTTCAATGAATGATGAGTCTAAGTTTCCCAAGGTGACAGGTAGTTAAAAGGCAAGCAGGGATTCCCATCCCTTCGCAACTCCACATCCAGTGTCTCTTTTTTCCTGATATTTCTTGCATGGAGATAACTACCATGGAGATAAGAATAGATAGATAAACAGTTACAATTAAAGAGCACCTGGCTAAGAACAAGTTGTCTGCCTCCTGTTCTAGGTGCTCCTTATATTTTAACAAGGAAACTGTTTTATTCCAAAGAATGAGCCTGTAGTGGTGGGTCCTGTGACCTGGGTATAGTTTGCGATTGTCATACAAGGGCATAAGTAGGGGGGAATAAGGAAAAGAAGGAGAAAGGGGGTGGTGCAAAAGGGGCAAAGAGAAGACTAAGGAACAAAGACAAGGCAGAGGAGGAGGAAAGGAGGACAAAGGAAGGCAGAGTAAGAGCTTTTTCTGATCAAACCCACCATCAACACATAAGAACAAGGGCAGAAAAGGGACTCTTCCCACCTCCTATTTCTACCAGGGGATCCAGATCTCTGTCACTGCAAGGACTAAGTGCAGTTACTAAAATATTCATCCCTCCACCCCAGATCTACATCATAATGCAAAATCCAGAAGTGTTAGCTATTTTGGTTGCTTGATAAAAATTTGATACATTCTGATTAACACATATAATAAATAGTCTAATTTTATTATGTTGTATAAGGACTTCAAAAATATATGGTGTCTGTGCTTTTCCGAAGTGTAAGAAAACAGATAAGGCTTCAGACAAAGAAAGATTGCTTTCATTAAATTATGCTGTTATTGAATTTCTTCCCCTATGCTGTCCTCTCATTGTTCTCAAAGTTGTCTGCCACATGAGCAGTCACTTGGGGTGGGAATTCTCCCTCCATTTCTAGAAGTGATCTTTGAAGATACTATTTAAATAATTAGGAGATTCTCTTCTGAAGGACCTCAAGCAGTGAGGATGTGTTAGAAAGAGGTCAGATGAGCTGGTAAATGTAGTGCCGGGTCTATCTGCAGAGGATACAAGCTCTCATTTTAGTCCCTAGGACATGCTGAGGTTGAAGAATGTTGATCACCTACTCCATGCTAGGCACTTTTACAAAAACCTTTCAAAGTGGATGGACACATCATCCTTAAAAAAAAAAAAAAAAGGATAAGGAAACCGAAGCTGGGATAATCTTATCTAAGACAGAGTTAGAATGTTCTGTTACATTGCGGATGCCTTATACTCATTGTTTTTGAGTTTAGATTAGAACCATAAACCAAGCTGTCAAGAGAGCTGACCTTTCCAGATCACTAAATCTTGAATGGATTGGCTCAGGATGGAAATTAAACCTGGGTCTTCAACCTCCTATGGGGTCTGTGAGTTCCCTGCTCAATTTCCTTCTAGTGAATCTTCTTCTCCTTAAGCCACCAGGGTCTGTTTCTGTTGTTTACAACCAGAATGTGCTGACTGATAGAGGGCAGGGCTGGATTTGGGCCCTGATCTCCTTGAACACACAAATCACCTGTGAAGGAAAGTGAGACTCGTCCCTCCTACTAACCCACCAGGGGGACCTACTTTCACATCACAAGGTCAGACCTTAGAATAGGTGAATGTAGGTAGACCAGGCATCCTGCAGGACTGAACAGAGAAGAAAGGACACCAGGCACCAACAGCTATTCTCCAGCACAATCCTCCTGCTCTTCATGCTAGAGTAGCTCTGGGCCTGCCTGCCTAGGCCTGGGGGCCAGGTGCTCCTTACTTTATTTTACTCGGACAAGAATCAGCAGGCAGGGCTATGTCCCCAGGTTCCCGAGGACTGGCTTCCTCCATAGCTCATGCCAAGAAAAATGGTAGAGGAGATGGATTATGAGCTCTGTTCTCTTTGCTCATTGGCATTTTCCAGGGGAACTCAGAATCCTCTTGATGTCCCCCTACCCCTCACCAGGCCTGCATTCCAGAAGAGTCTGCACCCACTGTCATCCCAGTCTGATCCAAATCTACTCATCCTGCTCCTTTTTTCCTTGGGGCCTGAAGTTATGTAGATAATGGGTGGTGTTAATGGATGCACAATGGTTAACTTGAGGGAAATGATAATCCCAAAGAGCCCAGGGATAATCCCAGAGAGCAACCGTGCTGTATTTCCTCCTAAGAGTGACACTTTAAGAGAGGATTTTCCAAACTGGGTGCATTCAGAAGGCTGCCTGATGTTTACGGGGTCTAGAAGTCAAATCTAAAGGACTCGGTGAAGGATTAAGATGAATGGTTTGTGTGAGACAGTTCCCATCACACATCTGGAGGGCAAGTAGAGAGGAGGAGGAAGTGCACTTAGTGGTTGAGGTTCCAGATGAAAGAACCAACAATGAATGGTGGAGATTAAAAGGGTGAAGATTTTAGTTTGATGTGGGAATAAATGTTCTAATTAGGGTTGCCATCTCTGGTACAGAGCATTCTCTTCCTTTAAGTATCCAAGCAAGAATGGGAGACATCTGTACAGGGATGCTGCTGGAGGGACTCCAGTCTCTAGAGAAGATCAAATGATCCCTGAAGTCCCCCACTCTCTCAAAGAGTCCAGGATCACTTTGTACTTAAATATTGATGGACAGTAGGGGAGTAACTACATACACTATTCTATCCATGTTCTGAAATCTTGACAGCCTCTAAAAAGAATGAATTAAAGCTAAGGATGCTAACACAGGACCAAATTTGTAACATGTTGTAAATTTGAAAAAAGCAAGCTGCAAATAGATACTGCCATATAATACTATACATTTTCTTTGTAGGACATGTGGGTATAGAAATACAAATGTGCAAATGTGCATGTGCACATCTTACATGCACACACATACATGCTAGGAAAAATAACACTGAATATAGGGGAGGATCCTGGGCCTGGAAATGGTAGTTAAGAGGAGTTCAGCCTCATTTGCAATGTTTCTTTTCTTTCCTTCTATCTTTTTTAATAAGGAAAATATATCATGTATTACTTATGGTATTAAAAATGAAAAGGAAAAACACAAATGGCTATGAAGCTATTTCTCCCAGGCAGAGAATTGAAAGTTTAATCTTAATTGATGATTGGGTCATTCATTCATCAACAGCCATTGAGCGTCCCCAATATGCACTGACATGGTAAGGATATGAGGCATGATGGAAGGCAGACAGATCTCTTCCCCAGAAGAGCTTCTGGCAGAGAAACCAGCAATTGCAACCGAGTATAAGGGAGGCTACAAGTGGCATCAGTGTGGGCTTCTCCGGGGCTGAGGGCTGAGGGCTGGTGGGTCTTAGCGTAGGGGATAAGTATTCCAGGCACAATGGACAATACACGGCAAGGTCTAGAGTGAAGAGAAGCATGGTCTAGTTGAGAAAATGAAATAAGTTTGTTATAGCTGTTGGGAGGTAGGAGGAATGGTAGGAAACAAAGCTAAAGATATAAGCAGAATATAGATAATAGAGGCCCTATAGGTCATGTTAAAGAGATGAGACTTTAGCCTAAAAGCAGCGGGGAACCACTGAAGAACATCAAGCAGAGTAGACTTCCAGGCTAGCTAAAGGAGTTTCCTAGGCAGGCTGGCTCTGGGTGGTCCTCAGGACATAGCATATAAGCTTTTTACTTATATAAACCACAGTTTTGATTTCAGAGAGGTACAACTGAATCAACCTGTAATTATCTATATGCAGATTAATTGCTTTGTGGATTACCTGTGGCAAATGAAAAATGTTCACCCCACACTGATTTCCCATTCTCGCACAGGACACTGATGGCTGCCTTTCTGTCATTAGTCACCAGCTCCCCTAGGCCTGAAACTCATTTTAACACTGGACTGAGCCAAACCAAATCCAGAAGGGAAATCTCTGCTAAAAATGATTAACATAATGCATGAGAAAGCCAAGTGTAAATAACTGCTCATTCAGGGGAATACCCACAGCAACCACCCATAGCGTTCCAGAGGAGCCAAATGTCTGTGTAGTTGGTCAGCACAGCCATGTGGGAAGTGGGAGACTGAGAAGGGGCTTGTTCATTTGGTGCCACTGCATTTGAATCCTGGTTCCTCACCAGATCTGCACCTGTCTTTTCATTTCATATCTAATATGGAGGATGCAGGGGAAATCTACACAGGTTTAGGGTCAAAAGCCAGCAGGTGTCCTGAGAATTGAAAATAAAGCAAAATTGCACTTGAAAAATAAAACCACAAAACTTTAAATCCTCTTTAAATTGTGACTACCAGGCACTTGGAAGCCCTAAAGCTTCCATTTATTATTATTCTTTTTCTTTTCTTACACTTTTTTTATTCACTAGAGGTTAAGGTCTAGTTTGAAAGGTTGAGGGAGAGATGGTAAATAGGGTGGGGGGCAGGGATGTAGAGATGAGATTAAGTGAAGATTTCTCTCCCAGTATCCACATTTGGTTTCATTCAAGTAAATTAAATGGGCATTATGATTCAACTCCATTATATCACTGTAACTATTACAACTACCTAAAGTTTTTTATTGTGAGGATTAATTGGATATATATGAATTACCCAGTATATATTATGTGGTTTGGGGCCTCTCCTTCTGTTTATTGGTCATGGATAATTGAGAACAGATTGCTCATTCCTGCAAACCAATCATTCCCGAATGAATCTTAAATAAGAGAGCTGGAAGTTTCCTTAAAATAATCTTTTTTTTTTTTAAGATTTTACTTATTTATTTGACAGAGAGAGACATAGTGAGAGCAGGAACACAAGTAGGGGGAGTGGGAGAGGGAGAAGCAGGCTTCCCGCAGAGCAGAGAGCCTGATGTGGGACTCGATCCCAGGACCCTGGGATCATGACCTGAGCCGAAGGCAGACGCCTAACGACTGAGCCACCCAGGTGCCCTCCTTAAAATAATCTAAACTGAACTAAATTGCTCAATTCATGGAGGAGGAAACTGAGGCCAGGAAGGGAATGGTTACCAAAGTCACACTGCTAGCGAGGGGCAGAGCTGGGACAAGATCCCAGCCCTCCCAACAGCCAGTCCAGAGCTCCTTCTGTTCCACCAGGCTGACCCTCCACAGGAGCCTGGCCTGGCTGTCCAGGGAATGAGACACTGCCTCCGCCCCTAAGTGTTCAGAACCTCTCTTAAAAATCATGCTCACCGCTGTGAACTGTGCAAGACTGTTGAATCACAGATCTGTACCGCTGAAACAAATAATGCAATATATGTTAAGAAAAAAAAAAAGAAAAAGAAGAAGAAGATAGCAGGAGGGGAAGAATGAAAGGGGGGAAATCGGAGGGGGAGATGAACCATGAGAGATGATGGACTCTGAAAAACAAACTGAGGGTTCTAGAGGGGAGGGGGGTGGGAAGATGGGTTAGCCTGGTGATGGGTATTAAAGTGGGCACGTTCTGCATGGAGCACTGGGTGTTATGCACAAACAATGAATCATGGAACACTACATCAAAAACTAATGATGTAATGTATGGTGATTAACATAACAATAAAAATTAAAATTAAAAAAATCATGCTCACAATAATGTAGTGAGTAGAATGTCCGGTTACTGTTCATGGAATACTTGGGAAGGGGAGGGGAATGCTATGAATTTGGAGATTAGAACCTAGGAAACTGAGGGTATGTTGAGTTATCCTCAGCTTCATGGCTGTCTAAGTATTGTTACAACCCCCTCCCTGTCCCTGAATTCTACCTCAATATTTGTAAGTAGGCCTATTCTGCAGGTTTCTATAACAATCTTCCTCCTTCAAACCCACTGCATGGACAGAGCCTACCAAGATCTACCCAAGATGAAACAACCAGACAAGTGGCATCCTTCTTCAGGGATGGTGCAAAGAATGGTTAGGACATAGCGTGGCTTCACTGTGATGAGTTATTCAACCAAAAAAGCAGCAGCTTGAGGTTTCTTTGAGCCTCTTTGAATTCAGCTCAGGCTAGTGCATGATTTCCCATAGGATTACAAGAGCAAAACTGAAAATTGCTCTCAGACTTCAAGAGTCTGTACTCCAGGTGGGAATGCCTCTTTCCTGCTGGGTGCGTATCATGTGGGTTGACTGGTTCATTGTTACCAAAACACCTGCCAAAAAAGTGTAATGCTTCCAGATGTTTCTCAGCATCCAGATGTACTGCATGCTCCAGCTACTGCTACTTCTATCAAGTTGAACACTGCATCTCTGGTTGCAGAGTCATATCCTCACAAACATATTCTTATCATTCATGGCATGTAGGTATTGGTGGATTTAAGAAGCATAAGCCAAGGGCTTTAGTGTCAGGCAAACAGTGGGTCAAGTCCTGGCCTTCCACTGACACAAAGCTCTTTGCATCCAATTCCTCATTTTGAAATAAGGACAATGGTGGCAACTTCCCAGAATCATTACATGTGCAGTGAGGCATGTAAGACTCCTAATAAATGAGTGTGATATGGTAGGTGTGCAATGAAGAGTAGACTTTCTCAGAAGAGATAGGGAAGGTTCCGTCTTATTCACCACTGTATCCCCAGCACTTAGAACATGGCAGGAGCTCAAAAAATATGAATAGGGGAGTGAATGAATGATCACCTGAATGGTCTCTGATTTGCAGCCCTGAAGGTGCTTAGAAAGTCCTTGAAATCTGTGCCTGTGGTGAGAATTAGATTAATTAAAGCTCCAACTTACACATAAAAAGTTAGCATCTTTTCAAAGTTGAACCACTGGAATGCCCTCTTTCACTACCACCTGAACTAAGAGTTCACTCCTTTTCATCATGCTGGCTCTTTATGCCACTTGTCCTCTCCAGGTGCTAGTCCACAGGAAAGTGTTGTGCAGGGTTCCTGCTACTTTCTCATCCACTAAATCCCAGGGTGCTCTGGCTCCCAGACTGGGGAGCTGCAGGTTCAGACAGCAATGCAGCTATCATTGCAACTTCAACAGGGATATACATTGTAGAAGCGTCCCTGAATAACAGCAGTGGACTCAGTCTCCCTCAGTACCCCATGGAAGTACATACAAAGCCACTGCAAGAACCACCACTCACAAAGGCACCAAAATCTGGCCCTGGCAGTTAACCTATTGACAGAATTGAAAGGAAAATTCTATCTCCTACCAGTGAAACAGAAATGAAAAAATCCATTAATGGGCACCGAAGCTATGTGGCTGAAAGGAAGTGAACCTGCTGACCTAAAAGCATGAGGGGTTATAGTCCATTCATTCCCCCATGGGCTCCCTGATCCAGAAATGCAAAGTCAATACTTATCCAAATACTGAGCCCTGTCTTTTCTACTAAATGGATCCTGGTTTGATCAGCCAGAATACTGTCCCCCAAGCAACACCCACAACTCTGCATCCCCACTCCTGACAACCACCACAGTACACATAGCGGATTTTATTCTATAGGTAATTGAGTCCCTAAGTTTCAAAACTCTGAGAGCAAGATATGAGTAGAGTAGATAGAATGGTAATGACATATTTTCCCTAAATATATGGTTCTCATAGGAAGATGCTGTGGTGGTGACAAAGATATGAAGAAATTTGGGGGCACTTCAAACTGGGAACTATCATTTTCTATCCACTGTATCTTTTCAGAATGTAAAATAACCAGAAAGTGTGGTGGGTGTTAATAATAATAAGTAAGATTAATTGTGCCCTTTCTCTGTGTCAAACATAGCTAGTAGCACTTTATAAGCATTGACTCATTTTATTCTCCAATTACCCCCTGAGAAGTACAGAGAAAGTACATAGCTTGCTCAAAGTCACAGTGTCTTTTTACATAAAACTGGGTTAAAAGATAACAAATAATATGAAACCCCAACAGAATTAACTAAAAAAAGATGAGTGAAATAAAAAGGATTGCAACAGAACCCAAAAATATGGCATCAGAATGAAAATCTGCATTGGTAGCACACAAAAGCAAAGTAAAAACTGTAAAACTGATGCAAAAAATAAAAAATCTGGGGTGCCTGGAAGTCCCAGTCAGTTAAGCATCTACCTTCAGCTCAGGTCATGATCCCAGGGTCCTAGGATCCAGCCCTGTGTCTGGCTCCCTGCCCAGTGGGGACCCTGCTTCTCCCTCTGCCTCTGCAGCTCCCCCTGCTTGTGTGCGTTCTCTCTTTCTTTCTCCCTCTGTCAAATAAATAAATAAAATCTTTAAAAAAAATAAAATATCTAAGAAGGCAGGAAAATGCCAAAGAAACAAACAACAATGTCAGAACACATAATACATGGAGGACAGAGATTATAAGCATTGTCTGTAATTGTGGGGAACAGAATCAATAAACAAAGATATTATAAATTTCCCTTGACTAAAATAAAACAGACAAAAAAATCAATCATAATTTAAGATTAAAAGATCTCATTGTATTTCATAAAAAGAAAATCAGTAAAAATAAACTTTCCTAGATAAAACCAACTAAATTTACTAAACTAGGATTAATAAAATTATTTTCAAGAGAAATATTTTTGTGAATATTTTTACTCATAAGAAATTTAGAGCTTCACTTCCAATCCTACATCAAGACAAAAAGTTTAGAGAGTTAGTTTAAAAATGAGCTTTATATAACCTTGGGAAAAAAGTATTAGTATTGTTCAGATTTTTGGATGAGGAACCTTTTTCCTTTTGCTTAGAGCAAAAAGTAATGAGAAAAATATCATAAAAGAAAACATCAATGGGTTTGACTAATACTGTTTAAAATTTATATCCAAAACAATCTAATCAAAATTTAAAAGCACAAAAGAGTAATATTTCCTGCAAAACAAAGATATGTGAATGGGTTACTATTAAAAAGAGGAAGCTAGAGATAGACATTTTGCATTTTAATAGGGAAGCAATAATCTCTTCAATTATAAGCATATATGAATACAAAATTCACAAGACAAAAAACACATATACCCCATAATGATTTTGGAAATGTTCACACTCCCCAGTAATCAACAAGATGCACAATAAAATGTGGCCACAATTTTGCTTATTCAATTGGCAAAACAGGAGAGCAGTTCTTTTTTTTTTTTTTTTAAGATTTTATTTATTATTTATTTGACAGAGAGAGACACAGTGAGAGCAGGAACACAAGCAGGGGGAGTAGGAGAGGGAGAAGCAGGCCTCCCGCGGAGCAGGGAGCCCGATACGGGACTCGATCCCAGGACCCTGGGATCATGACCCGAGCCGAAGGCAGACGCTTAACGACTGAGCCACCCAGGCGCCCCGAGCAGTTCTTTTTTTTAACTGCTGGTAAATCAGTTCCTTTCTGGAAGCCAGTTCTGCTCTGGGTACCAAGAATGCTAACAGAGTATACATTTGACCCACCAATTCATCTCCTAGGAATTTACCCTGTGTGACAATCCAATAATTGCATCAAGGTGTATGTAGGAGGATTTTCACTAGGCACAGAATGCTCTATCTACTCTGTGCTTGGTTATTTAAAAGAACACCATCAATGTCAGTCCTCACAGTGGTTTTGACCTTCTGAATTTGTGGAGCACGTTCCCAAGTGTCATCTTATTTAATTTTTGAAATAACTTCCTAAGGAAGGCATCATTATCCCCGCTTAAAGACCCTGAAGACAAAATGGGTAGCTTAGGTGTAGTCTGAGTTAAGGGTCAAAGAAAGATTTCTCTGATGTCTGAAATCATGCCATTAAGACATGAATAGAATGGCTAGGATGGGTCACCTACAACAACTCCTTCCTCTTACAAAGTGGAGAATTGGGATTTAGAGAGGGGAAGTTTCTCACTGAGACTCATGTTGATTCTGAAACACTCCTTCTCTTGGACTAACTCATTGTAAAGCACAAACATTCCTGGGAAGGAGGACCTGCTCTCACAGCTCTTCCCTCTGCTGTTTGTTAGGTTATTAGTTAAAACACAGGCACCTTAGAAATTGGAAATGGGACACATGATCGGTCAGTTGTGATGGAGAAACATGAGATTGAGGAAGGTCTGAAGAAAGGTCTGAGAATATCCCAGGGTCCGCCCCTCACCCCCTTGGGCTCTGGTTACTCAGTGATCCTGGGGATGCACAGAGAAGTAGAATATAGAAGGAGGGGACAAATACCAGCTGCCTGATACACTGCTCGCGCAGGGTAGGCTCTGCTTCCTCCTGGGACTAGCAATTCCTGGCTCAGGCAGCTGTTACAGACCTCAGATCTGCCATTTCAGGCCCACCACATTTCTATCGGTCTCTGAGCGTTCTCTACCCTGGATGCGCCCCACCAGCGTCCAAACGGAACCACCCAACACACCCTCCCTAAACAGAGATTCTAGCAGGGCAGTTACAAATGTCTCCCTACAGGGCTTCAATGGGAGATTTTAAACCTGGTCTCAGCCGCTCTCCTCAGCTGCTCTTGAATCCACCTGGCAGCACATTTATCAGATACTTCATTATTTAAAAGAAGAAGCCCTGAAGAGTTGGTTTGGGGAGCTAATTCAGGTCTGGAAGATAAGAGTCATGTTTGGCTGTTATGTGTCAGGTGTCCTCACACTTGATAAGAGCAGACGGGTATTAAGGAAGCCAGACCCGCCTGGAGCACTTTGCGCTCATTTCCGGTTGGCTGGGGCCGCAATTCCTCAATCAGTTCCTTTAGGGGCCTTTTGCCAGTGCTGTTCATCCTTGCCCCCTGCCTTGGCCTCTGCCCCCAAGCTGGGGAGGTGGCCCTGAGGGGCTCTGCAGGGCCTCCCCCAGGGAGGAGTGTGTCCTCCCTCTAGGCTTCTGCCTCCTGCTAAGCCCACTTCTCCACCCCCAGAGAAGGAGAAGGTGTCTCTGTGGGTTCTTTGCCGGCCTCTCTCAACTCCCGGACTCCACTACCAGATCTTAAAGGTGCCCTCCCGGCCCCATGAACAGACTAATTTAGAGTTGTTTATAGCTATAGATCTCAGCAGCAGTATTTCCACCAAGCAGTAATTTGTTACTAATAAAAGCGAATGTTTTGAAGTTTGTGAATGATTTCCTTTTCATTTTATTTAATAGGAATAGCTTCAAGGTTATATCTGTAATAAAATCCCTTACTCCTGTGCATTTGGGTGCATTTTCTTCAGAGACAGAAGATGAAGCTCCCAGCCCCTAGGGGCACAGCGCATGCCTACAGCAGGGTGCTGTCCATACGAGTCCCACCCAGCCCCGGGGCTGACCAGTAGGAGTGTGGGTCTGGAGCTTTGTGAGACACGGGTATTTGCATTGATCAGGGAGTAAGAGCTGTTGCCGTATTGTCCTGTGGGCTCAAGTCTCAGACACAGTGCTTACATACAGTAGGTGCTCAGCCCTCGTGGAGTGGCGGAAGATGGTGTTTTGATTGATGAGCTCATTGACTAACCAAGAACTGCCTTGCGAATATGCAGAAAATGTGGCTGTGTAGGGTCAGGTCCAAGCAACAACTACATCTAATCCTGCCTCCTCAGCCCCCTTCTGTGGCCTTCTGAACACTCTCTGTTCACCATCCTCAGTTTAATGTCTCTGGGAGTCACACCTTTCATGACCTAGAGAGTACTTAGACTTGCCTTTCTCTGAACTCCTGCTTCATTGTCTGGCCAGCCTGATCACTGAACATTTATCACATGCTCAAGTTCTCCATGAGCATGTTCTGCCTTCATGTCTACACTGAGCACTCCTCACAGGTGGGCATAATGTCTTCTGCCTCTGTGCATATATGGCCCCCTTCCAGCATTGAGGACTCAATGTGAGCTCCATACATTCGAATTGAGTTGAACCACACATGGGCATAATGATAAAAGAAATTAAAAAAGAACAACATAGTATTTGAGTGTCAGAAGGACCTGGGTTCAGATGCTGGCAAATCCCTTTGGATGTTATATGATCTTGGGCAAGTTACACAACCTCTCTGACTTTCAACTTCCTTACCTTTAAGATATGCCTAATAATGTTTACCTTGTCACAGGTAAGACAAAGGCCACATCTTATGGAAAATGTCTGCCCTCTTCTCATATACCTCCTGACTCCTCCATGCCCCACCATATTTAGAGCCCCTAAGAATCATTAGCAGGTCAATAATGACAGGGGGTCCACCAATGTACTGTCATTAGGGATTGCCAGTTCCTTCCCAATGGCCTCAGAGAGCCAGAATGGGGGGCAGGCAGGCCTGAGCAATTATAAGCACCACTGCAGTCTGGCTGCCTGAGGGACAGTAAGAGGGGAATAAGACCCTTGGCAACTGCAAGGACCTCAAGGTGGCTCATGTTACCCCTCAAATGGAGGTTCCCCTCAGCACATCTGGCTCCCACAGGGAGGACAATTTGGGCATAGCTGGAATGAGAGACAGGCTGAGCATCACACTGCTATCCTTAGTTCCAGATCCCTCACCCCATCCCCAAGTTCTGCCCAGGTTCCATGTTAAGTACAACCCACCAGCCAGGAGATGTGCCTTTCCCCAAATTAACACAAAACTACACACACACACACACACACACGTGTGTGTGTGTGTGTGTGCAAATAATTCTAACAGCTCATTCATCAAGAAGTTATCATGTGCCAGACACTAAGTGTCTTACACGCATTCATTCATTAATACGCCCCTCAAATCTGTGAGGTAGGCATTGTGATTACTTCCACTTTATGGATGAGAAGGCACAGGGAGGGGAAGTTACACAAGGCTGGAGAAGAGAACCACATGATAACCCATGTTATCATGATAGCTTCTCTAGGCCATCCTGTCTTCTCCATGGTCCCAAATAACAAGAGCCACCACTTGCGGACCCTGCCACATGCCATCAACTATTTCAGATATGAAGATTTCCATATTCCAGAAGGCGAAATGGAAGATTTGAAATGTTAAGTGACTTACTCAAGGTCACATAGGCAGAAAGTGATGAAGCAGGAATTTAAGTCGAGTTTTTCTCATATGCCACACTGCATCCCAAAGGACACCTTTTCTTTGGAAAATGGGGAACAGAAGGAAAAGGGAGATCCATGGAGATTAATTACAAAAGGAAATATGCTCATGGGGTGATCCTAGTTGTTTCCTACTAACCAAGACCCTAACAAGACACATTTCTTTCATACCTTTGTTCCCTCCCCTGGTATCTGCCAGTTAAACAGGACCTTAAATAGGGGCGCCTGGGTGGCTCAGTGGGTTAAACAGGACCTTAAAGCTGACTTCCTTCCCATGCTTCAGGTTCCATGTCAAGTAAACTGCAACATTTACCTCTTCTTCCTCCCCCTCTTCCTCCTCTGTTTTCCAGCATAATGCTGTTCATTACCATCCCTGGAACCTCTCCAAGACAAGCACTGCCAGGAGAAGCCATTGTCTTGTCAGAAAAGTCCATTAAAGCTGCCAGGTTCCCTAACAAATCAATCAGGCACCAGGAGGCCTTTCAAAACGATATCATTTGCTATTCAGGCGGAAACAAATAACTGTCCCAGGTGAGCGGCAGAGGCATGGGCTAGGTGCCAAATTGCACCATGGGCTCAGGAAAAGAGCTGACATTTTCCACCAACAAATGGCACAAGATTTGCTTATTTCTCCCATCTTAAAACAAAACACCCTTTCCTGACCCCTCTTTCTCCATTAGCTAGTACCCCATTTGTTCCCTTTTACAGTCATGGAGAGTGGGTCTGGATTCACTGTCACCAACTTCTTTCTTCCTACTTTCTATTGCACCAACTCCAACCACACTTTCATTCATTCTTCCCTGAAAACTCCCTTTTCCAGGCCACCAGTGACCTCCAGGTTGTCACTGGCAATGATCCTTCCTCAGTCCTCATCTTCCCTGACTCATCCAAAGCCCTCGATCATTCCCTATGTTTGTCAGAATTCACTAACTGCTGTAACAACCAACCCTCAACTCTCAGTGGCTGAAAATAATAAAGATTTATTTCTCACCCGTGATGCACTCCCAAGTGTGTGTGTGTGTGTGTGTGTGTGTGTGTGTGTGTGTGTGTGTGTG
>NC_058403.1:119436813-119529977 GCF_002201575.2 Neomonachus schauinslandi
GTGTGTGTGTGTGTGTGTGTGTGTGTGTGTGTGTGTGTGTGTGTGTGTGGCGGGGTGGTTACTGCTCCACGCAGTCATTAGGGGACCAGATTCTCCCATCTGAAGGCTCCACCATGATCTGAGGCCAAAAGAGCAGGAGATTTTACTGGAGGTAGCACACATTACTTCCAGCCACATTTCACTGTCCAGAACTCAGTCATGTAGATGCATCTAATTTCAAGGAAAGGTAAGAAATGTAGTCTAGGGCGCCTGGGTGGCTCAGTTGGTTAAGCGACTGCCTGCGGCTCAGGTCATGATCCTGGAGTCCCAGGATCGAGTCCCACATCGGGCTCCCTGCTTGGCAGGGAGTCTGCTTCTCCCTCTGACCCTCCTCCCTCTCATGCTCTCTGTCTCTCATTCTCTCTCTCTCAAATAAATAAATAAAATCTTTAAAAAAAAAAAAAAAGAAATGTAGTCTAGTTATGTGCCTGGGAAAAAGAGGAACTGGCTTGGGGAGTATCTCACTGGTCTCTTCCATATCCCACCTCCTTCCCTTTAGTTCCAGATACTTTACTCTCTTTGTTTTCTCTTAACTTGCTGGCCAGTTCTTCTCAGTCTCCTTTGCTTGTCCTCTATCTCTTCTCCTGAACATCTTAATATCCCATGTCTTAAAAGACTAGCTGTAAACCAACAATTCTCAATTTATTTCTCCAGTCAGACCTTTCTCCCAAACTCTAAATGTGGGTATCCAATTGCTTATTCACATCTCCACTTGGATGCTAGAAGACACAGCAAATGGAACATTCTAAAGTAAATGCCCCCTATTCCTTCCCAAACCCACTGCACCCACTTGGTCAGGGTTTGGACCCAAAACCTTGCAGCCATCTTAGACCCCTATGTGTCTCTCGCACCTCAAAAATTAGTAAATCCTATTAGCTCCACCCTCAAAACGTACTCACCAAAAATCCCACTACTCCTCACCTCATGATATAGGCCACCAGCACTCCTAGCTGTATGATTGCAGTCACCTTCTACCTGGCCTTCCTGGTACTGCCCTGGCCTTTCTCCTACAATCTACTCTCAATGCCATTCCAAGAGAGCTCCTATCAGAATGTAAGCCAATTCATGTCACTCCTCTGCCCAAATCCCTGCAATGGCTCCCACTTCACTCAAAGGAAAAGTCAAAGCTCTCACCATAGTTCACTTGATCTGCCCCACCCTCATTACCTCTCTGACCCCAGGCTTCCCTTAAACAATCTGGAAAGCCCCCAGCTCCAGGCCTTTGTACTGACCATTCTCTCTGCCTGAAACACCCTCCAACCCATTCATTCAGATGACACACCGCACATCCCCACCGTCCCTTCAATATCATCTTCACTACCCAACCCACTCCCTCCTCTACCTTTCAGGATTTTCTCCTTTTTCATTCTTTATCTAACCTACCATATAAATTGCTGATTTTCTATGTCTATTATTTACTGTCTGTGTCTCACTCTCACCTCTGCTAGGATATAAGTTTTATGAGGACCCAGAATTCTTTTTGGTTCACTTATTTGTATCCTAAGTTTCTAGAACAGAGATTAACATGTACTGGGTGCTCAATAAATACTCTTTGAAGAAATAATTAGTATCTTGCACCACCAAAAGTTAGAGCATTCACAGTTACTCTCCCAGTGGCCAAGTATGCCACTTTGATTCCCTATGTCTCCCTATCAGTCCTGTCACTCAAAACATTCCTGGGTCCCTAACAAGTGCAAACCTCCAGGCTGACAGTGAACATGCCACATGTTTTTGTCCCTTTGCTCTTTCCTCACTGTGGCTCCCACTTCCTCTATACACAAGGCCTGTGTGCCAGGCAAACGGGCCGACAGCCACAACCTCGACATGCCCACATTTTTCATCTCCTCTGTCTGCTCCTGGTTTCCTTTATCCTTCTAAATGGAGCAACTAGGGCCCACTCATCTTCCAATAGCCACTTTGACAATCATCTGCCACACTAAAGCCTCCTCTGATGCTCCCCCCCTGAACTGAGACCACCGTCCCCAGTCCCTGAACGCCACAGTGGTTTCCAGCATGCCCCTTGTCAACTTCTCCCTCTAAGTAAATATTTTGAGGGCAGGGCCTTTGTTATATTCACCTCAAGCAACCATATAGGGCTTTCCACTCATTTACCTAGCTCTCATTTAGCAGACATTTTTGCTCTGTGTGAGGATGGGGACCTGGAGGCAAGGAGGTCACTTTCCTTCCTTCAGCATGGTCACATTGGGAGAAGATTGCTGGATGAACAAGGAGTTCCCAGGTCTTGACCAAGGTCCTGCAGAGGTAAGTACTGAGTGATGTGTCACCTGGGTGGGGAGGGCCTGGAAAAGCTTAGCACAGGAGGAGTCACCTGAGCCAGGTCTTAAGAAGGGTGAAAATGTGTACGAACCACTGCACCATACAATAACCAAAGCCATTTAGAAAGAGCAAAAAAATCTTGTCTTTTAGGATGACTTTGATAAAAGACTAACTTGCAACTAGTATATGTAGTTCCTGCCCAGTATGTAGAGTTCCTGCCTAGGATGCGACTAGTATATATACAGCTCCTGCCTCGAGTGAAGCTCCCAAGGAAAGAGGTGTGAGGTTCTATGTAGAACACAGACTCCTCTGAGCTGAACTGCCTTTGTGTCTGCACTAAAGGTCTCCTAGGAGGCACCTGGAAACTACCACCAGCTGCTCCAATCCTTGCATAAATAATGCCCTCCAGCCAGAATCTGAACTATATTTGTCACAGTGTTTGGGTTCAGTGTCACTAAACTTAAAAGAACTTCGCAATTTCTAACATTCGGTGTCTGATTTGGATTAAATGTCATTAAGTTCTAATTAAGTGATTGCTAGAAGCGAGCTCTACTGAGTCCACCTGATGGCCAGGTGCGCTCACTTGGTTTGTTCATCCCTAGTGCATGGCAGACTTTGGAGAACATCAGATTCACCCGTGGTGCTTGTTAGTCATCTCGCTATCCAGAACTCACCTAGGCTTGCTGGCCCAATCTCTGAGAAGACAAGCTACAAGCATGTGTGGGGACTCCGAGGTAGAAGGAGACTGGGAGAAAACATGTCTAGTGTGTCTCCATCATCCCTAGTGACAATAACCACCCGGGCAGGGGCCTGGGAGGCTCTAAGTTTGGTAAGTACCCCAGCTGATTAGAAGCACTGATCTATTTAGTGGCTTCAAATCTGGCTCTGCATCAGAATTGCCTAGAAAGTTTCAAAACAACTCCAATTCCCAGGTCCACTCCAGACCTACTGGATTGAATTTTTAGGGACAAAGCCCATGAATTTGATTTTTACATTTTTTAGAAACCTTCCCAGGGGACTCTGATGTTCAGGCAAGGGTACGGGTGATTAGATGAAGGATTATCTGATGGATAAGCCTGGACATCCACAAAGACTCTCTCATATCCTCCTAAGGAGGGCCCTAACCACCTTCCCCAGCTGCTGTTGGCCAGTGGCCAAGGACCCAGGGCAAGGTTAAGGCAGTATCCCACCTACTTCAGAGAAAAGAAACAGGCTACAGACAGAATGACTGCCCGAGACCTCACAACTGGCACGTGGTAGGCTAATTTTCTACCTTCTGGCCCTGTCACCCTTGTGGGGACTTGAGAGAAAGGGAGTTAGCATCTAGAAGAAAGACGAGCGGACGATGATCCCTGTACATGTGGATTCTGGTCAGGCCTTGCAGAACCAGACCTGGGAACCAGAATCAGCCGTAGCTGGGTGCTGAGAGAGTCCAGCAAGTAACCTAAAGGCTCTGCGTCTCCATTTATCCATCTCTAAATATTATAATATTTTAGTGTAATTAGATTGCTCAGAGCAGGAAGAGGGCATGCTACCACCCACACAGGCTAATTCAGCCAGCAGTTTTTTTTTACAACCCATAGGCTAAGAATGCTTATTACATCTTTAAATGATTACATTTTATATGATTATATTAAGTACCTACCTAATAGCCTTGACATTCCCTCTTGATCTGCAAAGCCTGAAGTATTTACTACTGGATGCTTTAAGAAAAAGTTTGCTGACCCCTGGTTTAGAGGGCTAAGTGAAAAAATCTATGTGAAGTGCCTGCCATATACTATGTGCTATATCTGTATAAGAGCTTTTAGGACCTGAGAACATCTCCCAGCTGGCAGCCAGCAAGGAAGGAGGGACTTTAGTCCCTCAGCCACAGAAGCTGAATTCTGCCAACAACCAGGGAGCGTGGAAGAGGACCCAGCTCCAGACGGGAATACAGCCCCACCAATGCCTTGTTTTCAGCTGGTAAGACCCTGAGAAGAAGACCCAGCCACACTGTGCGATTATAAATGAGTGTTGTTTTAAGCCACTGAATCTGTGGTACTTTGTTACACAGCAAGGGAAGACTCATACAAGCCTTCAGACACCAAGTAGCTGCCAATTCTCACTAGGAAAAGGCACTTATAACCTGCCTCCTCAATACATAATCTGGAAGTCTCCCTCTGCTTTTCTCTGCCTCATCTTTCAGGTTCCCTGACATCCGTGAAGCCTCACCCAACTATCCCCAGCCCTCAGGGAGTATGCAGTCCTTGGAACACAGAGCCCTTGGGAGTACCACTCAGTTGTACATGAATTCATCCATTCCTCGCGAATGCTCTGGGCCAGGTGCAGGGGATACTGAGGTGAACAAGTCGGGGCTTCTGCCGTCACGGAATTCCCAGTCAAGGCAGAGCAGGGTATAGTGACACCTTCAATGCAACATGAGTAAATCTACGAGAGAGAACTGTGTCAGTCTGTCATGTTCAGCCGTGTTCACTGAGGCCTCTGTGTGCCTGACACTCTGCTCAGCCCTGATGACACAGAAACAAATCAGCCTGCAAAAACTCACCAGCCTCATGACCCTGACCCAGCCTCATGGCATCTAAGGCTATAGCCGTGTCATTTGCCTCCAACCCAGCTTTCCTGTGCCTTCCCACCAAGAGACTGCCAGGTCCTTCGGGGCAGGAACTGAAACATGCCCACATCTACATTCTACCCCATGACTCACAGAAACTTGAGAATTTAATTTAGCAATTTAACTTACCAATTCTCAAGTATCCTCCTGACTAAAATTCAAACAAATTCTTAACCCGCTTTTTTCCCACTGACCTTTCACAAAAGCACTAGCAATGAATCCTCAATATACTGAAGGTCGGTCCTCCAACAATTATAAAAACTGGATGAAGTTAAATCTTCATTAAACAAATACAAAGTGGTTGAAATATTTAATCTATTGCCAGATGTGTGGGTTAATCTATGTAGATGTAGGTGTGTGTGTGTGTGTGTTAGCAAAGAAGTAATTTTTGGCTTTGGAATAAATTTTTCCCCACTGACCTCCACTGGCCAGTGGGGCCTATCCAGAAGAATGGGGCTATGGTAAGGCTTAGGTGGTCTGCCCATGCTAAGGCTCAGCTGGTCTTGTGGTTGTCAGAGTCTGTGTGTCCATAATATAAACAGTTGTTGGTAGCACAAATACCCCACTGTTAGCTGACCTGCCTCCCCCAGAGGCACCAATACACCACACCTAGCTCAGCCAACCCACAGAGACACAATAATTGGCTGGTTCAGAATGGGCAACTTAATTGTGGTAAGAAGTCAAAATTTAACAACTAAGACCCAAATACAATATGATGTGAAGACATTTTTTTCTATTGCTGAATGCATTAAGTGTCCACATGTGTCCTCACAACAGAGTTTTCTTTATGCCTTCCAAAAACTCTTACTTTTGCTTGAAGCCGCAGTATGATTCATAGGTCCGTTCAAGACCACTTCAAGAGCCAGAGATGAAATTCTAAAGCTTCTCAGGATCCACAGGGTATTAAAGCTGCAAATACCTTAGGGATAATCCAATCTCACAGTCTATCCCCTTGATTTACACACAAGAATACTGAGGCTCCAAGAGAGGAAGTAAGTTTTCCAAGTTACATTCTGAGCTTGATGCAGAATAGGAACTAAATCTGAGGCCTCCTGTCTTCTAGACCAGGGCTTCTCAATCTCAACACTACTGACATTTGGGGTCAGATCATTCTTTCATGTCAGAGGCTGTCATGTACACTGTTGGATGTTTAGCAGAATCCCTGATCTCTGCCCACTAGATGCCATAGCAACCCCCAAACCCATTAAGAAAACAACAACAACAAAATGTTTCTGAACATTGTTTGGTGTTATCTAGGGGCAAAATCGCCCCCAGTTAAGAACCAGGGATCTGAGCGAATGATGCCATCCATGTGAACTCTGGCTCCAACATTTACTGAGCTATGTGATCTCAGTAAGTCACTTACCTTTCTAAGCCTAAGTCTCCTTATCTTTAAGGTAAAAATAGTGCCACCTTTACAAGCTCATGTGATTGGTGAATGTAAATGAAGTTATGTGAAGTGCCAGGCACAGAACAGACTGGCATGGCTATTATTTTTATTATTTTTATGAGATGTGATAGTCTGACACGAGTCTATTTCCAGCAAGCTCTTTCTCCTTTCTGCAATTTGCTGTAAATGCCACTGAACAATCATTTCTTAGTGGGGACAGCTACCTTGGCAGCAGTGAGCTGAGACTGTGACCTTCTCATATTTGGAGGAAAGGGGGAATGCTTGTAAGTCAGGCAGGGTTGTATTTACCATACAGGAAAACAAACTATGTGCTATTTGTTTGTTTTTGTCATGTCTTTAAGCTTCCTTATCTTCAGCTGCAGGATTCTGCAAAATAAAATTCAATTAGTATTTATCATCCTTTTCCTAGCTGAGTAAATCAACTTATTTTATTGCTGAAACTCACAAAAAATGTGGAATTGCCAAAGACCTCTGAAGATTTCAAGGTTTTGAGATGGAAAAGGCCTGAGTGTAACAGGAGAGAACTAATTTTTTTCATAACAAAGTAATCATGCTGCTGTTGCGATCATAGATAGTGTTCAGATATGAATCTAAACAGAAAGTTCAATTCTGGGCTTTTCAAACTTTGGCTTCACCACAAAATGTTTGTATGCAGAAGCCTAAGACTGTACAATACATGAGAGTGGGACAGCTTTTGCTGTTTGGGCTACCTCTCTGGTTCTACCCCACTATGGGTGTTTATGCTGGTTGGGATTCCAGAGTACCTAACAACACATATGCATCTTCAGAATCAGGACTGATTATCTCATACCCTGATGACCAAAAGGGTCAAAGGAATTTGTACTGGTAATTTCTTGGGTCCATCCTTGTCCCCTCTCTCCCCTGGAGATGGCAAGTGGTGCCCATTCCATGTCAGCCCCTGGTTTGACCAGGTGAGAACATGCTGAGTGACACCTCTAGCCTTCACCTCCATCTCCGGGACCTGTTCACACAATGATAAATCATGCTCCAACCCTACATCCAGATGTCAGCCCTCCTGTTTCCTTGACTTTCTTAGTGTGACTCTGGATTTTCTTCCCTGCCTTTCCCCCACTACGAGGTTTGGGAGAGTTCTGCTACTTCTGACTATAGCCAGCTTCCAGGACAGGATGTAGATAAGAGGCACCTGTTCTCACTTCTAGCTGTCATTGGAGCCAATGTGGCTTCCCCCAGGCAATCTTCTTAAATAACAAGAAAGATGACTTTGGATTCCTGAAGAAATCCACTAGGATTAACCATGAGAAAGACATCCCACCTCAGGAGCTGCCCATAAAGTCACATCTATTTCTGAAAACTTCTCCATCACAACACCTACTATAGTGTGTTTTGTTTGTTCATGTAAGCTCCATAGTGAGAAGCCCTTGCTGTCTCATTCACCACTGTAGTTCACACACAGTAGACATGTGGTAATTTCTTATGAATGAATAAGTAAATGTGGGATAGGGCAACCACGCTTCTTTGCAATGTGCAAACCCCCAAGTATACCAAACCCACAACCCTTCATCCCTCCTTGCCTGTGTAGCTTAAACCAGAGGTCATGAGCATGTGGCCTGAGGACAAATTTAGCCAGCAGTGTTGTTTAATCTGGAGACTGCCTGTCCACACAGTGCTTTGTAGATAAAACTGAATTGTTAACTTTAAAAAAATTGGGGAATTACACACACAAAAAAAGCTCTGGATTTCTGACTTCTTTTGGAAAAAAACAAGACTGGGTAGACTGGGCTTATGTTTATAGACAAAAAAATATTAGATTTTTATCTATTCTTCCCACTAAGTACAAGTAAAAACCCTGGACAAGATTCACAAAACAAACATAGGAAGATTCTCTAAGTTGGAGAGAAGGCAGACTGGTTTGGGAGCTCAGAAGCCTTAGGTTTTCTTTTGCTTCAAATATCCCAAACTTGGAGCCAAAGAATCCTACAACTCAGAAATGCCAACAGGAAGAGCAAAAAACAACAAAACCCCAAACAAAAGGTTGCTCTCTCTAGCCAAAGGACCAGGAAAGGAGCAGTCCAGCAAGACAGATAACTTCCAGATAATGGCCACTCTATTCAGAAAAGCACTACATAAAAAACTGTGGCCTCACTTCTACCCATGCCAAGAAAGGCTGAGTTGGGATCCTAGACCTCCACCCACATGAGGCTATGGTGAGTTATACCCCAGCATCCTGGCTGAAGCAGTATCAGGGACGATTAAGCGGAGATCATAACAGTGGCCCATAACAAGGATTCTCCTACAGTGTCAGTGGAGACCATGTGGGGAGCCTGAATGTCCACTCTCCCCTGACAGTAATGAGGAACACTCTCCCCTCCCTATTAGGGTGGTGTCAAAAGAGGCTTAGGTGAGAGTCAGGACTTTCATCATTGTCTAGTTGTAATGAAGCCATCTCCACTGCATTTTCACTGGAGACCATGTGAGAAGCTAGAATTCCTACCCCCACCCAGCAGTAATGAGGAGGCCCCCCACTCAGGTGTCAGTAAAAGCCATGTACAGAACCTGGACATGACTTCTACCTCTGGTTGGCAGTAAGTGGATGATACTGCCCCATTCCCTGCTGGGGTGGTGGCAGAAAAGCCCATTAAAACATAAAGTTTAAATAAGATCCAGAGTCTCAGAGAATAATATAAAATTTTGCAGGTTTTAATAGAAAATCACTCATACCAAAAACCAGGAAGATCTTAAATGGAATGAAAAACAGACAATCAATAGATGACACTGCTAGGATACCAGACATATGAGAATTATCTGACACAGATTTTATGACAGATTTTATCTGACAAAGCAGTCGTGATAAAAATGCTTGAATGGTCAATTATGAACATGCTTAAATCAAAATAAACTATAAAGCCAGCAAGGAAGTAGAAAATCTCAACGAAGAAAGAGAAGATATGAAGAACCAAATGGAAATTTCAGAATGGAAAAACACAATAAATTAAATAAAAAGCTCAGTGGATGGGCTCATCAGCAAAATGGAGGAAAGAATCAGTACACTAGAAAAGAGAGAAATAGAAATACCCAATCTGAGCAAGAGAGAGAAAACAGACTTAAAAAAAAAGAGAGAGAGAGAGAGAGAGCTTCAGGGACCTGTGGGACTATAACAAAGTATCAAAAGATCTAACATTCATGTCATTGGAGTCCTGGAAGGAGAAGGAAAAAAAGAGCAGTGCTGAAAAAAATACTCAAAGAAATAATGGCTGAAAACTCCCCTTTTTGACAAGAGACACAACCTATTGTGAGTAAATAAGTGAATAGTCTAGTGAATATCAAACAGGATAAAGTTAAAGAAGTCCATGTCAAGGTGATATAATTAAACTTCAGAAAATAAAAGACATAGGGGAAAAAAAAAACCAAAAACATTGAAAGCAGCCAGAATAACACCTCACGTATAAGGGAAAAGCAGTTAGAGTGACAGTAGATTTCTACCCAGAAACCAAGGAAATCAGAAGGAAGGGCACAACAATTTTTAAGAAAAGAACTGTCAACCCAGAATCCTATATCCAGAAAATATATGCTTCAGGAGTGAAGGGGAAGGCAAGACATTCTCAGATGAAGGATAACTAAGAGAATTTGTCACCAGAAGACCTATTCTGAAAGAATGGTTAAAGGAAGTTTTTGAAATAAAAAAGAAACTGTAAAAGAGGGAATCTTGGAATACCAGGGAAAAAAGAAAGAATGTGATAAGCAAAAATATGGGTAAATACAATAGTCCTTTCTTCTCTTGAGTTTTCTAAATTACATTTGACAGTTGAAGCAAAAATTATAACACAGTCTGATATGGCTCTAAATGTATGTAAAAGAAATATTTAATACATTTATACACAGGGAGGGTAAAGGGACAGAAAAAGAAGTAAGGTTTCTATATATCATTTGAACTGACAAAATAATGATAGCAGTAGACTGTGATAAGTTATGTATACTAGCTAGAACAACCACTAAAAAAGCTATACAAAAAGATATACTTGAAAATACTATAGATAAATCAAAATGAATTCTGACTGAAGGCAGGGAAAAAAAACAACAGATAGTTTAAAAGGAAAACTGCAGAAAGAGAAATTAGAGAGACGATTCCATTTACAATAGCACCAAAACCATAAGATACCTCGGAATAAACCTGACCAAAGAGGTAAAGGATCTATACTCTAGGAACTACAGAACACTCATGAAAGAAATTGAAGAAGACACAACAAGATGGAAAAATATTCCATGCTCATGGATTGGAAGAATAAACATTGTTAAAATGTCTATGCTACCCAGAGCAATCTATACCTTCAATGCCATCCTGATCAAAATTCCAATGACATTTTTCAAAGTGCTGGAACAAACAATCCTAAAATTTGTATGGAATCAGAAAAGACCCCGAATCACCAAGGAAATGTTGAAAAAGAAAAACAAAGCTGGGGGCATCACGTTGCCCAATTTCAAGCTATATTACAAAGCAGTGATCACTAAGACAGCATTGTACTGGCACAAAAACAGACATATATAGACCAGTGGAACAGAATAGAGAGCCCAGATATGGACCCTCAATTCTATGGTCAAATAATCTTCAACAAAGCAGGAAAAAATATGCAATGGAAAAAAGACTCTTCAACAAATGGCGCTGGGAAAATTGGACAGCCACATGCAGAAGAATGAAACTCAACCATTCTTTAAGACCATACACAAAGATAAACTCCAAATGGATGAAAGACCTCAATGTGAGACAGGAATCCATCAAAATCCTAGAGGAGAACATAGGCAGTAACCTCTTTGACATCAGCCACAGCAACTTCTTTCAAGACACATCTCCAAAAGCTAGTGAAACAAAAGCAAAAATGAACTTTTGGGACTTCATCAAGATAAAAAGCTTCTGCACAGCAAAGGAAACAGTCAACAAAACAAAGAGGCAGCCCACAGAATGGGAGAAGATATTTGTAAATGACACTACAGATAAAGGGCTGTATCCAAGATCTATAAAGAACTTCTCAAACTCAACACCCAAAAAACAAATGATCAAGTCAAAAAATGGGCAGAAGACATGAACAGACACTTCTCCAAGGAAGACATACAAATGGCTAACAGACACATGAAAAAATGTTCATCATCGTTAACCATTAGGGAAATTCAAATCAAAACCACTTTGAGATACCACCTTACACCAGTTTGAATGGCAAAAATTGACAAGGCAAGAAACAACAAATGTTGGAGAAGTTGTGGAGAAAGGGGAACCCTCTTACACTGTTGGTGGGAATGCAAGTTAGTACAGCCACTTTGGAAAACAGTGTGGAGGTGTCTCAAAATATTAAAAATAGAGTTACCTTATGACCCAGCAATTGCATTACTGGGTATTTACCCCAAAGATACAGATGTAGTGAAAAGAAGGGCCATATGCACCCTAATGTTCATAGCAGCAATGTCCACAATAGCCAAACTGTGGAAAGAGCCGAGATGCCCTTCAACAGTTGAATGGATAAAGAAGATGTGGTCCATATATACAATGGAATATTACTCAGCCTTCAGAAAGGATGAATACCCAACTTTTATATCAACATGGATGGGACTGGAGGAGATTATGCTAAGTGAAATAAGTCAAGCAGAGAATGTCAATTATCATATGGTTTCACTTATTTGTGGAACATAAGGAATAGCATAGAGGACATTAGGAGAAGGAAGGGAAAAATGAAGGGGGGGAAATCAGAGGAAGAGATGAACCATGAGAGGCTATGGACTCTGAGAAACAAACAGGGTTTTAGGGGGGAGGGGGGTGGGGGGATGGGTTAGCCCAGTGATGGGTATTAAGGAGGGCACGTACTGCATGGAGCACTGGGTGTTATATGAAAACAATGAATCGTGGAACACTACATCAAAAACTAATGATGTATGGTGACTAACATAACATAATAAAATTAAATTAAAAAAAAAATTTAAACAAGCACTGCACCTGGTGGCTCAGTTGGTTAAAAAAAGAAAAAGAAAAAGAAAAGGAAAAGAACAACAACAGAGATTAAAAAAAAAAAGAAAGAAACAGAGAGAACATACAAAAAAAACAATAAATAAAATGGCAGATCTAAACCTTAACATATCAATAATTACATTAAATATAAA
Organism: Neomonachus schauinslandi; assembly: GCF_002201575.2. Classification (NCBI taxonomy): domain Eukaryota; kingdom Metazoa; phylum Chordata; class Mammalia; order Carnivora; family Phocidae; genus Neomonachus; species Neomonachus schauinslandi. The sequence goes on from NC_058403.1 coordinate 119,449,275, forward strand.
TTATCTAAATACACTATTTGAAAGGCAGATTGGAAAAGTAAATTTTAAAATCCAAAATACCATCTATAAGAAACTTACTTCAAATATAATGATAGAGGCAGATTGAAAGTAAAAGAATGGAAAAAATATATCATGTAAAAATTAATCAAAGGAAAGCAGAGTGGTCATATTAATATCAGATAATGTAAACTTAAAAGCAAAAAAAAAAATCATCACTGGAGACAGAGAGTGATGATATATAATAATTAAAAGGGCAAACCACCAAGAAGACATACAATCCTAAATGTGTATGTACTTGACAACAGAGCTACAAAATATGTGAAACAAAAACTAAGAGAGCTGAAAGGAAAAATAGACAAGTTCATAATTATAGTTGACCACTTCAACAGCCCTCCCTCAACAATTGATAGAACTGGACAGAAAAGCAGTTAGGATATGGAAAAAATTAACAACACTATCAACCAACAGGATCAAATTGACATTTTTAGAACACTTCACCCAACAATAGCAAAATATACATTCTTTTCAAGTGCCCACAGAACATATAATGACTGAGATAGATCCTGGGCTATAAAACAAGCCTCAAAAAATTTAAAAGAACTAAAATCATACAAAGTATGTTCTCTGACCACAAAGGAACCAAAATAGAAATCAACAGCAGAAAGATAACTGGAAAGTCTCCAAACATTTGGAAATTTAGCAACACACTTCTAAATAACTATGACTCCAAGAGGAATTCTCAATGAAAATAAAACTAATACACTTCACTAAATAAAAATACAACTCATTAAAATTTGTAGGCATAGCAAAGAAGGTGCTGAGAGAGAAATTTATAGCATTAAATGCATGCATTAGAAAAGAGAAAACATCTCAAATCAATTATCAAAGTCCCACCTCAAAAGCCTAGATAAAGAATAACAAGCCCAAACAAGCAGAATGAAAGAAATAATAAAAATAGGAACAAAAAGCAAAGAAATAAATAGAAAAACAATAGTGAAAAAAATCAATGAAATGAGTTGGTTCTTCAAAAAGATCAATAAAATTGACGAACCTTTAGCAAGTCTGCCAAAAGAAAAAAGAGAGAAGACATAAATTACCAATATTGTGTTTGAACTGGCATATATCATTATAGACTCTTGTAGATGTTGAAGGGATGATAAGAGAATACTAAAAACAACTCTATACATCCATCTGTCAACTTGTGTGAAATGGGCCAATTCCTTGAGAAACACAACCTACCCCTACTTACCAAATATGAAATAGATACTTTGAATTGCCTTATAGCTACTAAGGAAATTTCACTTATAATTTCAAAAGTGCCCCCAAAAAAGTTTTCACTGGAGGATTCTACCAAATGTTTTAAAAAAAAATTAACAGCAATACTACATGATCTCTTTGAGAAAACAGAAAAGGAGGGAACATTTCCCAATTAATTTTATGAAGTTAGTATCACCATGATACAAAACCAGATAATGACAATACAAAGAAAGAAAACGACAGACTAATATCCCCCATGAATATGGACAAAAAAATCCTGAATAAATTCTTAGCAAATAAAATGCAGCAACCTATAAATAGAATTATATACTATGACTAAACAGGGTTTGTTTTAAGGATGCAAGGTTGGTTCAATATATGAAAATCAATCAATCCATCACCATATAAACAAACCAAAGAAGAAAAATTATTGATACTGGAAAAAAAGAATTCGAGAAAATCAATACCCATTCTTGATTAAAAAAAAAAACAAAAACAACTCTCAGAAACCTTGAAACAGAAAATTACCTCAACTTGCTCAAGAGCATCTACAAAAACCCTATAGGTTACATTATAGTTACTGGTGAAAGGCTGAATCTTTTTCCTTAAGATCCAGAACAAGGCAAGAAAACCTCTCATTTCTAATCAGTGCAGTAAGACAATAAATGAAATAAAACTGTTTCAAATTGCAGATGACATGATCGTCTATGTGGGAGTCCAGCAAGGTTGGAGGATGTGAAACATAAAAACATAACCATAAAAAAGAGCAATTGTATTTCTCTATAGTTACAATGAACACAAAATTAAAAATACAATACCATTTATAGTCACTGAAAAATGAAATATTTGGGTCTAAATCTAACAAAACACGGGCAGGATTTTTATGCTAAGCATGACACAACATTGATGAAGAAAATCAAAGAAAATTGAAACAAATAGAGAGAGATAGAATGTTCATGGATTGGAAGACTCAACACAGTAAAAATGTCAATTCTCCCCAAATTGATAAACAAGTTTAATTCAATTCCTATTGAAATCTCAGCAGGATTTTTTGTAGATGTAGACAAGATTATTCTAAAATTTATAGGGAAAGTTAAGGGAACTAAAATGGTTTAAACAGTTTTGGAAAAGATAAATAAATTGGGAGTCATTCATTTATCCAAAATTAAGATTTATATACTTGTAGTAATCCAGACTGTGTAGTTCTGAGGCAGCAGTAGACATATAGATTAATGGAACAGTAAAGTGAACCCAGGAATAGACACACCCAACTATGTCCAACTGAGTTTTCTTGACAAAGGTGCAAGAGCAATTTAATGGAGGAAAGATACACTTTTCAACAAATAATATGTAATTGAATATCCATTGGCAAAAAGAAGGAGGAGGAGGAGATAAAAAAAGGAAAAAAAGAAATCTCAACCTAATGTAATTGCATATAAAAATTAACTCAATATGGGTTATGCACTTAAATATAAAATGTAAAACTATAGAACTTTTAGAAAAACACATTAGAAAGAATCTTTAAAATCTCAGGCAATGCAAAAAGTTCTTAAACTGGACACCAAAAACCCAATCCATAGAAAGATAAATTGGAATTCATCAAAATTTTAAACTTTTGCCTTGAGAAAGACCATGTTAAGAGGATAAAAAGCAACCTATGTGATGGAGAAAATATTTACAAACCAGATATCTGACAAAGAACTAGTGAGTGTTAAGAATATGTAGAGATTTCCCCCCCTTCATTTTTTGGAGGGGGAGATGAACCATGAGAGACTATGGACTCTGAGAAACGAACTAAGGGTTCTAGAGGGGAGGGGGGTGAGGGGGATGGGTTAGCCTGGTGATGGGTATTAAAGAGGGCACGTTCTGCATGGAGCACTGGGTGTTATGCACAAACAATGAATCATGGAACACTACATCAAAAACTAATGATGTAATGTATGGTGATTAACATAACATAATACAATTTTAAAAATAAATAAATAAATAAAATTAAAAAAAAAAAGAACATGTAAAGAGCTCCCAAAACTCAACAGAAAAACACAAACAATCCAATTGGAAAATGGGCAAAAGACAAAAAGAGACAATTCGTGGAATGTGACATATACATGGCAAATAAACACATGAAAAGATAGCTAACATCATTAGCTATTAGAAAAATGAGAATTAGAACTACAATGAAATAACACTACATACTTATTTGAGTAACTATAATAAGAAATAGGAATAACATCAAATGCTGGTGAGGATGCAGAGAAATTCCATCACTCATCCCATTGCTGATGGCTAGTAAGTAAAATGGCAATAGCCACTCTGGAAAACAGCTTAGCAGTCTTGTAAAAAATGAAACATGCAACTACCATACCACCTTACAATTTTACTCCTTGACATGCCAGAGGAGTGAATACTTATTTTCACACAAAAACTTGTATTCAAATATTACAGTAGTTTTGTTCATAGTAACTAAAAACTGGAAATAACCCAGATGTCCTTCAGTGGATGAATAGTTAAACTGTGGTACATTTATTCCATGGAACACTGCTTGGCAATAAAAAGGATAGACTACTGATACAGGCAACAACCTGTATGCATTTCCAGAAAATGATGCTGAGTGAAAAAAGTTCCAATTCTAGAAGGCTGCTCACTGGATGATTCCATTTATTTAGTTAGTTATTATTTATTTATTTATTTATTTATTTATTTATTTATTTATTTATTTATTTAGTGTTTCAGAGGTAGAGTTTAGTAATTTTTCAGTTGTATCCCAGTGCTCATTACATCAAGTGCCTCCTAAATGCCCATCAGCCAGTTACCCCATCCCCCTACCCACCTCCCCTCCAGCAACCCTCAGTTTGTTTCCTAGGGTTATGAGTCTCTTATGGTTTGTTTCTCTCTCTGATTTTGTTTTATTCCCCCCCATTCCCCTATGAGCCTCCGTGTTGTTTCTTAAATTCCACATGAGTGAAATCATATAATTGTCTTTTTCTGATTGACTTATTTTGTTTAGCCTAATACCCTCTAGTTCCATCCATGTCATTGCAAATGGTGAGATTTCTTTTTTTGATGGCTGAGTAATATTCCAGTGTGTGTGTGTGTGTGTGTGTGTGTGTGTGTGTGTGTGTGTATCACATTTTCTTTATCCATTCATCTGTCAGTGGACATCTGGGCTCTTTCCATATTTTGGCTATTGTGGACATTGCTGCTATAAACATTGGGGAACAGGTACCCCTTTGGATCACTGTTTGTATCCTTTGGGTAAATGATGATTCCATTTATATAACATACTGGAAATGACAAAATTATTCAAAGGGGAACAGAGACTAGTGGTGCCAGGAAGTTAAGGAGGGTGTGGATGGGAGGAAAGTGGGTGTGGCTATAAAAGGGTAACATAAAGGATCCTTATGGTGATGGAAATGTTCTGTATTTTGACAATCAATGTCAATATCATGGTTGTGATGTTGTTCTATGGCTTCCCATGGTGTTATCACTGGGGGAGACTGGGTATAGAGTACACAGGGTCCCTCCATGTTATTTCTTACAACTGTATGCAAATCACCATGATTTGAAAATAATTTTATTTTTAAAAATCAACCTTCTTAAAAGAAATTAGCCAGCACTGAGTAGCAGCTGCCTCTTCCCTTAGGTAAGGTAACTTTCCACTACCACAAGGAATCTCTTTGGATCACCACTGTCCCCTCTAGTGTCCAGATCTCCCTAAACCAGGCCTCTTCCTGCACTGGCTACATTGAGTGTGGGAGTAGTGATCTGGGAAACACACTAGGTGGGGTGGATTTGCTCCCAATCACATCAGAGGGCCACCAGGAGTCAGTCTTAGCCCCTGCAGTGTGCAATGTGGGCACCAGATGAGACTTCCCTTAACACCAATGTTCCCCACGTCTATCCCCATGCTGTTAGCTGTAGGTTGGGAACCCACTCAGTCCTTTCAACTCAAATTAGCAAATATTTACTAGGAGCCTCTAAGCTAGGTTGTATGCCACGATACAAGGATAAACAAGCTCACTCTGGTATGAGGAACAGACAATTAAATAGATTAAAAGTGCACAGAATGCAGCTGAATCCAGGAGCAAATACACCAAAAGCAATAAGAGAAGGTGATAGGTTAGCTTAAGCACGAAATGTAGTATCAATCATTCATTGCACCAACTTTAATTGAACACCTACAGCACTAGGTGCTAGGGACACACAATGGATTCAGACTCAAGACCAGTGAGAGGGCAGGGGCATGGATAGACAATTGAAGCCCAGTGTGGCAAGTCCCATGGCCAAGGAAAGAACTGATCATGGGAACCACGAGGATGCCCCTTAGGAGACAAGGGTCTATTTTACATGCTGTCACTGCAGGAGTCCTGGTGCGGTGGACATGATCCTGATATGGGGCATGTGGAATTACATGGTCCTTCTTGCTATTCCCCTGCTATCTGGCTGTTCACACTGGCTTGCATGTAGCTCAGGACTCTCTGTAAATCAGGTTCAGACACATGGAGTGATGTCTGATGGACGGTGTGTGGGGATGAGAGGAGGGATGAGTGGAGAGCGTCCACGGAAATCATGTAACTGACAGGAATGTTCACTTGTCAGAGGAAAGTAATACTACAAAACTACAAAAGAAGGAACTCAGACAGTCAAGGGCAGGTCAGTGGGGAGCACTTGAGTGGAATATTACTTATCACAGCACAGCTCCAGGGCTGGTATGTGAACCCATCCCTTATATCTACGGCCTGGGAACCCCCATCTGTCTATGGAAACGGAGGAGTTTATGGTAAAACAAAGAACTGTAGTACTGGGAGTCCAAGCAACGTTTCTGTGGGAACTGCTGAGCAAGAGTTGGCCAGAAGAGGAAAAAAGCCATTTCCTCCTGGGAAGGGAAGGAGGTGATGAAGGGGAGTGCCACATGCCACCCGGGGCCCGTCATCATCATAGTGGACAGAAAGAGAGCATCACAGCAGTACGCATCTGGAGGCAGGTAGTGATGGAGCACCCAGTGGCAGAGGCTGGGATAGAATACACCCCACATGGTCCAGCCGGCCCACCACATGTGAGGCATGGTGGCACAGACGGCGTCACTTAACGTGACAGACAACTGGGAACAGCACCAAGTGGGGTGGTCTAAGGGCAGGCTGCAGTGAGTGTTTTATCTGTTATCCCATCTCTTTAGGGACTCCGAGAGAGAGGCATACCAAAAGGGAAAGGACCAAGGGGTGGTCTTTGTGCAGTGGACTCAGGGACAAAGAGCATACATAGTCTTTACCCTTGCAATCCACAGCCTTGTGGAGCCAGGAGAGGGACTTTTGCTAATGTACCCTCACTTTCCAAACTTGTGTTTTTTCTTCCTTGCCCTTCAAGTTTTGCTATTAGTATCATTAATGTGCAGAAAGAACTCCTGCCGCACTGGGATTCACCTTTCCACTAAAAAGAAAAAAAAACCCTAAAACGAAAAAAAAAAAACTAAAAAACAAAAAACAACACAAAGTATTGTATTTTAATGAAGACCATGGCCACCTAAGCCAGTCATTACAGAGGATGTCATTTACCATAGCACTCAGTTGGAACTTAGATAAATAATAATAATTTTTAGTTTGTAGATCATATTGAACTTGGCTTAATAGGCTCTCTCTCCAAACCTCTGAAAGGATGGCTCATAAAAAAGTAATTAGTTTATACAGACTGTCAAGGTTCATGGGGGACAGCTGGCCTTTGATGCCTCATCTGTGATTACAGGCAGCTACAAGATAATAAAATCGAGCTCTGAATTCACGCCAAGGTATTCAGTGATCTCACACTGGACACAATGCCAAGCAGAATGAACTATAAATGCCTGCTATACTCCTCTTCTTTGCTTTGGAATCTCGAACAAGTCTAAGACATTTAGGACTTACATTCATAGGCCCCAAATTCCTATTAAAGTAAAACCATTGACCTTACATATTCATGTTCATAATTAATATTTGTGATGGGCTCCGATTCCAGGCCTATTCAATATGGTCATTGTTGTAAGCTGTGGAAATGGCTTTTGGACAAGGGATTTGAATCGGTATTAACTTATCCAAGCTTGGCTATTAAACGGTCCAATTACTGACAGTTGGAGCTGGTTTTCAGTCATCATTGATTTTACTGTAATGATCACCGGTATGGCTTTTTAAGAGGATTTCTTCAATGCTTTCAAATTCCCTGCTCATTCTTAACTATGCTGCCCCCTTACCTGAACATTCTTGGGCTCTTTTTTCTCCTGTAGCTCAAACAATGCCCCTGCCCTCAATATGGAAAACCATATTAACAGGTGGTTTTCATTTGGCCTCTTTGATTTCCAGGGATAGAGACATAGTCATCTCAACGGAGAGTGGAAATAAAGTACAACAATGAGACTAATTTCATGGAAATCCAAAATCACCTGCACACCAGGACTACTTGGGAATGGAGGCCAGTTTCAAGAGGAACCACTTAGACCTGTCCCTCCAGGCACATCTGCTTCTCCCTGGGACCAGCTGCGTCGCCTCAGTCTGCTGATCAAGGGCTCTTAACTGTGATTTGCATGTGTTACAGAAACTTCATTCAGAACCCCCACACTCCCCCATGTTCCCTTAGCACTCAAACAGGAGACCATTGGCCTGTGTGGCCTTTCCTATCCAGGTAGCAAGTCATAGGCTGTAAGGAGTTTATTCATTGGCTGCCTTGAGCCAGGTGCCCGCTTCAGGTCCAATCACAGTTAGGGAGGGGTCTGGATCATGTGGCCTAGAATTTGGCCATCAGGAGCAGTGAGTGGGAAAGGACCATAAACATGTTTGCATCACATTTGTACATCAGGCCATAGATTTGGAGTACCCAATACCTCAGGATGTGTTCAGGCTTAGAGTTTTGATGTCTATATCCTCTGAATTGTTTCTCCGATAGAAATAAAGGTGTGTTTTTTGTTTCACTTTTTTGTATTTTCTGATTTATTGTATAAGGAACCCTGGCTTTGGAGTTAGGTTTGACCCATTGTCTTTCGCTAAGGCTGGACAGAGTCAGAGACACTAATGAAAGTAGGAGTGTCCCCAAGGATGAGGCCAGGACCTTGTGCCCACTCCTGCTGAGTCCACTAGCTTGGGATGGAGCAGAACCAAATGATGGTGAAAGAGAAGAGTGGTTAACAGGGAGTAGTAGAGAACAGTGGCCTGGGAGCCATTCCTAAGAAAGACTGTCAAAATGGAGGGACATGGCACCATTTCTCTAGTGGGATATCAGGATCGCGACAGGCCAGCCCAGTGACTGCTGTGTGCCTCCCATTCCTCTCCTCTTTGAAAGGGAGCTTGTTGAGGTTTTCTCTTCCCTGGAGGGTATGTGGCAGAAGATAATTCATTGGGCTCTGGATCAAGAGACCTGCATCCAGACCTGTCTTAGGCTGCAAGCCAGATGCCATGATTGGATGCAACTTTTGGGGATTCTAAAATAAAGTGAGCATATTTTACATGAGGAAGAGGTGTGAAGAGTTGTGGCGTAAGGGCAGGCTGTGATAGAATGACCACACCGATGACCCCAACTTGTCATCCCTCTTTGCCCTTTGTAGTCTACTCCTACACTGACTCTGGGCTTGGCCATGTGATTTGTTTGGCCAGTAGACAAACTTGTTCCAAGTAGCTTGCCAAAGTGCTTGCACATATCTGTGCTCTTTATGCTTTTCTGTGATCACCACAGGGAGATACTCAGCCTTGCCTGCCAACATGCTTGGGCCAGCACACGTGGGAGAGAACAGTGTCATCCCAGCCAAGGCCACTCTAGACCAGCCAGCCTATAGCCTACTCACCAACTGCCCACAGATACCTGGACAAGCCCAGCTGGGGCCAGCCGAGCCTGGCTCACATTAGCAGAGCTGTCTAACAAACGGGTAGACTCTTAAGAAAGAATTAATGGCTCCTTTTTGATGCTCCGAAGTTTTGGAGAGGTTGTTACACAGCAATACCTAACTGAGACATCTGGTTAGAATTACAATTTCACCATTACTACTGTGTTCTGAGAAAATTACATAATCTGGTTTAGCCTCAGTCTCTCCTGTAAAATAGGAACAATGATAATACTTATTTCAGAGGATTGTTGTAAAAATTAAATGATATAGTGTGTGCAAATACCTAGTACAGTGCCTGGTATATGGTAAGTGCTTGATAAATGTTAATTTTCAGTGCTGTTATGTGCAAGTTGTTTTTTTGTACAAGGATGTAAGACCGAGGGGACAAGTAGGAGCTGAAATCCACCTCTTTCTCCACTTGTCACGTTGTGTTCTCTAATGTGGGAGACTGTCCATATGTAAGAAAGGGCACCTGTTTCTAATTTTCACAGTTACCATATGGGCTGTCACCAGTCCTGCTATTATTATTGATTTCATTGTTCACCTTTCATCTTGTTTTAGTATAATACTGCCATTAACTCAGAATTCCAGAAGAATTGAAATTCCTACCTTTAAGGGCTTTTCTCAAGCAATCTAGTGCCAGTACTCAAGCTTTCTATCCTAGAACTCCACATCCTTCCTGTGGGGTGACCAATTCACTCCAGTTAACCAAGATCTTTTTGGTTATAGCACTGAAAATCCTATGTTCCAGGAAACCCTCAGTCCTGGGAAAACCAACATGGTTTGACTCCCTGAATGTCCCTCACTTTTCAGCCTAACTGACAGAAAATGACCCACAGGTAAACACTGGGTCTCCCTTAGATATTAGTTTGAACAGGAGCAGGACTTTGCCAGAGTCCTCTCAATGAGAAGGTCAGGCGTACTGGTGAATAGCCTCTTACTTCTAGTTAGACTATGGAGCCCAGTCCCTGCTATGAGCATTTATCTGAGAGCCTCTTGTTCCTTCTTAACTGGCCAGCTCTTGTTCCTGCCCTCCTTCCTCTGTACTCTGGCTCCTAGGCCCTCCTCCAGTCATCCTGAGGGGATGTCCCCCTCAGTGCCTGCCTCTGACACAGAGCACAAGAGGAGCTCATGTGACCATACTCACAGGGGACCCAGCTGCTGCCAAAGAACCCTGTGCAACTAGGCTTCCATAGAAAGGCCTGGGACACCAGGATTAAACATGGAACATAATGGAGAAGAGGTGGACAGTGGAATTCTTCAGATGAGATGGGCCATCCTAAACTTACTTAGACTGAGTTGCCATACAGCAAAAATACACATGGCCTTCAAAATGAGAGAAATGAAAACCATACCAACAAAAGGCCTAGTGGCAGGCAATATGCAGACAGCTTTAGGGACACTGAGAGCAAGTCAGGGGTGGGCAAAGAAAGAGGATAATTAACAAGATGAAAGAAAATTCAGGGCAAAGACCCCAAACTGATGGGCAGCAGCGAAGCTGGGAAGCTCCTCATTCTTCCTCCAGCAGAGCAGCTAAACCATAGAAAGGGGCCACCGACTACCTCTGAGGTAGGACAGATGTTCACTTCTCTTCTCAGCAAGGCCAGTGCTTTGTGCTCTAGGCTCCGCGAGCCCAAGGATTATATGGAAGGCCCTGTCCAGTGCTGAGATCTGCCTCCTGAGCTTCTTGGCCATCAGCAGATAGGAGGTAGTAAAAAGTGTGAAAAGGAAACACTGGAGTGAATGCAGTGCCCATGGAGGGATAACCAAGAAAGGGATCTAAATATGCCCCCAACCCCAATGAATCACTGTCAAGGTTGGCAGTTGCCAAACTGGTGGAAGATAGAGCGCCAAGAACAGAGCCAATTCAATATTTTAATTTCAGAGTGATGGATATACCAGCTCTTTCTTTCTCCTAGTTTGCCTGGCAGATCCCTCCACCACCACTGGGACCAGGACCACAGGTGGTTCAACAGGACCTTGCTGCTCCTGGGGACTACAAATGGATGCTGTCATGGCCACCCTCCACAGAGGACACAAGCATCAACTCGACCAGGTCTTCTGGTTTATTTACTGGTTGCTATGCCCTCACTCTGCATTTTCCCCAGCTCTAAAGCAACTTCTGTATTACCCTGCTGAGTTCTCAAATCACACCTTGCCTACAACTGGAAAGCCTTAGATGACAGTCACTATAGTGAGGGAGAGAATTCATCACAGGGATGGAGGCCTAAAGCCTGCGGGGACAGGCACTGAGGGCTCTGCCACAGGCTGCGGACGGGTGTGGGAGTCAGTCCAGTTCTTACTTTTCCATCTATTCTGAACCCCACCATCTGCTCAAAAATTGGGCAATCGCAGTTCCTATCAGCAGAAACATCTGACAACACAATCTCAATCTGTCACTGAAAATAGAACACATCTGTTTTTTTACTATCTATGAACTAAACCATAAACATGAAACCCTGACTCCTGTTTGTTTAAGAGAAGTATTTCAAACAAAGTTGCCCATGGCAATGTTATATTTTTTAAGTAGAAAAATACTGAAATGATCTAAATATATAAAAATGATGGAATGGTTAAATAAACTATGATAGGGCTATATGATATATAATTATGTATCCTACTCTTAAGTAATATTTTAAAATATATTTTGGTCAGTTTGGAAAAGGTCTATAAAAAATGAAAACACAAAAACTCCGAACCATGTATACGATGATCCAAATTAATAAGAACTATGTATCTATATACGGATAGAAAATGGTCTAGCAGGGTCTTGGAATGTGGGTTAATTTTGTTTTATTCCTTATTCCTTTTCATAATTTTCAGATGTACTCTAATGAATAGACACTGGTCCATGTCTTTCTGGTCCTGTTTATTCTTGATTCTATTTCTGTGAGGTCCAAGGCTGTAATCCAGATTGTGGATTTCAGAGAATCCCCAGTTCTCTGCAAGGACTGCCACAAACTGATTTCTAGGTGAGGCCAGGGTGGGACACCAGGGGGCACCTTTCCTCTGGCCCACAAGATTGACCCCCACACAAACCAGCTGGAATACAAAGTCCCATCTACTGTGAGGCCAACATAGATGCCTCCCCTGTTGCCAAAAATACTTGTCTCAAAAAAAGAAAAAGTAACTGAAATAAAATACAACAGAATGGTACTAAAATTCTACCTCATCAGTGTTGTCTATGGAATGCTTTGAGATAGAGCTTGTTCCTTCTTTGTCAAAAAGAGACATTAGCAAATGTTTGAGAGGTGTTGAGCCTCCCAAGCTGCCTTTCTCCTTGACTTAATCAGAGAGGCTGAAGAAGAACTTAAAAGGGAATGACTTAGCATGGGATTCAGCATTCTTTAACCTTATGTCCAGGTACCATGTAGATCTTCTACTGCCAATGAGGTATGTACCCCACACTGGACAACTGGCAGAGGACTTGGAGTCTGAGCATCTGGAATTGAATGACAGGGCTGAGCCATCCTCAGCTAGGTAACCTTGAATAGTTACTTAATTTTTATAAGTCTCGATGTCCTCATTTGCAAAACAGAATCATGATAGCTGACCTTTTTGTTCCACAGAGTTGGTGTGAGGCTTGGATACAATTCTGTGTGCCATGCCTGGCACGTGTGTGTGTGTTTATAATAAAAGGGCATGTGGTTTGCAGTAATCTAAAAGTGTATCTTGCAACTAATTACTCCACAGGGACAGGTTATAGGTGCAATTTAAGGAAATGTATTGCCAACTAATATTTATAGAGTTTGGCACAATTCACAAACAACTTGCCTACATTATTTAACTTCTTGTCTTCGCACTGGCACATGATCAGTCTGGGCAATATAGCTTGATGGGTGATGGCATTAAGCCTTTAGAACAAATACCAAACTCACTTTTCTCCTTTCTTTAACATCATTATCACAGGTTATAATCACAGAACTGTAATCAGCCTAAAATGAATAAAACACTGTGGCTTATTGATGATACTAAGAATTACACTTACTGTGATTACTCTCATTTTTACCATTGCTAAGATTATCAGCACTGCGACATACTGGACATCCACTGGTGGCCAGGAGTGCTCTAGGCACTGAGCATTAGTATCTTATTTAACCCATATATTAACCTAGAGGTAGGTACTGTGTTTACCCCCATTTTAAATATTAGCAAACTGTCCTTCAGAGGAGTTCAGTAGCTTATCTGAGACCTTACAGCTAGCAAATGGCAGAGCCTGAATATAAAGCAATGTGTGGCCGGTCAAGCCTGTGGCTGTTCACACCCTCATTCTCTTCCTACCATAAGACACAGGGGCTGCACAAACCCTTGGGGAGGATCCCTGCCATCAGGGACCTAGGGTGCCTGAAGCACAAACAATGTCCCTGGGCAGGTCCAAAGATAAGGTGGGCAGACTCTGAGCAGAACAAGGAGGGTGAGTGGAGTTAACCACAGAGAGGGGAGAAACTTCTGTTGCAACCAGCTAACCAACCCAGGCCAAATCACATCCCAGGCAATTTTGCTTCAGAGAGTCACCCAGCCTGAGAAGCCAGCCAATTATACCTGATCATTCCCTGCTGCCCTGTCCTCACAAAAGACAAGTCCAGACTGGCCCAATGTAGATGAATGAACAGTTCTATTATCTCTGAAAGGCAATCTAATTCCCTTCAAATTTAAAAGTCTCCACAGTTTCCTAACAGGCCTCAGTGGGGCTCATGTAGAAATTAATAAGTTCACAGTGTGCCAGCTTGCTTTCATTATCATTTTTTGCCATGCAATGGACAAGATTTTCATTATTACTTAAGGATTTTCCTGGATCTGATTCTCTAAGAAGGTCATGTCCATGGGGCTCAGACACTAGGTTGAGAACTAAGTTAGGTCTAATGGACTTGACTGAGGTCTGAGGGAGGATTCACTGACTGAGAGTTGACACCTCTAGTAATCAGGTGAGGCAGGGATCAAAAGGCTACATCACTGGGAAAAAGAACTCAGAGCAAGTGGTAAAAATCCCTGGGCTGCAGTCCCAGCCCCATGGCTGGCCTGCCCTGGGATACTGAGCAAGCTGCTTGGCCTCTCTCTGAGTTGGTTATCTCCTCTACTAAATGGGCAGAGAAAAGGATATGGAAAAACAAAACAAAACAAAACTTGAATTTATTAAGCTTCTACTCTATCTTGAATCATTATAACATGTGTCATTGTTATTCTTTAAATTTAATCAAAATAACAACACTGGAAAGCTTGTATTATTTTACAGATGAAGATGACGAGGCTACTGTTATTGGTGATTCTACCACATGGTCACTAAATCACACCAGTAGAACAAGCCATTCAGGGGTTAGGGAATGAGACTAGTGCGGTGCGAATGGGACTGCAAACTCATACAACTAAGCAATTTAACATGTTTTTGGAACTTTCTTTTTTTAATTAATTTACTTTTTTAAGTAGTCTCCACATCCAGCGTGGAGCCCAAAGCAGGGCTTGAATTCACAACCCTGAGATTAAGACCTGAAGTGAGATGAAGAGTCAGACATTTAACCTAATTAACTGAGCCACCCATGTGCCCTGTTTCTGGAATCTTAAAATGTTTGATCAATTAATTTCAATTCTGGAAACCCATCCAAATGATAGAATCAGAAATGTAGACACATTATATTAAAAAAGAATTGTAACAGACAAATTGCCTATCACCTCACACCTGTCAGAATGGCTATCATCAAGAAGAAATATGTGTTGGCAAAGATGCAGAGAAAGGGAATGCTTGTGTACTGATGGTGGGAATGCAAACTGGTACAGCCACTATGGAAAACAGTATAGAGATTCCTCAAAAATATTACAAATAGAAATACCATATGATCCAGCAATCCTACTTCTGGATATATATCCAAAGGAAATAAATTCAGGATTTTGAAGAGATATCTGCATCCCTATGTTCATTGCAGCATAATTCACAATTGCCAAGATGTGGAAACAACCTAAGTTTCTGTCAGTGGAAAAATGGATAAAGAAGATGTGGTATATATACACAGTGGAATGTTATTCAGCCATGAGAAAGAAAATCTTGCCATTTGTGACAACATGGTGGACCTTGAGGGCATTATGGTCAGTGAAATTAACCAGACACAGGAAAACAAATACTGCATGATCTCACTTATATATGGCATCTATATGTGGAATCACTTCTATCACATATATAATATCACTTATATGTGGATTCACTTCTATGTGAAATTGGCTTTAAAAAGCCCAACTCACAGAAACAGGGAGTAGACTGGTGGTTACCAGGGATTGGGGGTGGGGGAAATTGGGAGGTGTTTTCAAAGGGTAGAAACTTTCAGTGATAATATGAATAAGTTTTGGCTAATTATGGCATGGTGATTATATTAATAACATTGTATTATATACATGAAAATTGCTAAGAGAGTAGATCTTAAAAGTTCTCACCACAAAAAAGAAATAGCGATTATTTGAGATGATAGAGGTGTTAGCTAAGACTATGGTGGTAATCATTTTGCAATATAGAAGTTTATCAAATCAATACATGGTACACCTTAAACTTACACAGTGTTATATGTCAAGTGTATCTCAATAAAGCTAGAAAAAAAGAGAATGGTAAGCTACAGAATATTCACTGAGAAAGATATCATGTAGCCATTTAATCAGCTGCAGAATAATATTTAATAAATGACATATTTTCATTAGTTTAGTGGGAAAAATAAATTGTTAGAATTGAATATGAGGTGTGATCACAATTTTTGAAAAAAAAAAAAAAAGAGTAGAAAAATGACTAGAAGGAAATACTCTAAAGTGTTAACAGAGGCTCTCTCTGGGGGGTAAGAAAACATATTTTTCATACTTTTTTGTGTTTCACTATATTTTTCACATTTTCTACAATACACACTTATTGTCACAATCAAGAAATATACAGTAAAAGCTATTCTATATCCCTGAATTTTGCATTTATATGCAAAGTGTGATCATGACTTTTATTTAAATGAGTGCTATTTTACATAGGAAACTTTTCTTAAAATTTTTTTTAAAGGGGGGGAATTCACAAAAGAAATGAGACAGAGAAAAAATGATATGGATGGAACCATCTCCCAGCAAGCTTACAGCTCACCTCACAGACTAAATTGGAAATAAAGACCAGTGGGAAAGGGGTAGAAAAACTGACACACAATACAAGAACAGTTGATAAGGGGGGGATTAAAAGCTGCAGTTGACTTCCAGAACTGATGGAGCTGGCAGATATATGAATTTTTCAATTTTATGAGAATGATAGGGATCTGAAATAAATCTTCAGTATTTTCTTTTTAAGATAAATGTTTTAAAATAAACGTCTGCAGCATGGATGGATGGCTAGTGCCTGTGTCCTGTCTTAGAGCTGATCATAAATAACACTGAGAAAAATAGCTTTGACCATTCCAAAAAGCACCTTTATTTTTTACTCTCAAGAGCTTGGAAGATTATATTTTGATGCATTAAGCTAGATTTTTTTTATGCAGCTGCAAATATCAAGAGGAGCATAGAAATTTTCTTCAGATGGAAGTAACTACTCAGGCCTTGGCTTAGAAGCAAATCTTCATTTCCAGATGTGTCTGAAAACCAGTGGGCACATCAAATGGTCAGAATACAAATTCAAGTTTAAAGGCATTTGATGGATTTATGATTTAGAAACCCTTTGTTGAATCTTCAGGTGAAATTATTAATTGTTCTGCAGCCCCACAACCAAGGAAAATAAGTAACCTTTTGTAAGTCCAAACTTCTAAATATCAGATTTGCTTAAACTGCCCCTCCCAATTTCGGTCTGTACATTAAGGAGCTTATAACTTTACTGTAGGACAGCTTATTCAACAACTTCAGTTTCCTAGTTCACTATTGGAGGAGAACAGGGCTATGCTGAGGGTAGACATAATGAAGAATCAGATACATCCTTCATCTTTAAAGTGTTAGCTTCACTATACTAAAGTGACTTAATGGCACACATTTACTTCCTGTTTAATATGTCATTGGTTTTTTTCTGTTATGTTTTAAAGAGGAGTCACACACTTGAAAAGAAAGGTGAACAAGAAGACCTGCTTGGTGGGAAGACCTCTGCACACAGGCTGTAGAGAAGGGGCTCAGGGAAGCCAGGAGCCCATGCTCAGTCTCAAGAGGGAAGCCATGACTTAGCCCTGTATTTCCAATCTGGTTCATCAAGATAAACCAGAATCCTGTGTTTTTGTCCTAAATATCCCACTTTTTAAATACTGTCTCTATTTTGTTAAGCACACAGTGCATTCCAAACCAAACATTTCCATGACCCAAACAGTTTTGCTAGTGTCTGTTTTAAAATCTCATTTCTAGGGGTTAAGAATTGCTGATTAACCCTAGTGTCATCTAGTTATGTCCAAGAAGGGGATGCACTGGAATATTCCCAGGTTGGCAAAGAAGGTCTGGGGAAGACAACTCATCTTTTATGGAAAAGACAGCATGGGATTCATACTTCCAAGTGGAATTTGGTTGAGCTGGGACCTCTGAGGATGGCTGGAAGATGTATGGAAATATCCTAATTCTAAACACCATGGAAGTCACAGTTAGGTGCCCTTGGTGGTTATCATTCTACATAAAATAAAGATAAAGCCTTCTTCTGAGAGTCAAGATATCTTCCCCATGCTCTGCAAGAATGCTTATGGGTTTATCTTCACATAACGCTGAATTTCTCCATTTAACCCACCCCCTCATTCCTTACTTTACAATGTTCTATAATGAAAAAAGGACCTTCATAGAGCTTATCTCTTAGATGTGTGAAAGAGACAATTTTTTCTGCCCAAGTAGCTCATAATGTAGCAGACAAACTGTCAGAAAAAATAGACTTCATCATGGTGAAAACCTCAGCCTAGCACCCATCTATCATAAAGCAATCTTTTAGAAATCTTGAAAACCTTCATTAAATTTCCTGTCTTTCTCCTGACAGTTATAAAATGTTAACAATATTACTCATGATGCAGGCATCTTCAGAAATTCTTTGTCCATTCCCTCCTCTCCCTACCATCAGCCATCCCATTCTCTTTGCCAAAATCTTTGGAAACATGAGACAGCCATATTCTTCACACACCCTTCCTGAGACCTGGCCCTTGCAGAAGTTTGAGAGGGTAGTCATAATCTTGATAATAATGAGAAGACTCTCTAGCCACAAGCTGCAGAGGGCAAAATGGCACTGTGTTCTGATTCCTCCACCAAAGGCCACACCCACTGTGAAGCTCAAGGGCACAGCCCTGTCCTATCCTTAGCAAATATTTCCTGGTCCTTCCCCTCCCCCCCTTTTCTCTTGCCAATCTACCAAATTATAAGTCTTCACCTGTCCATGATATATGTGTAGTTGGGACAGTGGGTCACATACTTAATCTGTCTACAGGTCATCTTTCTAGAGGGAAAATTATTTCCCTATGGACCTTAATAGCCTAGCTTTTCCAACTCCAGAGGCTGTTTCAGCAATATACCATCTCTCAGAAAAAGAAATAAAGGTCTTGCACTGGAGGCAATACCAAGGGAAAAAAAACCATAAATCAGAAATCAGAACCACACCAGCGGTCAGAAGACGCACACAGCTTTGAAATCACAGGCTGATCTATGAGATGCACAGGGGATGACAACAGCGATATACAGCCCGAGCCTGCGCTCTGTGGAGGCTTCCCAGCACAGCTCCAAAGTGAGCCAAGCCCAACCGTAGTACACCATCATCTCACCTGCAAAAGGAACTGGTGCATCTTTATCCAGGGCTACAAGTGGTGGGTCCAAAATGACTGTGTCATTGTTCTCAGTTATGACTCCGTGATATGAAGTCTCGATCCATGGTTTGTGCTTGTTGACTAGAACACAATGGAAAAACAAAACAAGGATTGACTTTCAAGATCATCACTTGAATAGCTAATCCATAATAATATTATTAATATTGCACATTTGTCCAGTCATAGGCTCTCATCCAACAACCACATGAGAGACATAGAGTATTAGTCCCATTTTACACCTCAGTAACCAGAGAAGTGAGATTCAGAGAGAAGTTCAACAATTCATGTGAGCACAAAGAAAGTTAGGGCAGCACCGTCCCCTTCCCCCCCCATCATGCTTCAAAAGGTCAGTTAAAAGTTGCTCTAGGATTGGTGGTAGCCTCAAGCTAGCCACAATTTTGCTCCTTCTCAGCCATTCCACAGCAGTCATGAGCTAATCAAGAGTCAGTTTAGAGCAGCGGGGATATATGCCTTGTCCTTCTCAGGTCTTGGTTCCTGAGATCCATTTCTGTGGATTGGATCATGCCCAGGGCAGAGAGCGGTTCTGCCCACTGCAAGTCTGAATGGGACAGCAGGCTCCTCCAGGCTCACATTCTGGCATTCAAACTGGTGCTTCATTATGGACCCTGGAAGAATTACAGCCACCCTGGGCTGTCCCCACATGCCTTTGCTCTTTTATTAGCCATCAACACAAATGCTATGTAAATAATTTGCAGCTGTTGGGAGAAACAATTAATCTTTTTTCCCCTTTAATTAAACCTAGGGGCCTATTCGTTAGAAAAGTGTATAGAAGATATGCCACAAGCTCATCCAGTGTTTCAGATTCGCTATAGTGCTTGACTCGATGGCAGGCAACCAAATCTAGTCACAGTTGCTGGGTTTCAGGCCTGGCTTAGCCACTTCAGGGCTGGTTCTATGTGTCAACTCCCTCAACTGTAACATGGGGAAAATGATACCACTGGCAGAGTTGTCATGTCATTCAGATGCCCTGGGCTGGCCACACAGCCCTTGACCTTTCATTACTGATTCACCACCCTGCTCTCTGGCAGTGACAGTGTCAGCAGGAGAGGTGACATAGACCTTAGAGTTGAGGTTCTCCCTCATGAGTGGGGATGGGTTTACTTCCTTCTATCATAGGTCTGCCACCCTTTTCTCCTTTTAGTTGAGTATCTATCCCATATTAGGCATTTTATATACATTCATTAATCCTCACTATAACCCCATTAGATAAGATTTTATATCTCATTTTGCAGGTGAGGAACTGAAGCTCAGAGGGGTTTAAATGTTCCCTTTTTGTAAAATAAGAGTGTTAACATTCCTTACAAATTCCTAATTTTTCTCCCATCTTCTAACTTATTTCAGATCTTTCTTGACTTTTTCTTTGTCAAAGTTGATAAACATTTGCATTTTGCTGTGTAAGCAAAATTAAATATTCTTTGTTTTGTCTATAGATCAAATCATCAGGGTTGCAAACCAATAACTTAAATTTACATTATTTTGACTATGAGACCTTTGTTCATGGCTGAGCTAAGTATTATGCAAGGATTGCTTTTCCTTCTTAATGGTTCAACTGTCATTCCACAGGTGACATTCTTATATCCAGACACACCATCAAATAACTGAAATATTTGAAGCCATCCTCCTTTGTATATTCTTTGTTTTCTGAACATAATGATTGTTTTTTTTCTTTCTATTGAGTTATGAAACACAGGACCTCTTCCCCACATCCCAACCATATTCCAGCTTTTTAATCATTCCATCTATTACTCATTCCTCATTTGTAAAATGGAGATACTTAACTTCATAGGAATGTTGTAAAAATTGCATGAGATCATTTAGGCAAATCTAGTACCTCTAACATGAATAGGCATTCAAATATTCTTATGTTCCCCTAAGCCCATTTCATGCTTCTGAGTGTCTGAAGTGTGGCCTTGCACCCTCAGAGGTATTTAGCCCAGCTCCATTCATTCAACAAGTATTTATGGGGCACCTTAAATATGCAAAAACAGCTTAAGGATTGAGGGTAAAACGGGTAGGGGAGCTCCTGAAAGAAACATTTGACAAAATTCAGCATCCATTCATAATCAAAACAATCAGCAAATGAAGGACTAGAAGGGAAATTCCTCAATCTGATAAAGAACTTTTGTAGAAACCTATAGCTAATATCATGCTTAATGGTTAGAGAGTAAATGCACTCCCCTAAGAGCAGGAAGAATACACAAAGATATCCACTCTTACCTTGTACTGTACTATTCATATTGTACTGGAGGTTCTAACCCATTCAGTAAAGCAAGAAAAAAAAAAGATTGTAAATTAAAAATAAAATTGCCTTTATTTGCAGAGAACATGATCCTCAGTGAAGCAAATTCTATGGGATCTACTAAAATGCTACTTGAACTAATAAGTGAGTTTATGAAGACCACAGTACATAAAGTCAATATATAAAAATCAATCATATTTTTATGGACTAGCAGTAAACTATTGGAAATTTAAATAAAAAAGGCTAATATAATACTAACAACCATGAAATACCTAGGAATAACTTTCACAAAATACATGTAGCATCTGTACACCAAAGACTCTAATAAGATTGCTGAAAGAATTTAAAGAGGACCTAGAGCAGTCTTAATGGAGAGATAGACAGTGTTTATGATTTGGTAGAGCCAAGATAGTTAAATGTAAATTTTTCCCTAATTGATCAATGCAAACCAAATTAAAATAATAGTAGGATTTTATAAATGGATAAGCTAATTCCAAAATTCATATGAAAATGAAAAAATCTGATGTAGCCAAAACAATTCTGAAACAAAAAGGGCAAAGTTAGAAGACTCACACTACTTGATTTTAAACTTATTATAAAGCTACTACTACTTATTATAAAGCTACTAATAAAGTAGTAAGGTATTAACATAAGACAGATACAGATCAACAGAAAAATAAAGAGTGCAGAAAAAGACACACAAACACATGGTCAATTAATTTCTGACAAACTTTCCAAGAAAATCCAATGGAGGGGAAGGATAGTCTTTCACTTATGCTGAGAAAAACTGGATATCCATGTTTTAAAAGAAGAATTCCAATTATATTGCACATTATACACAAAAATTATCTCTAAATAGATCATGGTCCTAAATGTAGGACTTAAAAATTGTGAAACCTTTAAAAGAAAGCATAAAAGAAAAGCTCGGTGTCCTTGGGTTAGGCAAAGGTTTATTAGAAGGGACAAAAAGAGCACTGAATAAAAGATAAAACTGATACATCAAAATTTCTAAAATTATGAATTTCTATTCTTTGAAAAACACTATTCAGAAAACATTTTTTTAAAAGCCACAGACTGGGAGATAATATTTGTGAGACATATCTCACAAAGGACTTATATCCAGAAACATATAAAGAACTCCTGCAACTCAATAATGAGAAAAATAATCTGTAAAAAAAGGGGGGGGGGCAGCAAAAATTTGAACAGACCTGTCATCAGAGGAAATAAGAACATGAAATGATGTTCAACGTTAGTAGCTATCAAGGATATGTAAGTTAAAGCCACAATTGGATGTCACCACACCACCACTAGAATGGTTAAAATAAGACTGACAATACCAAATTCTAATGAAGATGTAAAGCAATTGAAACTCTCATACACTGCTGGTATGAATGTAAAATAATACAGTCACTTTGGAAAATAGTTAGCAATTTCTTATAAAATGACTCAGCAGTTCCATTCCTGGGATCTGCCCCAAGACAAATGAAAACATAAATTACCCAAAAAGACTTGTATGTAAATGTTCATAGAATCTTTATTCAGAATAGTACCAAACTGGAAAATAAAATGGCTATCAACTAGTGAATGGATAAACAAATTGCAATGTATCTATATAATGGACATCTACTCAGCAGTAAAAAGAAATCAACTACTGATCCATACAACAAAATGGTTGAATATCCAAAGCATTTCTCTGGTGAAATGAAGTGAAAGAAGTCAGACACAAAAGACTACATGCTATTTGATGCCATTCATATGACATTCTAGAAAATGCCAAAGTATAAGGACAGATTATGGATCAGTGGTTGCCAGGATCTGGGGGATGGGGTAGGGTTTGCTTGTAAAGGGACATAAGAAAACTTTTGGATGTTGGAAATGTTCTGTATCTTGATTGTGGTGATGGTTACATTTCTGTGTGCCTTTGGCAAAACTTAGCAATGTGCACATTTCAAAAGGCAGAATTTTATTATGTATAAATTTTACATATAATTTATAATGTGGTAAGAACAAAGTTCTTATCCTCAAGGGACCCTCAGACTGGAGAGGGGTCCATGATAACTAGTATGGCAAGAGATAGATAAGCAAAGAAAAAGCAGAGTGCTACAGAAAAAGAAAGGAGAAGCACTAATCCAGGCATGATAATCCAGAATTAGTTCCTGAAGAGGGTAGATTCGAAGTCATGAGTAGTAGGAATTAAGCAGGGATAAAGGATGTGGGGGTCCCAGGCAGAGGAACATGCATGGGAAAAGACCAATGGTAAAAGCACCCGGTAAACCACAGGGGAAATGTGAATAGTTAGGTTTGGCTGAGAATGCAGTTTGAGGGGCAAGTCCAGCCAAGAGACTGGACTGATGGATAGTATCTACATCACCCAGGGATTAATGGCATGTATAGATTCATCCTGGAGCCACCTCCAAACGCTGGCTTTATGGGACACCACAGAACCAACTCCTTTTCAGAAAGAAGCAAGGTATTAATGCTTGTGCCTTGGCTGTTGTTAGGCAATCTCTTCCCTCCCATGACAACTGTTCTGCCTTTTTGTTCCAATAGACGGAGTACAGTCAGCTCATGCTTTGTTCCATTTGGTTGTAACTTCAGAAGAACGGACTTTTTATCAGTTCTTCACGAGATAATGTCTCTCTTTGTTACACAACTCTTCTTGAGGCTGAACTCTGTCATATCATGCCCCCTTAGGACTGCTTCTTACCTCTGTCTTGTGTCTTTCTCATGCTGTTTCAGCATCTGGAGAAATGCCTGTATCTTTGCACTCATACAGAGGAAACACCAGTGTGATATTTCTGCTCCATTTACAGAGAAATTAGGTCTTGTCACCCAATGTGTCTTTAACTAGAGTGCAGATGCATTCTCAGGAGCACTCCTTGCCTTCTCTCTTTGCCTCCACCTCTGAAAAAGTGCATTAACACTCAAACCAAGCAGCAGGGCCACGCAGCTAATGATTTACCCTTTCAATCTTTCTACTCTCATCCTAAAGTTGACCCTCAGAACTCCAATACTTCCTTCTAGGTAAAAGTGAACTGTTAGTAAAAAACAAAAACAACATACTGTACTGATTACAAAATGCTCTAGAGAGGTTAACTTACACCCCAGTAAATAGGTCAGGCTGGTCTTTTGCCTGTGATACCCAACTTCCCTCTTCTGACCTGATGCCCTGGCAGGGGTGCTTAGACCTGGGTGGATATCTAAACCCAGGGGAAATCAATGCATTGGAGTAGGCTGAGCAAGTTGGTTGGATCTTTCAATTTTCATTGAGGAGATGGGCCCAGAACCTATAATTTATTTGGTAATAGATACTTTTTTTTTTAAGATTTTATTTATTTATTTATTCATTCATTTATTTTAGAGAGAGAGAGAGAGCTTGAGCAGGGGGAGGAGCAGAAGGGGAGGGAGAGGGAAAGGGAGAGAATCCCAAGCAGACTCTATACTGAGTGCAGAGCCCAATGTGGGGGTTGATCTCATGACACTGAGATCATGACCTGAGCTGAAACTAAGAGTCAGACACTTAAATGACTGAGCCACCCAGGCACCCCTGGTGATGAATACTTGAGACAAAAGGCCATAAGCAGTTGGGGTGGCATATGTGTAGTGGTTACTCAAAGTTTAGGGGGAGCTGAGAAGCCATTAAAATCAGAGAAAGCTAATCTGCCAGCAGACAGGATTTGGGAGCCAATAAGCAGAGACAAGAGAAGCACCCCAAGCAGCTGCAGGAGATACAGAGGCTGGCCACCCACACTTGTTTTCCAGTCGAGGTCTTGCTCAGTCTTCATGGACCCATCAGCCTGTTGGGTATCTGAAGTTGCCAAGTGAAGTTTTTCATTCATTCTGCCCAGGCACCAGTTTTTTTTTTTTTTTTCTATTTGTACTAGTTTGAACAGAGTATCTGTGCTTACAATAAAATGATTCCTAACTACAATAATTGTAATAGCATTTTAAAAAAGTATATTTATTCCCTGTTCTAGAGTGAGAGTAGGATAGGATCCCTGTCCAGGTGAGAGGTCAGCCTGCCTACAGGCAATTCTGATCATTGATCTTGCACTTTCCTGCTTAGGATCCATCAGCAGTAATCCTGCCTTCAACTGCAAGATCAGATGAAGCCCCCCAAAGACACCAGTTCCCCGATTACCCACACCTTTGCCCTCATTGTGCCATCTACTCCTCTCCTCTCCTTCCTCCTGACTCCTGCTTGTATATCCTTCCAGATTCAGATCCAGCCCCACCTCCTCCAGTTGTCCTTCTCTGCACTTTATATGACCCTGTACCACCTGCTCTCATGCTACAGGTCCACTGCATTGCCATTAGCTGTTTCCCTGTCCCTCTTTCCCATACAAGTATGAGCCCTCTGCAGGAAGAGACCACATCCTGGTCATGATGATATCCACAGGACCTAACACAGTGCCCAGAACATTGGTAAGTGAGGTGAGCACACCGCTGCCTTGCTGGCACCTCCAATGCCTGAAGCAATTAGTGGCACTTTGATTCCAGTGAGCAGGTTTTCCTACAGCACCCAAATAGAAAGAGGGCATGCCTCCCAAATCATAAGGTGACATTTGCCATCACTTAATTAGAGGCAATGTATCTTTCTTGCTAGAGGTACCAATTAGAGAGTTTTAAACACAAATCCCATGTGTGTGACTCATACATGCAAATATTCACAGAAGATGAGGGTTACATTTCACCGTTTTAATTGGGTTGAACAAGCATTTGAGGAAAAGATGACTGAGTTGTTAATCCTTAACTGCTTGATAGGTGCTCTCAGTGAGGATAGCATGTTGCTTTCCTTCCCTTCCTACCTCCTTTCCTCCTATCCATTTACCCAGCCACTTATTCACCATTCCTATTTTTTTCTTCCCTTCCATCTGTCATTTTCCACCCATAAATAATTGTTTGGAGTGTGGGTTCTCTCAAAGTCCTTACCCCAGCCTGGGGATGAGCCACATGCCATTATCCTATTAGGTACTGGCATGTGGGCCAGGAGCAAGGCTAGGGAGAAATGTGCACTGAGGGATTGTATAATCTTACAAAAGTGAGTTTCAGTTGTCTCCACATAAGCCATCTGGACAAAGCCAACTGCTCAAAGCTTGTGCAAGACAAAGCCTGAGATTGGGTGCAAGGGGTACTGGGCTTCTTGTCATAGTTCTGATACCATGTAACCTACAGGGTATCTTAGGCAAGTCTTTCAATCTTCCCAGATCTGCTCCCTCTCCTTTTATAAAATGGAGGTAATACTAATTCTGCAGGGTTAGTGGGAGGAAAATAAAATGAGACCTTGGGTCAGAGCTGACTCGGTGACTAGCATGTTGTATGTCCACAGTAAAGCACCTTCGATTCTGAAGCTCAACAGGCTAGGGTCAGGACCCACATGGGACCCAGTGTACCCCAGGTAGACAATGCTCAAGCTACCCAATAAACCTGTTGGTGGGCTGACAACCTAACAGAACTCCCAGGGGATGGGAAAATTAGATTAAGTCTGTAAAGAAGATTGGGAGCCATTCAAGAGGATCATTTGAATAGGAAGAAGTGGGGCAGGGATTTTGATGGTTTAATGTTCACATTCAGTTGCTGGAGCCAACTCATTTTTCCACACAAAAATGTCTTACTTACTGAACAAAATGATTGTTACATCTATAATTCCCCAACATTGTTATTCCTTCAATATCTTATACTTCACTGCCTTTTAAACATCTTTAACCCCTAAAACCAGCCCTTAACTTACTTTGGAGTTTACACTACTAAGTGCAATTGTCTAAAACTCTTTCTGTAATCACTGTTGTTCAGCGTAACTAATCAGGAACTGCTACTCTTAAGGGACCTCTATGTGCCAGGCTCTACAGCTGTGATCTCATTAAATTCTTACAACCATCCATGAGAGGACAGCACGGGATCCATTTCATGGATGAGGCTATGGAGGTTTGGGGTGCTTAAATCAGTCAAGGTCATGGTCCCTCATGGAGGAACTGAAAGTCCCACCCCAACTATTCTTCCCTCTGACCAGTGATCAATGCAACAGCACATGCTTGTTTCCATCTCCTGTGGGTCCACTCTTGGATCAAGTGCTCTAAGGGAGTGCAAGGAGACAAAACAGCCAAGACTGAAATCTATGGGAAAACAGTCAGGGTTCTCCAGAGAAACAGAACCAATAGGAGATAGAAAGAGATAGAGATGTACATATACACATACATATATATACATATACACATATATACATATATATATACACATACATACATACATTTGTGTATGCATATGTGTGTGTGTGTACACACACACACACACATAAAGAAAAGGATTGGCTCACATAATTATGGGGGCTGGCAAATCTGAAATCTATGGGGGCAGGCCTGCAGGCTACAAGCTTAGGCAGGGGTTATTGTTGCAGTCTTGAGCAGAATTTCTTCTTTTCTGGGAAAACTCAGCTTTTGTTCTTAAAGCCTCTCAACTGATTGTTTGAGGCTCACCCACATTATTGAGGGTAATCTCCTTTACTTAAAACCAATTGATTATAGATATTAGCCACATCTCCAAAATACCTTCATAGCAACACCCAAATTTGTGTTTCACTGAATAACTAGGTACTATAACCTAGCTAAATGGACACATAAAACTAGCCATCTTGCTCATTGAAGAATATTTTTTTTTTAAAGATTTTATTTATTTATTTGACAGAGACAGCGAGAGCGGGAACACAAGCAGGGGGAGTGGGAGAGGGAGAAGCAGGCTTCCCGCTGAGCAGGGAGCCCGAGGTGGGGCTCGATCCCAGGACTCTGGGATCATGACCTGAGCCGAAGGCAGTGGCTTAACGACTGAGCCACCCAGGCACCCTCATTGAAGAATATTTTAAAAGGTTATATTCAAAAATGAGTGAAAGGATTTGACATGACAGTGCAAATTCCTTTTAACCTCAGATAGAAACACCATATTTTTGTTTCTCTACTGGCAAACTAATAAATAAAACTTTTGTGGCTTATGATATCAACTTTGTTCCAGAGGATAGGAAATGTGTGATACATTTTTACTGCAAATTCCATTTCATGCCTTAGATCCCAAGATGTTCAGAAAAACGAATGGCAATTATCTGGTTTATAGTATATTCACTACAAAATGTTCATCTGCTTCTCTATGCTTCAGAAAGAAAGGATTGGCAGGCCAATTTCACTTCTTATTTATGTGGACTATCTGGCTCCTTTCTGGGAAGTTGTGGAATATCAGAGGTAGGGGATAGGCACAAAAAAGCCTCTCCTCCACCACCACTAAATACATAATCCTAATAAAGCTGTAAGCCAAATACCCTAGGTCACCCTCATGATCAGCCCCGAGCATCAGGGGTTTCAGACAAGGTGGTTCCCTTTGCAATTAATTGTCTACAGTATCATCAGCTAAGGCACCACAAACGCAGGGAAGAATTTTCTGAGCCTCCCCTTTCCCTCCACCCCTGAAAACACACCCAGACTGAATTAGGCCTCTCTCCTTGTGCTCCCAAAGCCACCTCCCTATCCTGAGCACACCAAGGTCCATACTGGGCTATAAATATCTTTTGTTTCTTTCCTCTAGCAGATGGTGGGGAAAGATACTGGCTCTTCCATGTCTGTATCTCTAACCCTAGCACACACAGCAGTTCTCGAAGTATGGCCCAGGAATTCTTGGAGGTCCCTGAGACCCTTGAGGGTTCACAATGTCAAAACCATGTTCATAAAAGTACTGAGATGTTATTTGCTTCCTTTGTTTTCATTCTCTCTGGAGGAGTTTTCCAGAGGCTATACAACACGAGACCACAACAGATTTAATGCAGAAGCAGGTAAGAGAATTCAGCTGTCTTCTATTAAAGCCAGACATTTGCAAAAATGTAAAAAAATGGCACCCTCTTCACTATTTTTTTCCTTTGAATAATATAGTTTTTAATAAAATATTTTTGTTAACATGACAGGTTTATTATTATTTTAACTGTATTAATAAATGTATATTTTAAATTTTATCAGCTTTAATTAGTAATGCAATACACAGCAATAGGTATAACCCACAAAAACATAAATTTGGGGGGGGGTTCTGTAATATGAGTGTTAAGGTGTTCTTTAGACCAAACAAGTTTGCTCTATGACCTGGCAAAGGATTTACAACACAGTATTTACTCCTCATGTAGAAAGAAAGAGAACAGATGTGAGTGGAGAAGACAGAGGAGAGAGAGAACAAGGAGACAGAGGAGAGGGAGGGAAAGAAAAGATACCTAAAATTGTTAAGGCAAGACTCAAATAATCAATTCTCAGATTCAACTCAGTTGGACGAAAGTTGATCAATGTAGTGACAAGATCAGTCCTTTCTCTGGTCCTGGATGTGAAAGAAAAGCAACTGGTTGACTGAATAGCTTGCACACCAATTGTTGCTATACCAGGTGGGTAATAGAGCTT
The DNA here is from genome assembly GCF_002201575.2 of Neomonachus schauinslandi. Classification (NCBI taxonomy): domain Eukaryota; kingdom Metazoa; phylum Chordata; class Mammalia; order Carnivora; family Phocidae; genus Neomonachus; species Neomonachus schauinslandi. Next base: position 119,478,795 of record NC_058403.1, read on the forward strand.
CTGATTCTTTTGGAAAAAGGAAGTGGAGCATCTTCCCTTGCTGTATGAACTTGAGCACATGCTGTCAAGAGAATAATTGTCTGAAATCACAGTCTTTATATCTCTTGCAACCTGGTTGGAGAAACCGCCATAAAAAGAAACAAACTTCATAAATCATTCCTGCAAAAGGCATCAGAGGTTAAAAGCATCGTGATGAATTTCTGAAATAAATCTGTACTCTGAATTTTCAGAATGTTTGGGAGGCAACCAGTGTGTCTCAAAAGAGAAATCATGATCTTAGCGATTTTAAAGGGTAACTCCACTGTTAAAGGTGTCAATTTCTCCTAGCTGTAAATAGAACAGGTATTTGCCAGCTAGAAGAGTCTCTCAGTGCTTAAGGCATCCTTCCAAAAGAGATACATGAAATCCCTGATCTCACCAGTACTAAGTGCAGGGCATGGCAAATGGTGTTAAAAGATCAATGAATGAATATGCTCTTACTGCTTCTGTCAATGATCTGTGTGAAGATCCATGTACAATGTTTCTTCCCCAAATATAAATTCTCTTAACCAGGATTTCTGGTTTGGACATATTTACTTCTGAATAACTTTTGATCCGTCAAGAGAATGTTGGTTTCCAACATACACCAACATTACTTCTGGGGATAACTGAACAAGGAAGGAAAAAAGAAAAGAAAAACAAAAAGAATGGATAGACAGGGTCCATTAAGGAAATCAGCAGAAGGTAAACAATGGCCTGGGCAGTACAGCATATAATAAGAAGAATTACATGGAATCCCATAGAATTGAGTAGGTCACAGGAGGAAAAGTAACTCCTATCTCATGAAATCAGATCATCACAGGACATTTGGATGGGAAACAAGACATGCACATTATCTGCAACAAAGCACACAAACGCACTGGCAGTTAACTCATTTAGGGTTGGGAAAGTCTAAAAGATTCTTATGAACACAGAATGATAAATGGAATTAATTATTCAGAGCTCATTATAGTGAATTTAAGATGGGTATCATGTCATTGATAGTGTATTATTTGGTGTGCTATATATTAGTGAAAATTGAAATATTTACAAAAACAGTTACATGTTAATTCTCAACATCATTTTCTCATATTTTTTTTAAATGAGATTGAATTTCTCAACAGTGATGCTTCTTCCCATCAGAATTTTTCCAGGAACTCACTCTACTTCACAAAGGGCATGAACCTACTGCACAGCTGGCATCTGGTAGGGTTAATAGAGTCCTGGTCCCTTTTGATGTTAGCAGGATGTGTTGGTCTAGGTCCTCAAAAACAAAAACAAAACAAAAAAACCAAACCCAAACCAAAACAAAAAAACAAAACAAAACAAAAAACAATAGAAAACCCAAGATGGGATTAAAGGATTTTACAAGGGAAAATGCTTATGTGAAGGAAAAGAGGGAAAGGGCCAGAAGAGGCTGGAAATGATTTTAGACCTTGATGCAAGTGTGAGCCCAATGTAGGAAAGAAGAGATTGTTTGAAAGAGTCTTATCCTATCATGGAGTCTAAGTGGAACTGTATAAAGCTGAATCCCTGGGGTCATCCTCTACCCAAAGCCAGCAGTCTTGGAAATCCTGTGTCTCCTGTGTCTCCCAGGAGTGGGTCTGCCTTAGGATCCCCCAGCATCCCCACACTCAGTCATTGGCTGGAAGCAGCCCATGGGAGGCATGGCCTCAAAGCCAAGATGTCTCAACACCTACCAGCTCATTACCCTCCCTATAGCTGGAGGTCTAGGAGACACTTTCTCATGACTGCCAGGCACACAGGGTGCCTGGTCATGCTCTCAGCCCCCTCAGGGTTAACTTTAAAAAAAAAATTTTTTTTTCTCATTTATTTATTCATTTATTCATTCCTCTATTTATCCATTCAATACATACTTATTGAGAGCCTATTATGTACAAAACTCTATTCTAGGCATGAACAATGAAATTGAGAAGAAGTATATTCCTGGAAATATCTGGGGTTGGTTGACATAGGTAAAATGTAATTAAAACATCTTGGAACAAGTGGACAGAACCTTGTTCTCTCATATCCAGGACAGGCATGGGTAGTCAATCCCACTGAGTCTGGGCATGACCTCAGATTCCTTCCCAACACAGTGTTTCTAGCAAACTCTATCAATCAATAAGAAGTAGCACTTCATGTATGGTGTAAGAGAATGGTCGAGTTTCATTCTTCTGTATATAGCTGTCCAATTTTCCCAGCACCATTTATTGAAGAGACTGTCTTTTTTCCATTGGATCTTTTTTCCTGCTTTGTTGAAAATTAGTTGACCATAGAATTGAGGGTCCATATCTGGGCTCTCTATTCTGTTCCATTGATCTATGTGTCTGTTACACCATACACAAAGATAAACTCTAAATGGTTGAAAGACCTCAATATGAGACAGGAATCCATCAAAATCCTAGAGGAGAACATAGACAGTAACCTCTTTGACATTGGCCACAGCAACTTTTTCAAGACATGTCTCCAAAGGCAAGGGAAACAAAAGCAAAAATGAACTTTTGGGACTTCATCAAGATAAAAAGCTTCTGCACAGCAAAGGAAACAGTCAACAAAACAAAGAGGCAGCCCACAGAATGGGAGAAGATATTTGTAAATGACACTACAGATAAAGGGCTGGTATCCAAGATCTATAAAGAACTTCTCAAACTCAACACCCAAAAAACAAATAATCAAGTCAAAAAATGGGCAGAAGACATGAACAGACACTTCTCCAAAGAAGACATATAAATGGCTAACAGACACATGAAAAAATGTTCATCATCATTAGCCATCAGGGAAATTCAAATCAAAACTACATTGAGATACCACCTTACACCAGTTTGAATGGCAAAGATTGACAAGGCAAGAAACAACAAATGTTGGAGAGGTTGTGGAGAAAGGGCAATCCTCTTACATTGTTGGTGGGACTGCAAGTTGGTATAGCCACTTTGGAAAACAGTGTGGAGGTGCCTCAAAAAATTAAAAATAGAGCTACCCTATGACCCAGCAATCGCACTACTGGGTATCTACCCCAAAGATACAGATGTAGTGAAAAGAAGGGCCACATGCACCCCAATGTTCATAGAGGCAATGTCCACAATATCCAAACTGTGGAAGGAGCCGAGATGCTCTTCAACAGACGAATGGATAAAGAAGATGTGGTCCATATACACAATGGAATATTACTCAGCCATCAGAAAGGATGAATACCCACCATTTGCATTGACATGGATGGAACTAGAGGGGATTATGCTGAGTGAAATAAGTCAAGCAGAGAAAGACAATTATTATATGGTTTCTCTTATTTGTGGAACATAAGGAATAGCATGGAGGACATTAGGAGAAGGAAGGGAAAAATGAAGGGGGTGGGGAATCAGAAGGGGAGATGAACCGTCAGAGACTATGGACTCCAAGAAACAAACTGAGGGTTCTAGAGGGGAGGGGGGTGGGGGGAGGGGCTAGCCCAGTGATGGGTATTAAGGAGGGCATGTATTGCATGGAGGACTGGGTGTTATATGCAAACAATGAATCATGTAACACTACATCAAAAACTAATGAAGTATTGTATGGTGACTAACATAACATAATAAAATTTAAAAAAATAGAAGTAGCACTTAAATGAAACCCATTTGCCATCCCTCTCCTAGGACAAGTGGTGGACAATGGGTGAGGGGTGGGGGGGGGGGTCAATGGAATGCAAAGAACATTATATATCCAGCCTAGGTATCTATGCTGAGAATGTAGGGCAAGACGAAGATAAATAAGATTGTCCTCAGGAGGGTTGGTAATAAATCTGTTTTAAGAAAAGGGAGAGAGGAAGCATGAATAAGGACATAAAATCAGCTTCTTACTCTTATAGCTTGGGCCTAACAATCTTAGAAAGGCTTTTTGAGACAGATCATAATCATAATGCAATGAACCTTCATGCCTCTGTCTTGAAATTTTGGAATCCCTTGACTTAAGGGTGATTCCATGACTGTGGGCATCATTGATAGTGGGCACTTAGCAAATGCATAATGAATTGGATTGAAGGTATACTTGCATAGTGGCAATTTGGCTATTATCCTCTAGGGTTTTCCAGTGTACCAAGCAAACAATTCCTAGGCAGACTCAGGTTGCTCTAGACCCAGCCCCTGGCTTTGGGAGAAAGCAAGGACATTAAGCTTTTGAATGTAATTTGCATGCTCTTTTCTCAAAGATGAATCCCTAACCAGGTATAATTTATCATTCCTATTCAAATGTTCAGGAAACCTGAACCTGCCACTTGGAACAGGAGGCAACTTCTGATTTCCTCCTAGGCCTGCTCCTCACCTCAGGGCACCATATCTTGGAAAATGGGCACCATTATTTCTGTTCAAGCAAAAACCCCAGGAGGGCCCTTGATTCCTGCTTTTCTCTAAACCAACATATCCACACATAAACCATCAGCAGGTTCTGCCATTTCTACATCAACATGATAGAATGTGGAACTTCAGGGGCGCCTGGTGGCTCAGTTGGTTAAGTGTCTGCCTTCCTCTGCCTTTGGCTCGGGTTACGATCCTGGGGTCCTGGGATCGAGTCCTGCACTGGGCTCCCTGGCTCAGTGGGGAACCTGCTTCTCCCCCTCCCCCTTCCTCTGCCTGCCACTCCCCCTGCTCGTGTGCTCTGTCATATAAATAAACTCTTTTTAAAAACCCTTAAAAAAATGTGGAACTTCTCTTCTCCCACCTGCCAACCTCCCATCCCCAGCCAATACCATCTCTTGCTTGAAACTCTGCAAGGACCCTCTAATTTGCCTCCATTTTCACTCTTTCCCCTATAATCCCTTTTCTACAGAGCTTCCAGAGTGGTGGTTTCAAAAAGAAAATCTGATCATAAAACAGGCCATGGCCATTTCTTCTTAGAGCCCCTTGAGGTTGCCCACCATACTTAGGATAAAATTCGAACTTATTCCCATGAGGTATAAGATCATTCCCGACGTATCCCTCCACCACTTCTCCTCACCCACTCCACCCTGGCCACAGTGGTTTCCTTTTTATTCCTCAGATTTACCAAGCTCAGTCCTAGCTTGGGGTACCTGCACTAGCTCTTTCCTCTGCCTGAATGCTTTTCCTGCTATGGCATGACTCACCCCTCCTCATCATTCAGCTCTCAGCTCAGACTTCAGGGAACCCCTTCCAGAAAACCTCATCTGAAGTATCTTCTCACTGCCCAACTCATCCTATCACACCTTGATTTTTTCCATGACAATTATCACACCTGAAATGACCTTTTGTAAGTCTTGACTTTTTCATTGTCTATTTGACCCCTCTGGAATAGAAACCCTGAAAGCAGGGACCTTATCTGTTTTGTCCATCACTCTTTCTCCAGAGCTTAAACAGTGTCTGGCCCATGGGAAGCACCAATAAATACATGCGAAATCACTGAATGAACTATCACCCATCATAACTGTCAGTGGGATCAGAAAAGTGTCTTTCTGACACCAGCCTCCTTCTTCTTATTCTGCCCTTTCCTAGCACAGCTCATCTCCCTCTGGGAAGCCCCTTTCCCAGCATGATGTTTCTCTCATCTCCCATGCTGCCATCACTGTCCTATGTTCCACCCTCTGTATTGTTCCCAAGGTACCAGTGATGAATCATGCTCAGACCCTCTTCATTTAAAGGCTCTTATTTTTGTGTAGAGAGAATCTGAGAACTTTAAAGGTCTTTTAACCTCCAAAGAATGAGGCTCTCCAAGAAGGAATTCAGGGGTGAGGTAATGATTTTGAGAATGGATTTACCTGTGCCTTGATTTCCTTTTTAATTGCATCCCCCCCAACACACACAGGTACACCCAGCCCTCATAGCACACATGGTCTGAGCTGGTGGAGACCAGTTAGCAGAGCCTATCCCAGTACTATAGAGGGAAGTCCTGCTCTTCACCACTGCTGGGCAGAATGCCGAAGCTCCAAGCCAGAGCTCTTGCCAAATTCCTACCACAGGTAGGTGACTCTAGCCCTGAGGAGTGAAAGTCAAAGGCAGAGCATTCCCATGGTTTTGTGTAGGGTAATTTGTTTTTTTAACTGCCTGGCAGCCTCTTGTATTCCCTGTGCCAATGAGTGCACCTGCTCCTCTACCCCTCTGTCTTGATAAAAGAGCTTCTGCCTACACAGTCTGAGCAACAGGGCCCAGAAATGAAGCTGAGAGGAACCATGCAGGGAACAAGGTGCCAGGACCCTTTCTCTCAACAGTGGAAGCTGGAATGTCATCTCCTCCTCCACAGTTTAACAAGCCCCACACCGTGCCCGGGGATGCAATTCCAAAATCCTCCTAAAGCAAGCTCTCTGAGGCACCACATAAACCAGGCAGGCACCCAAGCTCCACAGCCAGTGTGGCTCCAATCACAGGTAAATTAGGCTTCCTTTGGGATCCTTTGAGCTGAAGTTAGTGCATGTGGGGACAAACCTTGGCTTCAGGGCTTGTCCTTGGGGCTTGTGCATAACAGGTTCTTTGTAAGTATCTCTTGGATTCATGAAGCATTTATGTCTTGGATATGTAGATTATCTCTAACTCCCCTGAGCATGGAGTAGGAGAAAATGGGATTTCCTTAAGTACAAGGAAAAGGAACTAGCTGTAAAGTAGACCTTTAGGATATGGGGACTGCTTACTCCTGGGGGGTTGATTTTCAACTAACCAAAAATAACTTGCAAAATGGCTTACACCCACAAATAAAAACAGACTAATGGAATGTGAATCCCCACTGCCCATGTACACAATGTTGTCCATAAGTAACAAATTCATTTAACAAATATTTATTTATATAGTAACTATGGCATGGGGGGAGGGGCTTTGCTAGGTATTAGAGGTACAGCACTATGTAGTTAGACTAGTAATTATTTTTTTTAAGATTTTATTTATCTGAGAGAGAGGGAGAGAGAGAGTGAGCATGAGCCGGGGTGGTGGCAAAGGAGCAGAAGGAGAGGGAGAAACAGACTCCCCACTGAGCAGGGAGCCCATCCATCTCAGACCAAGCAGAGCTTGATCCCAGGACCTTGAGATCATGACCTGAGCCAAATGCAGACGCTTAATTGACTGAGCCACCCAGGAGCCCCATTAAACTAGTAATTAAATTGGGGTAAGTGCTAAAAAAAAGTAGAAGATCCTATAAGGATATATGTCAGAGGGAAGTGACCTATTTGAGGTTGCTGAAGGGACCACCGTTCAAAAGTGACAGATAGGTGAGCTGAGACCTGAAAGCTGAGAGGGATGGAAGAATGCTCCAGAAGAGAGAACTGCAATTTAAGAGACTCTAAGACAAGCCTGAGTGTGGTCCACCAGAGAAAGAACTATAGAACTAATGTGTGTGATGGGGAGGCAAGGGATGGCTTCATGCTTGGAGAAGCTCCCAATAACTGAAATTGAGAAGAGGATTCGGAATTCTAACTATGTGATTAGGTAGCTCAGGTGTAATTTTGCAGGAACTTCAGAAGGGGGGGGTCAATAAGGAATCCACTTCTGCAGGTGTTTAGGAGGTGGGGCTGGACCTCGCTGGCTCTTGCATGATGAGCTAGATAGGCAAAGAGCTGAAGGAAGATCAAAAACCTAAATATCCCCCTAACCTCCTCCCTTCTCTCTCATCATTATCTCAACATTAAGTCATGTTTTACCATGTCTACATAGTGCCCCTCATGGAAATGTCTCTTCCATCCCCACTGCCAGGCCCAGCCCCCCGTCACTGCTCTTAGTGTTTGCGGCAACTGCCTCCAACCATCTCTCGTATTGTACCCTCCAAAGCATCCTCGCTGCTGCAGGCAGAGTGGCCTCTAAAACACAGATCAGACCACGCCTGCTTCCCTCCTTCCCAGAGCTCCCATCACCCTGGATATAAAGATCACACTCAGCCTGGCACACAGGCTTTTCACTTTGTAATCTCTACTTGCTCTGACTCCCACTCATTGCCTAATCTCCCCTGACACCTTAAGTTTCCTGGGCATGCCCTGCTCTCTCTCCAGCCCTGCCATAAGCTTCTCTCCCACCATTTGCTAGGAGCTCTGGGGGATTTGCCAGTCTTCCTACATGACCTCATTTTATGGGCCAAGGGTATCGCCAAGCCCCTCACTTTCAGCTGCAACCACTCACAGATCACTTCTGCACACTGCTTATAGGCAAACTCTCCTGAAGCTATGTAGATTTGTAAATGACTTTTCCAAAAGTTTCCTGCTTCATCTGATCTTCTGAGGCCAAGTAGCTAAATGTTGCCTAAGCACTTATTGAGCACCTGCTATGTTTCCAGCCCGGGTCAACCACCAAGTGAGGCACAGGGGCAGGCACAGTTCTTGGCATTCATCACAATGTAATGTCAGTGACATCACCACAAGGAAGGAGGACCTTTCTAAGAAGGTGCGGGAGATGCCATGTAAAGCTAGATCGGTACTGTATGTTTGACCATACTGTTGCCATTCTTTTGTTGTTGTTACAAAGTTTTCTGCAGGTTAAACCCTATACTATGTGCTGGGAACTGCACCATGCTGTTGCAAGTTGGATTTCCTGGGAAGCAGACCCTAAGACCGCGTTCACTGGATATGATGTTTCTTTAGGAGTACCCTTGCTATCAACAGCTATAGAGGAGAAGAGGAAGCAGGAAGGGCAGTGGGAGAAGGGAAGCTGTGATGCAGGCTCAACAAACCCCAGTGATGCTCTACAGTTTGAATGGCCCTTTCCAGTTTGTCCTGGGCTGGTCTGAGATGGATGTGTCTTTATACTCTTGAATTCATCAGTCCCTGGATGGGGGCCACCCTAGGAAAGGGATTAACTTTGGGCAATACCCCTCCCTGCAGCTGCAGCAATGCCGAAGGGGCTGACAGCTGAAAGCTGTTTCTTCCAAGACTTCTCCCAGCAGCTGGGGCAACTGGTACTTTACTGAAAGGGGGTCTAGGTGGCACATTGCAGGGCTCACTACACAGCTGCATTCCAAGTTTCACTTTGAAAACTTATGACGACCCAAGACGTAGATATTGTCTCCATTTTACAGATGAGAAACAGGAATGGAGAATATCATGTGACCAAAGTTGCACATGCTGGATTTGAACTCAGTTATGGTTTCACAGCTTATGCAGTGTTCATTCCTTCCAAGCAAGTGGGGAAGGTCTTACCTGTGTCCCCTCACCTACCATAGACTGAGCACACAACAGACCATGATTCATTGAAATAACCAGATCAGAAGGTAGAAGCAGTATGCTCAGGTCAGTCTGGGTGTGAATGAAGTGTGCCACCATGTGTACCCACCTGTACCCACTTTGTTACTGGGACACTGCCTCACCCTAGGTTCTATTCAGGACCCTAGGAGGTGGTACCAAGGCTAGGACTCATGAATGAGGTTGTCTAATTTAACCAATAAAAATATAGGATACCCGGTTAAATTTGATTTTCAAATAGACAATAAATGATTGTTTTAGTATAAGTATGTCCATACAATATTTGGGACATGCTCCTACTAAAAAGTCATTTGCTGTTTATCTGGTGTTCATATTAACTGTGTGCCTGGTATTTTGTCTAACAACCCTGCTCATGGTGAAGTGGAATCCCTATTCTCAAGATGATTTCAGTGACATAAAAGTTTCCTCAGACCATTCTTTCTCAGTTTAAAATCCATTTTCCTGCACCCAAAGTGTTTCACTGCACTGTTAAAGCTCATGATTATTGTGCCAGCACCTCTGGGACAGTGGACCCATGAACTATAGTTATTCACCCTCAGGATTTTACTGAGAGCAGGTTTTGGGGAATATGCACAAGAGAACACAGATGGAGACGAGGGATGGCCAGAAGTGGACAATACTAAGGGGGTGGAGGGCTCAGGATGAGAAGAAAATGCTCATGGTGTGTGGCGTAGCTTTGTGAGCTTTTCTATTGATTTCAGTCAGGCTCTGGGAGAAGGATTCCAGTCTTTTAGGATTGCTCAACAAAGGATTGCGTCTCTCTGGCTTGGAGGGTAACACTCCAGCTGCTCCATCCCCCCAATGAGCCCTTGTCCACCAGCAAGAAGTTGTACCCATGACTTGCTTATGGGCCACCAAGTGGTATAGTTCCACCACATGTGGAACAGACTCAGGTATTGCAAACTTCCGGCTCCACACTCAGAGTCTCCTCATCCTGTCATTGGCCTAGAACTTGAAGTTTCTTAGCAGGTCTGTGATGAGGAAATGGTATGGAGACAATAAAAAAATGTCATCACAAGTGACCCGAACTTCTTCTTTGTCTCCCAACTTTCCAGATGAGCCATTCCCTTTTATTACCTAGAGATTCATGAAAATGCATAAGTGAATGCAAAAGCTTAAATAGTTTTCTTTGAGAAGTTTGGCACTAACTACATTAAACAAATTCCCTCAGCCCTTGGACAAGAAGCCATTAGATATGGACTATTACTTGCATTATCATTACATTCGTGGGTCATTATGAAAAATAAAAGTTCTAATCAGCATGAACATTTATAAAGTGCCATGATGGGAAATATGCCAGGCTGGGCTGTCTCAAATACCCAAACGAAACACAGTGAGTAATGACTTTGAACAAAAAAAAAGGTTGAGCACAAAGACTCACTTGAACAAATCCCACTCAAAGTCATTAGCAATTAAAGGCTTTAGGAAAAAAGAAGTCCACCCCCACCTCACCAGCTAAGTGAGCTCTCTGAGCTCTCCTTGGTGCCCTGTGACAAGAATTGCTGTCTTTACCTTCCTTACCCAGCCTCCATCTGGAAGCGGAGGACTTTCTGTGGTCCTCACAAAGTTCTAGGCAGCTCCAGGGTTCCTCAAACGTAGCCCAGGGACCACAGTGGGTGGTAAGGAGCAGCTGCACAAGCAGTGTGGTAGACCCTGCACCCCTGCTTTAACCCTGTCCTTTCCCATGCATCTGTTTGCTTTTACCATGATCCTCTTTATGAGTTCCAAATGTTTCTGGAATGACCTTCATTTGCTTCCCTGACACAGGATGATTTTAAAGTGACCAAGCTACCTACTTACCATGTTACAGGGACCCTGTCACATCTATGGGGAGTGTGGGTCAATCACACGGCTAGACTTTGGAGCTGGCACCAGGGCTGGGTCCTTGGCCACAGGCTGGATCAGGTGGGACAGTTACCCTGCGGTGGCCAGAAACAGACTGAATCAGGGGGCAAAGGGCAAAGTGTGCAAGCAGTTGGGCGAAGGGACCACCAGAGAAGCTGAACCATTCCTGGGACCCAGGACTCCCTAAAGGGTGGGCCTATGTGTGGGGCCACAGGCAAGGACCAAGATGCCCATAAGATAGGAAAGTCATCTTTGAAGGCTTGGCCTCACGATGCTTCCATCCTCCTCTGGGATGCTCTCCTTGACTTCCAAGGGTGAGTAGCTCACTCCCCAGGGGACCACTGGGTCCCATACAGACTCCTATCTGAGTACATGGAAGTAGTCTTGTTGTACTTCTTGTTTCCATCTATTAGACTGTGGCCTCTGCTAAGGAAGGGTCATGTCCAAATCAGCTCACCTATTCATCCATCCATCCATTCACTCATTAATTCACTCAATAGATTGAGAGTCGACAAGTTCCTTTCATAGTGTCAAGTGTGTACTTTGTCTCTGTATACTGAGCACCTGCAATAGAGCCTGGTACCCGGCAAATACTAAATAGTGTTGATGAATAAATGCACAGGTGACTGAGGAAGTGTTCTGCAAGGAGGGCTGCATTCCCAGGTCATGCTATTGCTGGAGGGCTGAAAGGTGGTGGTGCAGGAGGAAGGAGAGGATGATGTCATTGTCATTAGTCTCAGGTTCTAAACTGACTTAAATATTCCAACTGCCCAGCAAGGTCGCCCTCACTGTTCCATTCTGGCACATGAAATCTCTTATTCCCAGTGCTGTTACTCTTTCAGATTAAGATATTTTCTTCAGTGTTGCTAGTAATATGTTTACTAGATTACTTTTGCTACTTTGTAGATGCAACACAATTTCTTTCTAGTTTTCTTTTCCCACCGTTGAACTTCCTCTGAATTACCTACCTGCTTTATTTAGCAAAACCTCAAGGAGCCTTAGGGGAGGAGAAGTGTTCCCTGCTGGTCTGCGTGGCACTGCCTCCTCCATGGAACCCCTTCATTTCCCTTCCCCAGGAGCTGCTCACTCTCCAGCCTCGTCTGAATTACCCAGCCCTCCTGCTTTTCAGACACCTTAACAACATTTTGCTGAGCTTTTGCTATTTCTACAATACCCTTTTCCTAATAAAAGCAACCTGCATTGCACACTGCATTTTAACTACAGTTAAACTCCTCCTCCCTTATCACGTGTTCAGCAACTTCAGGGCATCCCAGTTATTGTAAGTTATTATATGCTTAGCTGAACTTATTAAATTCCACTTGTCGCCAGTTTTGTTTATTTTCATTTCTGTAATGGATTCTGTGCCTCTTTGTATGTATTTTTCAACAGCAGGGAGGGTACGGAATTATACCTCACCAGGCAGTGACAGGCGGGCTTGGGGGTCCTGGGGGCAGGTCTTCCCAAGTCTCCACAATGGAGCCAAACCACATGTCCAGGTCCCTCCCAGAAACAAAAGAGGCTTCTTATGGAAAAGCATTTTTGAAACAGCAGGCCATCGTGGAGGCTGGGCCATCTCACTCACAGGCGATGATTTTCATCGGCAGAATGTTTTATAACACCATCTGCCCCACATGGGTGGGTTGTGTCAGAAAGATCATGCTACCAGCTCCAGGAATGATATTCTTTGAACCCAAAAAACCTTCCTGTGCTTGGAAGAGGCACTGGAATCTTGCCTGGAGCTTGTTAAACTGCAGAGGTTTGATCAGAACATGCAGACAAAGCTGGAAATGCGTTACAGTTTGCTACCAGGGCCCTTGGGCTGGAGGCTGGGGCTGGAGCAGCCCTGGGCAAGGTGCTGTTTGAACATGAGCCTCAGTAGTGGGAAGCAAAGCTGCATTTCCCACCACACACCAGTGTCCTTTGAGACAGTTGAGAGAGATTTCTTCTAAGTAGTCCCTGGGGGAGCCTATGTACTTATTCCAATGATTCAGCCTTGCTGGAACCATTTGGAGAGCTTCTCTCTGAGAACTGCCTTAAGAAGCTATGATCCTTCCAGCAAATGCTTTACACGGCCCATATGTGCTGTGCAGAGCAACTGATTGATGCCCTTATTTCTTTTAGAAACCCTATGTCCTTAGGAATCATTTCATCTCATATGTGGATCAGAAGACATTAGGCACAGAGACGTTGCGGTCTCCCCACAGCTCCCTGACTCCTGTGGGCCAGAGAAGGAATCTGAAATCATGGTTCTCTCATGTCATAGCCCAAACTCTGTCCACCTACTCATGCTTCCTATTTATAGCTGTCTAAAGTCACTGAATAAACATTTACTGAGGTGACACCATGTGCCAGATGCTCTGCTAGAAGTAGAGTTACAGAGGGTTTAGTAAAAATATGTCCTCTCATCTAAAATCACAGTGTGGGGAAAAATCCCATAACTCAACTCCTCCAAGACGATAAAGCCACCAAAGAGTAGACGAGGAGTTTCAGGCATACAGGGGCAGCAAATGGTCTTCCTGGGGGATAACTGGAGGTATGGGTCTTGTTCACAGAAGACAGAAGTTGAAATGTTTCTTCAGAGATGACAAGGAGTTAACGAGCCCCAAAAGAAAGGGAAGTTGTTTGTTTCAGGCAAAAGAAAAGCTGTGTGCAAAGGCTCGGAGGCAGGAGATATGTAGCCTGTTGGGTGAATAAAGATGGTTTAGTGTGACTGAATTTCAGGCACAGCATAGCATGGGGCTGGGGATGTAAAGAGGAGCCCAAGGCATATATATATATATATATGAATTATAATGGATATATATATATATATATATATCACATCTTCTTTATCCATTATAATTCAGCTTTCAAAAAGGCAATCCTGCCATTATGACACCATGGATGAACTTAGAGGACATTACACTGTGTGAAATAAGCCAGTTAGGGAAGGACAAATACTGCATGATCCCAATTATATGAGATGTCTAAATGAGTTAAACTCACAAAAAAAGAATAGAATGGTGGTTTCCAGGGGTTGTGGGGTGGGAGAAATGGGAATTGTTTTTCAACGGGTATAAAGTTTCTGTTATGCAAGATGATTAAATTCTAGAGACCTGCTGTATGACACAGTATCTATAGTTAACAATATAGTGCACTTTATTTTTTTTATTACGTTATGTTAGTCACCATACAGTACAGCATTAGTTTTTGATGTAGTGTTCCATGATTCATTATTTGCGTATAACACCTTAAAATACATTGAGGATAGATCATATGTTAAGTATTCTTACAAAAAAAAAAAAAGAAGCCACAAAAGAACACAAAGAAAATTTTGGAGGTGATGAACATGCTTAGTGCCTTGGTTGTGGTAATGGTATCATGGGTGTATGTATATGTCCAAACTCATCAGATATGTACATTAAATGTGTGTGTGTTTATATATCAATTACATCTTAATAAAGAAAAAAAAGTGAGAGAGAGGCGTCCAACATCACCTAACTTCCAGAAAAAATTGCACTTTGAGCCTAATCTGGCCAACCCAAGCTGCACTACTTCGGTATTTTTGGTTTTATGGGCTCTGAAAACAATCTTTTTTTAAAAAGAAGGGGGAAAAAAGCCATGTAAGTACTTTCCATGTAATCAGAATAAGTATGCAATCTCCTAAGGGGATTGCTTTTAATGTCAGCCCTCATTTGGAGGCCTGTTCACATTAACAAGAATCGTATTTGTTACTACCCTTTATAATTTTTAGCTGTCATCAGAAATAACTGTGAAAATATCCATTCTCCAGTATGTCAGCCGGCAGCCTGTTGACAAACATCCAATCCCCTAATCTTTAATCAGACCGAGTTCCATGCCTTTCACGTGAGTAGGGAGGCCCTTGCAAGCACATCACTCATGCAAGCCTCAGCCTGAAAAAGGATGGTCTTAAAGGCTTCTGTTAATTTTATCTGGCTGGAGCACAGGGGAGCACGTTCAGCTCAAGAAGACATCTATTAAGTTGTCAGTCATCATATCATTTGCCCTAACAGTGTTTAGTATCTACCAAGCAGAAGCTGACGGCACAAAGGCACTCAGTGAGGGAGACAGCATGCTAATTAGCACAGCACCCTCCACACGCCTTCACTGGTTAGCAAAGCTGGACTCATAACATGTCGCTCTGCACACTTCCTCCGAAGATTTCAGGCAAAGAAGCAATTGGAAGTTTGTTATCAGAGCATCCTAAGTTCCTACACAAATGATTAGGCAGGCTTCCCACCTGCAGCTCACCCTGCATTAGAGGGAATGGGGGAACGGGCACACTCAGCACACAGGACTGTCCTTCCCAAAGCCAGAATGGGGTAAAATGCAGGGAGACTAAGACAGGGGCTCTTAGGCAATGCTCTTCATCTAGGCCCCAGGAAGGCTTAGCAAGGTGGGTTCTAGGTTTTAATTGAGGTAGTGAGAACTACTATAGTGAAAAAGAGGGGAAGGGAATTCCACAAAAGAATTGGGTCTACCTGCCAGAAATATCTATACTCACATATGTGATGATTGTAACCAGTCTGATGATTCTAAGCATTCTAACAGCTGCCACTGTTTACGCTTTGCCTTCTATATGCCACGCACTGTGTTAGAGGCTTTACACACATTATCTGAATTCGCAGCAGCCCAGTGAGGGCCCAATGTTGTGATGAGGGTATTGTTATCCCCAACACACAGATGAGAAAATGGGGATCTGAGAGCTCAGGGGTCACAATATTAGCACAAAGTTAAGGTGCTTTCAAGTACTGGTTGGTCTGCTACTCCTCGCCCTTGTAGAGTTTAAAGTTGCCTGCAACATCCCTATGCCCTTTCAAATGGATCACGATCACCTCTGATCTCCCAAGAGGTGGATGGGACAGGTATTATTCCCATTTTATGGCTGGGGGAACTGAGGCCCAAAGCAATCGGTGCTTATTACCTGAGATTGCAATGGGCCCAGCCAGGATCAAGATGCCACCTCCTGCCTCAGGGCGCAACATTATTAGACCAGTCATCACTTGAGCAGAAATGCCCAGAGATAAAGACAGACTGTTTCTCAACACACATAAGCGCATTTGAAAATGAGAAAAATGATCACAGAAATCCAGGTGGATATAACTTGGTTATTTATGACACTTCCTGTAACTTATAGAGATGGAGTCTCTGGCAACTGGTGTGAGTTTGGCTAGGTGGGCCCAGTTCTGCACAACTCCTCTGCATTTGCCAACCATGTTCTGCTCCCTCCCACCCCTGGGGTGCGGCTTTCTCACCCATGGTCCTCCCTGCCTCACCTCAGGTCGGGGGTCTTCTGTGAGCAGCCTCCGTGCCCTCAGGCACCCCCTCTCTTGGGCATCCCTTGTCCCCAGCAACCATTCATCCTGATGATATTCACAATGAAACCATGAGTTCTGGGGCACCTGGGTGGCTCAGTCGTTAAGCGTCTGCCTTCAGCTCAGGTCATGATCCCGGGGTCCTGGGATCGAGCCCCACATTGGGCTCCCTGCTCAGCGGGAAGCCTGCTTCTCCCTCTCCCTCTGCCGCTCCCCCTGCTTGTGTTCTCTCTTTTGCTGTGTCTCTCTCTGTCAAATAAATAAAATCTTTAATTAAAAAAAAAAAAGAAAAGAAAAGAAACCATGAGCTCTGCCTTTCATCTCCACATAAAGGAAGTAACATGAGCCAAGATGAGATTTTGCAAACGTACATCTGGATGCCAAGATTTCCTAAAGAATGTGTACCTCCTAGCCTATTTACCTCCTTATACAAATCACAAATGTTATATTAATCAAACAAATGAGGTAAGCAAGTCTGAGAATAAAATGAGATGTCCCAAATCTCAGAGCTCTTCAGTGGGCTTTAGAACCTGGGGCCCCTGTCTCATTTTACCTTTTTGGTTTTGGGTTTTTCCATTGATCAGGGGAGACAAGGTTGGAAACCACTCAGGACAAGACCCCTTCTTGGGGTCAGCTCTGAAGCAATGGAATCAAGGAAAGGTCCGTTGTGGCAGTGGAACTGGATAGAGCATAGACACTGATTCCTCTGCCTTAGGCAGTGGTGAGGATGAGGCAAAGACAGGCCCCATCCCCTGTGTGCACAGGTGCGCTCTATAAGGTTCACTGGCTGGTCTGAACAGGACTATAGCGTGGGGGCTGCCTGGCTCCACTTCTAGGATGGAGCATGCACTCTAGCCCAATGATCACAATTGAAGAAGGGGCAGAACCTAGAATGAATGCCATGTCCTTCAAGGCCCACTTTACCTCCTCCTCTTCCAAGAGACTTTCCTGACCTCTGCAGCCCACAGCCCTCTCCATCCCTGGCCAACTCCATGGGAAGTTCTAGGCAGAAAGGAACCCTTGGGTCCTGAGTCACTGGCAGTCTCCTATTGGTATTGTTTTGGTGCATACCTGGAGTGGCTCTCTGAGTTTCCTTCCTTGGTGGAGGCCACAAAAAGGTTTTAAGTGAGTTAGGGAGGGATCTCTTGTCATTTCTATGGTGCCTGGAACATGGCTGAGATTCTTGCAGGAACCCAATACTGGCCTGTCAGGAGGCACAGTGGTACGTGGAGAGGGGCAGATTTGGGAGGCAGTCCCGACTCTGCCACTTAAAAGGTGTTCCCCTTAACAAGTTACTTAGCCCTTGGAGATGAAGGTTGTCATGCCTACTCACATAATTTTGGGAGATCAGAGGGAAATAATAAAAGAACTAGGGGTTCTCAAAGTGTGGTCCCTGGACCAGCAGCATCAGCATCCACATCAGCTGGGAACTTGTTAGAAATGCAAATTCTTGACCTGACCTCAAACTCGCTGAATCAAAAGCCCTGGGATCATGCCTAGCTAGCAACCTGTTTTAACAAGCCCTCTGGGTGATTTTGATACACTGAAACATTTAAGAACCTTTGTAAGCACTCAGGAAAGGTCAGCCTGTTCCCAGCCAGAAATGAAGGAATGACTTTCCTCTCTACTGGCTTTCAGATCTAGAACTGAGGTAAGGAAGTGGCCAGTGGCCAGACCAGTCATGCTAGAACCATGATCATGAGGGACAAATCACTGGGTGAAGGAGGAGAGTGTGGCTCCACTGACTTAAACATGAGCCAAGATTATGTCCAATTCAATCTAATCCAGTGAGAATGTGAGTGGTTGCTAGTACAGAGAGTAATGAACTCGCCTTAAAAGCAGTATGTGCTGATAGAGTCAGAGCCAGTTAAATATGGGCTGCCACTTATATTTCTTCAGATCTGTGTTCCCCTGAGAGCAGTGGTTTTCAGCCCTGGCCACACATTACACCTGGGGAGTTTTGAAAAATCCAGATACCCACACTGCACTCCAGACCAATCACATCAGCACCTCTGGGAGGGGGTGAGACCCCAGCACAAGACTTGCTAACACTCCCCAGGTGAGTCCAGTGTGCAGGTGGGTGGCCCACAGGCAGGCAGGAAGCAGAGGCATGTCCATGTCTTCTTCATCCCTATCCCTCATCCTCTTGGTCGCCCCCATCAAGCCAGAGACTCAGCCATTCTCAGTGCAGAGGCAGAAAGCCGGCCCATTATGGAAAGTCACTTAGACTTTACAAAAACCTTTGGAGAAAGGAAGGGCAAATGTTATTCTTCCACCTTTGTGGGGGGGAAAAAAAAAATCCAAACTGCCCCGGGGAGATTCTGAGATGTGTTCAGTAGCTTGCCAGAGTTGTAGGGTGGTCAGAACCGAGCTGAGACATGCCCCCTGGCCGTGGTTTTCTACAACACAAGAATTTGCTGTATTGTGACAGGCTCCTCTGCCTTTTTGCCAAATACTGAGCACCTACTACGTGGCAGGCCCATGATATCATCCTTAATCCTTAGTAACCACCCTGCCAGATAAATATGATTATTCACATTCTATAAAGAGAAAACCCAAGTGCAGAAATATCATTGACTTGCCCAATATTATACTAATAGTAAATGATGGAGATGGAATTGGACCTACATCTTCTAAATATAGCTCTATAATTCTAAATATAGCTCCCTTTCCACTATACTATCTGCCTTTCTGGAAGAGAGGATATGAGAAAATGCCAACATGGCCTCCTAAAATGGACTTTGATTTGGAGCCATCACAACAAAGTAATTCAGAGGCAGAAAGAGGTACATCTATTACTTCTAATTTTTCACATTCCTCTACTTTTTCTTTTCTTTTTTTTTTAAGATTTTATTTATTCATTTAAGAGAGAGAGAGAGCACAAGCAGGGAGGAGGGGCAGAGGGAGAGGGAGAAGCAGGCTCACCACTGAGCAGGGAGCCCAATGAACCCTGGGATCATGACCTGAGCCAAAAGCAGTTGCTTAATCGACTGAACCACCCAGGGGCCCCTCCTCTACTTTCTCTACAAGGCCTGGCTGAACCAGGAGCAGAGGACCTCAGATGTCCATACCGACCTTGGTAAGAGTAGAGGATAACCCAGGGTTATGAATGGCTCAGAGAGAAAGCCATTCAGAGCAAGTGTCCATGTGTTTCCAGGGCCAGCCAAGCTCCAGGACAGCTGTTGACATGTCTTCTAATGCTTCATTTGGTGAATCTGTCCTTGATGTTTGAGGTTCAAACTGAGGTTCCTATGTCCACCTGGCTTCATTCAGGCAGCACATCCCCAGTCATGCTGCCTCAGGGCACCTGGAAGGTGCACCTACCTCAGGTGACTCTCACCCAAGAAGGATTTCCGTCCCTGAGCACTAGACTGGTGGCTCCCTGGACAGGGCCAGACATGTGGTCTAACACAACAAAGGCCTCATGGCAGGCAGCACTGTGTGGACAGCAAAGCTTGTTTCCTTTTCTACTTGTCCCTGTCCCTTGTTACAAGTTACTCTGTCCTCCCTTCAAGCACATGGGTCTCAGGAGAAATTGGCTATTGCCATTTTGGGCATATGCAATATTTGTATCCTAAGCCCTATTGTATTATCTCAGATTTTGGTCTCCATGGAGAAATGTCAGGTCTCAGGAAATTAGGTAGAGGTATGTAATTTAGGGGAAGGAGGGCTCCTGACAGGTGGACACCTTACTGAAGAGCCCCTTCCTGGCTGCACTGGCTCCTGGTCTTTGTGTGTACACATGTATATGTTTGTGCATGTTCCTTTTCCTTAGGGCTTCTATTAAGTAAGAAAACTAACAAACAAATTATAGTAAATAGAGAAAGCAAAAGGATTTGGAATCACACCGACCTGGATTTGAATGTCAACTCTGACACAGCACAGCCCACACACTCAGTCCTTTATTTATTTATTTATTTATTTTTGGCACTCCATGGAATGGGAGAAGATATTTGCAAATGACACTACAGATAAAGGGCTGGTATCCAAGACCTATAAAGAACTTCTCAAACTCAACACCCAAAAAACAACTAATCAAGTCAAAAAATGGGCAGAAGACACGAACAGACACTTCTCCAAAGAAGACATACGAATGGCTAATACACATGAAAAAAATGTTCATCATCATTAACCATCAGGGAAATACAAATCAAAACCACACTGAGATACCACCTTACACCAGTTTGAATGGCAAAAATTAACAAGACAAGAAACAACAAATGTTGGAGAGGCTGTGGAGAAAGGGGAACCCTCTTACACTGTTGGTGGGAATGCAAGTTGGTACAGCCACTTTGGAAAACAGTGTGGAGGCGCCTCAAAAAGTTAAAAATAGAGCTACCTTATGACCCAGCAATTGCACTACCGGGTATTTACCCCAAAGATTCAGTCCTTTATTGATTCCCCATCTGCAGGACAGGGGACAGGGAAGCAGAGCCTGCTCTACTGATGTTGTCAGCCTCAGGAGGCTGGGTGAGAATTCAGTGAGGAAAGACTGAAGGAGTGCTCTATAAACTGCAGAGCTCTATGTAAATGCTAGCACAGTCATAACAACGGCTACCCTTATTACATCTCTTCGTGATTTGCAAGTAAGCTAAGCCACACACATTCAAATCACACTACTACTGTCCCTAACACATTACAGTCCCTGGGTTAGATAGAGTCTCTGCATCAAGAGCTTATGGTCTAGGAGGAAGATGTTCCCAACCAGAGGGCACTGAGTGATGGGTGCTAAACTAGAGGAAAGGAAGCACAGGAAGGTAATGCAGGTTCCAGAGGAGGGACAATTAACCTAGACTGTGGTCTGAGAAGTCTTCATGGAAGAGGTACCCTTGAGCTTTGCCTAGGAGGACGTATAGGAGGTACAGGCTGGGGGGCTGGGGGTGGTGGAAACTTTCCAAGCAAGCAGAGGAATAGTATATACAATGAAACAGGGCAAAGAACAAACATACTAGGTTTGGAATTTCACCTAGGCTGATACCTGCAAAGGTCTTCAGTTCCTTGTCCAAGTAATTTCATATCACTGGGCTCCTGAGCCCCTACTGGGGCTGGGACAGGAGGAAAATGGATTTCTCCTTGCCCCTGATTACAGAGCTAACCCTCATCAATGATTCCCTCTTCAGAATAAATCAGTGTATCCCGGTACCTAGCCCAAATCCTGGCACGTGGCTGGTTCTCAATGAATATTCGTGGAATAAATGCCTTCAACCTCCAATATAATTTGGAGGCGGCAGGCCAAGATTATGATAAAAGTAACCACAGAATATCAAATAGTCCTATATTTTTATAGCCATTTCATTTATAAATGGATTTCAGCTATCTCTTTGGTGGCCTGCCATACTTTCTACCACCCAATCTCCATAATCCCTACCCGAAGTTAAACCCAGCTACTCTGGTCCTAATCCATCCACAACTCCCCATCCTCAAAGTCTAGAGTAAGAATAGGAGTCATTCCTTTACCACATGCTCCCTGGCAGGACTGTGCTCAGGTGACTCCTTAAGTTTTCCCATCCAGTTCTCCCATCAAATATACAGGGCAGTTAACAGTCACCCCATTTTACAGATGGAGAAGCTAAAACTCAGAGAAGCAAAGTGATTTTCCCAAAATCACACAGCTGATAATAATCAGCGTCACGGTTCTAGCTCAAGTCCCTTTGACCCCAGAACCTGTGTTCTTTGCTACACATGTGGTCAAGTTTCCATCTGGGTCAAAGCCCGGGGGGAAGGCCACAGGCCAAATAATAACAGTAGCAACAAAATTAACTACTGTATATTGAGTGTCACATCTCTTACTGACAGGGCAATGTGCTGTCACCTTCCTTAATCCATACAACAATCCCCACAAGATAAATACCATTGTTCCCATTTTACACAGGTGACCCTGAATTTCAGAAAGTTTGAGTAATTTCTCTAAGGCACAGCTACTAAGTTGTGGAGTTGAGTCTGCCTAATTCCAAAGCCTGTCCCTCTTTCTGCAACCATGTTAGTACCAACTATACATGCAGCAAGAATTGAGGGGGAGATGTGCTTGTTTTCAAGAGGAAACAAAGATCCTATTGGGGCTTGTCGACTCCAAGTGATATATATTTTTAATTACTAGAGCACAGTTATACATCCAAATCATTTCAAGGAAGCTGTGGCTGACAGGCATAGTCAGCCTCTCTCTATTTCATAAACTCTAAAGAAACTGCTCATTAAGAATGACAGTGACCCTCACTCTGCCTTCCTGGATCTAAAACCTTCAAATCTTCTTAAGTCCAAGATAAATAATGACTTACTCATATTAATGCTCCAAGATTGAAACCTAAATCTCCTAAGCATATGTCTGCATTCACCAGTGCTGTCAAGGTGAACAGCAGACTATAACTTAGTTTGGGGTTATAAGATTTTAGAGATTTGGGTTTATTATTCATTCCTAAAATGAAGTGAAGACACATACAACATAGCCCATTCTTTTACTGGCCCCAGCTATCAAAAAAAAAAAAAAAAAAAAGGTTGAGATATATACTCCAACCTCAGTGTCATAAAATGTCCCACCAGATTAACATCTCCATTTTCCAAAAGACAAATGTTATTGCTCCATGCATGATCACGTGTGCTCTGCCAATTATGCTCTCCGTGTATGATAAGGCATGCCATAGGCTGTCTGTATGGCCCCGTAATATCTGCTCCCATTCTTCCCCTTCAGATGCTTTTCTTCAGTATCCCTAGGAGCTCAGGTGCTCATGAATTTCTCCTAGCCAAATTAGTCTATATTTAGAGAACAGGAGAATAAAAACACTTCAGAAAGCACACATTGGGTCAACCTCATTCTCCATTGAGCTCCAGATCCTATTTTTGAGGCTGGCCACAATGACCACATGGAGGAAAAGTGTGATGGAAATTCTACAGAGTTTCTGAGTGTGTGCCACAGAAGAAGGATGGGATGCAATTACAGACATCAAAATGTTTCCAGAGGGGGCGCCTGGGTGGCTCAGTCGGTTAAGTGTCTGCCTTCGGCTCAGGTCATGATCCCAGGGTCCTGGGATCGAGCCCCGCATGGGGCTCCCTGCTCAGTGGGGACTCTGCTTCTCCCTCTGCCTCTCCCACTACTTGTGCTCTCTCTCAAATAAATAAATAAAATCTTAAAAAAAAAGTTTCCAGAATCAACAAGTTTCAGAAACAAAATTAAACAGGTATCTTAACTACAGATCTCAGTGTCTTTTATGTGTAAATAGGCATTGTATAACTCCAAAAGATGACTGTGATATCTAGTATATTCCCAATATATCTGATCCTTTTAAAAGGCATCACCTTGGACTGTTGCTCTCATATGGAATACCCACTTGGAAATGCTATCTAAACCTTTCTTTTTTTTTATTCTTATGTTAATCCCCATACATTACATCATTAGTTTTAGATGTAGTGTTCCATGATTCATTGTTTGTGCATAACGCCCAGTGCTCCATGCAGAACGTGCCCTCCTCAATACCCACCACCAGGCTAACCCATCCCCCCACCCCCCTCCCCTCTAGAACCCTGTTTGTTTTTCAGAGTCCATCGTCTCTCATGGTTCGTCTACCCCTCCGATTTCCCCCGCTTCATTCCTCCCGTCCCGCTACCTTCTTCTTCTTCTTCTTTTTTTTTTCTTAACATATATTGCATTATTTGTTTCAGAGGTACAGATCTGAGATTCAACAGTCTTGCACAATTCACAGCGCTTACCAGAGCACATACCCTCCCCAGTGTCTATCACCCAGTCACCCCATCCCTCACACCCTACCCCCCACTCCAGCAACCCTCAGTTTGTTTCCTATATCTAAACCTTTCTTGAACCCATTTTTCTTTGCAAAGTGAACACATCCTGGGGCAAGAAATTCCACATGTTCTCCCTCCTAAAGTATTCTTATATGCACCTCTCAACCTTCCTTTTACAACCCAGCCTGCGAAATCCTTCACAAGCCACCACCTAGGGGTTTGCCGCATGTATTTTGGAGCGCTTGATGAATATGATGTTCCCTGATGGATTGGTGGAATGACAGCACATGCATCTTGGGCACTAAGTGACAGCTGCTCCCTCCACCCCGCCCCAGCCCAGCGCTGCACGGATGATCTGCCCTGCACAATCTGTTGCCTTCTGGCCCCTGTGCTGCACTGGGAGAAAGCTGTAAAGACAATGCTTAGCAAGTGTCAAACTATCTTCTCCTAAGCTGAGGCCCAAGTGAGAATTCCCTCTGCCCAAAGGGGCCTGATTAACAACCCAAGCTTTGTCAGTTTTAGCACAGGCCAGCTTTTATTTTAAGGAGAATGCCCAGACCATTTGGGTGGCCTCATGAGCCCTGTGCATGGTTGCTCTTCCCAAGAAGCCAGTTAGCTGGGATGGGGGCTACAAATGTCCTGTTGCATGGAGAAGAGCTGCCCTGTCTGATGTCATCCAGAGAGCAGAAAGCCATCTGAGCAGGAGATAGACTCAGGCTGCACAGTGCTCTGCAACTCCAGTGGAAAGACTTCTGTGTCCTAGGGAAATACCCAGCTCAGAGTAGAAGCATATAAGCAAGAAGGAAAAATAAAGGCGTCTTCAGTGCTTACCACTATTTGATTAATGCAGGAAACTGTGATTCAGAGGCAATGAAGTTGTATCCTAAAGGTCCCATACGTAAGCCCCTTGAAGACGGGGCTCCAAGCCGGGTGAGAGCTTTGATTTCAAGTCAGTTGCTCGTTCCACTCTACCTGCAACCAATTACCTAAGGGCCATGAATTAGAGGAGGGGGCTGGATATCCCATCAAAGCTCTGACTTCTCAAGGTCCAAATTATAGTCAGATGTGTCCTATTGCCTCCACAGTGGGTTTTGAATATTCTTGTAAGGACAGACACTATTCTCTCATTTTCAAAGAAATGTCCCAGGTTTTGTTCACTGCATTGAATGCCCTGCATGGGGCACCTGTATTCCCGTATCCCATGATTTTTTAGTACTGTGTGATGCGGCTGGCCTCCCAGCAACAATCCGTGTGCATGCTCTCAAACCTACTGATGAAGGCAGGCTCCTGGCGGCCCCACCATGGCCACTCTCCAGGCGTCAGCCTTCAGATGGTGTGGGAGTGACCTGGGCCTTTCTCAGGCATGCATGCTTCCACCCCAGTCCTTGTTTATCGATTTACCAAATGTCAGCTGCCCCCAGGCCTCTCTGGAGATACCTGGGCTATAGATGGAGTAGCCTAGGCATGGATTAGGACTTCGTCTCTGATTCCATTGAAGAATCAGGCCTCTGTGTGATTTCAAAGTCAGAAGGTAGATCCTGCCCCACTAAGCAAACATTTTAAGAACGCACCCCATCTTGAC
This sequence comes from Neomonachus schauinslandi, assembly GCF_002201575.2. Taxonomy (NCBI): domain Eukaryota; kingdom Metazoa; phylum Chordata; class Mammalia; order Carnivora; family Phocidae; genus Neomonachus; species Neomonachus schauinslandi. The sequence continues at coordinate 119,504,446 of NC_058403.1, forward strand.
ATTTAGAAATCCTTTAAAATAAGGGCAAAAATATATCACTTTCCAAAGAACACGTTTCCATATCTTCTGTACGGGATATCCCTGGGGTGGACTAAGGAGTCAGCTTTGCCATCTCCTACAACGACACAGACGCAATTCCAAGGGAGCGACAGTCCTCTAAATGTGGATATTAATTGCGTTGCTCTTGTAAGAATTGTTTTAGATGGCCTTTGCTATTAATGATGTTTTTCAACTTTAAGACATATAAAAATGTTTAAAAAGAACTCACTTCTCTGGAGCACCTACTTTGCGCTACACTTTCACGTGTCATCTGGTTTCATCCTCATGACATCCTATTGTGCTCAACTTCAGCCAGGACACTGAGTTTCAGACACACTAAATAACTTTCCATACCCAGAAAGTGATAGAACAGGGACCAGAAATTGGGTCCCCCAAAGCCCACAGTCCAGGCATTTTCTGCCACCCCACACTTTCCCTCCTCTACATTTCATAGCACAGGAGAATTATTTTCTCTTTTTCTCCTGTATGGGGAGATAAAGTTGGTTTACAAAGTATTTTTAGAAGATTTATGCATTCTAAGTGAGGTTACCTGTATTAGCTTGAAAAAATAAGAAGGTGCATATGGATCTATTTATTATTCACCTTCAAACATAGAAAAAGAATCAATTATTTAAGTGCTGTCGGTAAAAATCATAGAAATCAGAGGAAAGCATTTCCCCTCAAAGTGAGGAGTCTTTTACATTCTTTCCTGCTATTAAACTTCAGCCAACATGATGAGTTATGTGAGCCCGCCATGTAGAATAGCAATATGTATCATAATTGCAGCTCTCCATGTGAGCTATCTATCAGAAACCTTAATGTAATTGCCAGACTGAATCCTAATTCATCTCTGAGAGAAGCTTATTACTTTGGGGGTGTTGTATCACCTGCTTTTAAATCACACCAAAGTATAGCTGCAATGATCTATTTAGTCTTCAATGTTTTTAACATCGCTGCCTGGGTCTACATTAATTCCCCATTGCCATCCAGTTCAGACAAGACACTGGTCAACCAAAGGGCAATTTTAGGCCCCTCTCTGTGTTTGTGTTCCTACCCTTGTCTCTTTCTGTCCAGTCTACCCTCCTTGACACAAATGCCAGAGTGAGCTTCCCCAAACACAGAACTGCCTGAGCCCTGCCCTGCACAAAAGCCTTGACTGGCTCCCCACCACCAACAGGCCACATGACCTGTGCATCTCACCTCATCTCACACCTCCACCATCTATAGGCAGAAGCAGCATCAGAGACAACGCTGGGACCAATGTCAGGCTAGAAACTGTCCAAGGGAGCCAGGCCTGCCTGTTGCCTCCAAGGGACTTGGGATGTTCCGGATGTGAACCACAAACCTGACAACCTCTCTTAGGATACAGAACAAAAGGACAAAAACGTTAATGTCGTGATAGAGAAAATGATAAATGCAGATGACTGCAATCATCAAACATACACATAACTTGTATTCCAGAAGAAAATACCAGTCCCGAGTATACCCTGTAGATGCAAAAAATAGATATAAGAGAAGGAATTTTCTGAGTATAAAAAAAAAAAAATGATCTAAGAGGATCACTGCATTAAAAACAAAAAACCTTGAGGAAACTCACTCTTAGTGACCTGCAAAAATTTGGATTTGAAAGGACAAAATATGGTCTAATAATATGTACCCAAACAAAAATCACAAAATGGGTTTGCTACCAAAGAAAATAGAGTCAGATTGCCCTCAGACTTCTCCTTTGGGACACTATCTGCTGGTCACAGATCTATCAAGTTGTGAAAGACACAGTGGTTGTGACCCAACACCAGACCAGCAGCCGTGGTGTCCATTTTTGGAGGCAGGGGAAAGATTACCTTCAGCATACAAGGACTAAGAAAACACGTCCCTGATGTGCTCTTCCCAGTGGTGATGGTATCCAAGTACATCCACGGGAATGAACTCAGTCCATCAAATCAAAGAGAAGCAAAATGAAGAGCTCTGGAATGGGGAACTGTGGTGTAAAATGACTGTCAGCGCTGAACCCAGTTTAATCCATGATACAAATATTGCTTTGAATGAGGCTACAAAACTGTGAAGGTCAAAACTTCTTGAAAACAGAGATAAAATCTGTATCGACACATAGAAAAGCATCACTCGCTTCTGCTTCTTGGGATCGAGGACCCAGCAGGCTGGGCCCATCCCCCACCCCACCCAGTCCCTGTGCTTCTTTTTATCATAGCACTCATCTCGCTGACACACTCTTGTTTCACGTTTTCTTTGCCATTTGAAGAACGTGAGCCCCCAAGAGCAGGGGCTATTTTATTCATGTCTTCCCACCACCCCCGGGTGGCATATAGTTTGTAGCTGTCAATGTTTATTGAAAGAATGAATGAGGAAAATGATGCATGTTCCTTTATTATACCCCAGGCAACCTTCCTTGAGGGCATGACCTCTGAGTCCTGGCGAAGCTTCAGTGAGTGCTTCGTTGAATATACATTTAATACCTACTCTGAGCATCAGCAAAACTTCCCTCAATGTCTCACTTAAAAAAAAACCCAGTGGGGTGCTCACTACCTGGCGCACCATGTAGCAGCTCTATTAGACTGTGACTGCAGAGGGCCCACCAAACGGGGTTTTTGCCGCCAGGCTGAGAGGCTGTTATTGGCACTCCCATGAGGCAGAGATGGAACCTGAGGCTCACAGAGGTTTCATGGCATTTCCAAGTGCATACTGTAAGGGGTGCCCGGGAGCTGGCTGCATCTCCCTAAAGGCAAAGCTCTTGCTCTCCTCCACTCTCTCATCCTCGCCCTTGTCTGGAAACCTGTGTCAGAGACGATCACATCATGACGCATGGGACTTTTATCTCCTGAATGTCAGCAGCCAAACTTGGCATCCGTACCACTGGGCACCTCGCTTAGGCTGCTCAGTATGCTGTGGAGGGAACTCGCGTTCCCTGTACATTAGGCAGTTCAGTTTACCAGGAGGACTCGGTGTCCCCTTGATGAATGGGGTCCTGGTTACATTTACATGAGAGGGGGCCAGGAGAGCGGCTTCCTACGCATGATAAGGGGTCGGGCGATGCATCACCCGCTCTGCCGGCATGCAGAAGTCAGGATTGATGAATAGGGCTCCAAGAGAGAGGCTTCAGAATGGCACCAAGTTTCAACACACCAGGCCCAGCAGATGTGGTGGCTGATTAGGGGTTCAAGAACACCAACCCACTCAAGATCCAGTCACTCATACATTCTCTCACTTGTCAACAACTGACTGAGCACCTGTCCAAGCCAGTGCCTGCTAGATGCTGAAGATAGAGAAGGAAGCTACAGTTCCCACCTACCATCCAATAATGAGACCATTAATTACTGAACACTTACTGTGTACCAGATATCATACATGCTTCGTCTCCTTGACTCTTCACCACTTCCCCATGGGGTAGGTATAATCTTCATTTCAAGAATGGGAAAACTAAGACCAAGAAAGATACACTAAGCATGCCAAGATAGCACAGCTAATTAGTAAAAAACAAAACGAAATGAAACAAACCCTGGGTTTGAACTCAGGTCCACTGACCCCAGAATCTTTGCTACTAGTACTTCTGCAGATACGCAGACAATGGTGGCTATGTATAAGTAGTACCTTAGAATGTGTCAGACGTTCCGCATGCTTTGTCTGTCTTTATTCTTACGACAACCTCATGAGGTAGGTATTATTTTCCAAATGAGGACACCAGGGATCAGAGAGGTTAAGACATTTAACCAAGGCACACAGCTTTCTAAGGGGTTGAAAACTACTATATGCTGGCATCACCAAGTCTCCCAGAAGTGCCACTGGGCTGCCAAGGGAGTGGCAAGGAGAGGTGTTTATAGGCCTTTGGTCTACAAAGTGGGTGCCTCTGAATAAACACCCTCACCAAATGTGACCCTCACGCAATGACAATGGCACAAGTTACATTCTATAAGGTGGTAGGAATCTGGTTTTGATAAGGTACTATACTCAAATAAGATGTCACCATGGTGGAGGCTGGAGGAGGAGTAGATAGAATCTCTCTGTGCTCTTTTTACAACTTCTTATGAGCCTCTAATTAGTTCAAAAAAGGTTTTGTTTTTTTTTTTAAAGTGGTAGGAATCAATTAACACTGACTCAACTCCCAAATTGGGGTCAGCTCTTTGCCACTGCCAGGAGAAACTGAGATGGCCACTCAGTTTCCAGGACTATAAGTTTTCAGATATACTGGAGTTCACATACCCTAAAATGTGATGACTTCATGCTCTCAAACCTCCTCACTATCTACTCTTCCTGCTGAGAATTTAATTATGCATCATGTCTGCACTTCTGATGACCTCATGTGTTACTCTCACATGGTCCCCTCAGCTCAATCCCCTTCCTCAGGTCATGGAGCTAGACATCTTCATGTGCTCCTCTTGGTGAACCTTCCCTTTTCTGCCCAGCTCTGTGCCCTGAGGTCATATGGACCCCTCAATTGGCTCCCTGGCCTGCCCTCTTGTGTTGGGGCTCAGTGGTGGGGACCGAAGGAAGGAGGGGTAGAGGTTGGGGTATTTACTGCCCCAGGCTTCCCTCCTGAGGTCACTGCAACATGGCTCTGTCCCTCCACTAAAAGGAAGATCATGGCTCCTGTCAGGAGACCTTCCCTACCAAGCTTTGTCTTCAGACTCCCTAATGAGTCCCTCCCCTTCAGGCCTGAGGGTGGTCGCCATGCCTACACACTGCATCTAGACTACGGTGCCGCACTCTCTCTCAGCGCTCACAACGCCCTGCCCACGCTTCTGTAAATAACCTCTTTATTAACCTTGCTTCCAACTACCTAATTTGAAGGTGCCATCTGTTTCCTTCCAGGATGCTTGTCTGATACCATCTCTGAGAGCAGAAACCATATTTCATGTATTGTTTCATTACCTACAGCATCGACCACAGAGCAGAGTCAGGCCCACAGCGGGTAGGACCTGCCCGACTGAGTATCTCTTCACTCACCCAAGAGCTGGACTTATGGCAAATGTATTTAAATTGATCTTTTTTTGCAAATGGAATTCTATGTTAATTGGGAGAACTCAGTGCTTCCTAATCTATCTGGGGGACAAAGATCTCTCAGGAAATCTGATGAAAGCCGTAGACCTTCACCCTAGAAAAATATATAAGTGCATGTGTTCACAAATACTTGCATAAATTTTTCAGGCGATTGGTCCATAAACCACAGGTTAGGAACCCCTGCAATGAATCCATTATTTATTAAAGCAGAGAATCCTATTGTGATGTGAGCATTTGTTTCCGAATTCCAAGACACAGTCAGTTCTAAACACTTCACTATGAGGATGATGATTTAAATGGAGATGTCACTTGGATTTACAAGTCCATGTGGTATCGCCAGGATCTGGGATGAAACACAAAGATTCTAGAAGCCTATAAAGGACAGAAGAGAAAAACAACAGCAACTCATATATACTCTGTGCCCAGCACTAGCCTACTTGCTTTACAAACATTAACTCATTCAGTACTCACAACCACCCCACGATGCCAGTCCTGTTCTTACTGTGCTCTTGTCTCCTCAAGCCCTTGAGGTTAATCTGGCTCTTTCCATCCAAGACTAGGAAATTGGACTCAGGAAGGGTCTGAGAGCCATGATTTCTGGCAATCCGCTCACCCCTACTTCCATAGCACTTGGCTCTGAGCACTGTGCCTCCACTCAGCTGTGTGCATTATAGCCACCTGGTTGTGCACTGCCCATGCCATCAGACCAGGGGTTTTCAACATCTTTCCCACTGTGGGGTACTCCCACATAGCCCACCGCGCTGGCCTTAACATGACCCCTTTCTCCCCCACTCAAGAATGCATCCTGGTATGAAAGTGAGGGAGTCACATTATAATGATAACCTTGAATTAACCTCTAAATTTTTTTAAATTCAATAATTTGCTAATTTCATTGTTTTAACCTCTGATGGGAACATGGTACTTGTACCTCCTGATGGATACCAGCCCACTTATACATCTGCACACAGTATCAGGGGCCCACAGTGTTGGGCAGGGTCTAGGTATGACCATCTCTGTGTCTCCAGCACAGCCCAGGCTCTTAGTGGACGTTTAAATGAATGCATGCAAGAATACATGAATGAATGAAGTTCGAAAGGATGACCCATAAGTCTTAAAGGCCCAGGTAATTAGAAAAGAAAAATGGGCAAGAGGTTTGGAGGAGAAGCAAGTAGATGGAGAGCACTAACCTGTGCTTCCCCTTATGCTACCCAGTGTCCCTCCCTGATCTTCAACCATATCTCCTGGCCCTGTACCACTTAGAGAATATCAAAACCAAACTCACTTGATCCCATAGTCAGGGCTCAGTGCTGGATAGTTCCTCCACCTAAGTACCCTCTGGGCACTTAGTATAGACCTTTCTAGTAGTAGAGGCAATTTTTTCACAGCCCAGAGTCTGGAGGTGAGCAGCTGCCCTGATGGATCCCCATTGCCACTTCAAACCCTGTCCCTACCTTCTTCATTGAAAAACTTCAGGTCTTCTGAAGGACAGGTCTATTGTCATCTGCCAACTTCCCGGTTCTTGCCATTCACTGATGCCTTCACACCGCCTCCCTGTCTCCATGTGGGAGGACCCCAACATCCATGGGAATGGCCCCTCCATAACTATGGCCTCTCAGTTCCTTGACTTCCTAAACCCAATATTTTCTCTCCTCTTATGTTGGGCACCTACCCGTGAGGCCATATATCATCACCAATCACTGAACCAATGATGAAATTTCTGTTTCAATCACCTATTCCTGACCATCACCTCCCACCCTTCTGCTCATCACTCTAGTGTAAATGCACTAACAATTCTCCACTCCACTGGCCCTGCCACTCTGTTGCTGTCAACCATGTCTCTGTGTCTCCATTTCCATCCTCATTCTGCTTAGAGTGCATTCTCCAGACCACCCTTTCTTGCAAATCTGCTTACCAGCCATGTCTCTCCCTCCTTCCTTCTCTCCAGACTTTACTCCAACCCCAGTTTAACACAAGTGACCCCCTTCTTAGGTCCTGCACCCATGTGAATGTGTCTGGAGAACACCAGGTAGATGGTGCCGACCGGGCTCAGTCCATACGTATGACCCAGCTCTCCAGTGGGTGCTCAGCACTGCAGGCGGTGCGCTGATATTCCTCCAGCAAATTCACCATCTCACTCCACATCTGAGAATTTCACACCTTCTCTCTACTTAAAGTTCCAACACTCCCTCCTCCTCCTCACTCTCAGCTGGTAATCTCACCTCTTATTTCATAAAGAAAAGAGATGAAACCAAGAACAACCTCATATCCCCATCCCTAAATTCTCTGACTTATTGGCATCTGTTCTTACATACTCTGCCTTCCCTTCAATTACAGTAGAACCCCCCTACACCTAAGGCTGACCCCGTCCTTGGGCCCTAGATACATCCCTCTTGCCCACTTAAGGCCTTTGCTCCTGCAATTTCTCTCTGTCTCCTGAACCGTCAACTCTGTTCTCACATGTAAACTCAACACCGACTCTACCTACACTTAACACTCCTTACCCTACAATTCTACTTCCCCTTTAGCCACTGCCCCATTTCCATGTTCCTGTTCACTGCAACCTTTCTCAAAAGAGTTGACAACACCCATGGTTCTCATGTCCTCCCTCCCTATCCTTCCTCAACCCACTCCAACTGGGCTCTCTCTCCACTGCTCCATTGAGAGTGTTCCCACCATGGTCATCAATCACCTTAGCCCTGCTCAACCCAAGAGTCAGTTCTCAGGCCTCACCTCTGATAGGATCACACTGGCTTTCTTAAAACACTGTCTCTCTATGCTTCTATGTCTCCACATTCCCTTGGGCTTCCTCCTAGTCCATGGCCCCTATCTCTTTGGCTGATTACCCTCTCCTAGACTCTGCGTTGGCCAAAGGTTCTGTCTTTGGCCCTTTTCTCTATATGCACTCACTTCCTGCATGTTCTCATCCTGCACTGAACTTCAAATGCCTCCTATATGCTGATGATGCCACCATTTCATCCCCAGACTTGAATATTAAACTGCCACCTCTTCCCACATCTCTGCTTGGTGTCTCAGGGGCACCTCAGCACTCAGAACTAGACCTCCGATGCCTCCCCAAACCTGCTCCTTGCCCAGTCAGCCTCATCCTGGTTATTGGCACCACTATGCACTTGGCTGATCAGACCAAACACTGGAGAGTCATCCTTAACTCCTCTCTTCACACTGCCTGCACATCTCATTCATTAGCCTGTGGCTCGACCTTCAAAATTTTCCACAAATCCATCCATGTCTCACCACCTCCACCTCCTACTGCTTTCACCCTCGTGCAAGTCACTACCATCCCTTGCCTGGGCTACCTCAGTGGAGAACATCTGCTTTCTCTGCCTTCACCACTACCCACTAGAGCTCTGCCCCTCCACAGCAGTCTGCTAACAACCCTGTGACTTTGTATGGTGACATTAAGTAAAAATCAGCTATTAGGATGCCCTCCCTGACAGCCCTGGCTTTCTTCTCCAACTCATTGCCCACCCATCCCCAAATGCTTAGCAGTCACTTAGGCTTCTGTTTTTTAATACACCAAATGAGTTTCCATCCGGGATCTTTGCAAGGTGCTATTGCCCTGCCTGGGATGCTAGTCCCCTATCTTTTCAGAGTTGGTATCTCAGCATTCAGCATTCAGATTTTAGCCCCAATGCTATGTCCTTAGACAGGCCTTTCCTGACCACCTTAGCTGAAACAAAAACCCACTCGTGCTGACTCTCTTCCTCATTTATTTATTTTCTCTATAGCACTTATTTTGTTTAACTTACCATGCTCTAAGAATTGCTTTCAGTGTGTTACAAATATTAACATATTTCAACCTCACCCTAATCACATGAGATTAGATTGATTATTATCCCCATTTTATAGGTAAAGAAACTGAAGCACAGAGAAACCAAGTAACTTGGCCAAGGTTCTATTGTGGGCACATGTCAGGGCCAGGACTAGTACTTGGGTGAGGGCTATGCCTCTTGGGGGCCCTGCTTGGTGGGGGGCAAAGTGGAAGAGAAGTTATTAGCATAGGAGTAAAGTGGTCTGATGGGCCAGTGCCAGGAGCAGGAGGAGCTCTAAGGCTCACTGTGCAACCGTAAGCAAGCCCACCTCTCTAGGGGTTCAGTTCTTTGCTGGTGAAATGGGGACACTGAATTTGATGACTTCCTGAGCCCTCCAACCATATGTGATAGTGTAGCAGCCTTGACACGAATGGGGGGTGATCTGGGAGCTTAACTTGGGTGCTGTAGGTACTACTAATACCTCTACCACTCTGACTGCCAAAACTACATATAGCATGCTGCGGGTGGTCCCTGCTACTATTTGTTAAAGTCTCCTCTTGTGGCCCTTTACTTCACACATTCATCTACTTCCAAAACTGCCCTTGAAGATTATCCTCATTTTATAGTAAAGACAACTGAGACCCGGAGAGGTTAATCAAATCATCCAAGGTCACACGGCCAAAATTAGTCAAGCTAGGCTTTGAAACAAGGTAGACCAGACTCCTCCTTTCCCCATCCATCCTTCTCCAGCAGTTCCTGCTGTTCTATTTACGTCCTTCTTAGCACTTATCACCCTTCTACCTGCTTATTTACTAGGTTTTGGGTTTTTTTTACTATGTTTTTTAACTGCTTGTCCCTTCCCACTAGAATGTAAGATTCACAAGGACAGCCACCCCTGTTTACTTTGCTCACTGACCTATCCCACATGTCCTAGAACAGTGCCCGGCGTGCATCAGGTGCTCAGTGGAGACGTGCTGCCTGAGTGACTCACTTCCAAGTGGGGCCCCTTCAGTGCTGTGTCCCCCCTCTGAGAGGCTCATGAAATGACCAGCTCTCCATCGCCCACGACAAAAGGGGGGGCAAACCGCCCAAGGGCCACACCCAGCCAGTGGCCTGGTTTTGTACAGCCCAGAAGCTAAGAATGGATTTTGTATTTTTTAAAGGGTTACAAAAGAAGAAAAGGAAAAAGAAGAGGAAGAGGAGGAAGTGGAGGAGGATGAGGAAGAGCTCCAGCTGCAGGAAAAAGAATCAACAGGAATATGTGACAGACTATATGGCCTGCAAAGCCTGAACTATCTGACTCTTTACAGAAAAAGTTTGCAGACGCCTGCTCTAGGAGACCAAGGGGACTGGCAGGCATGCCCGTCCCCCAGGGGCCGTCTGGGGAGTGCGCATGCCCACTGCTTTGCCACGCCTCAGACGCTGTTTCCACATGACCCTGAGTGGCACACCCTCTCCCTGCACCATTACATCCACGTTTCCAGCCCATTAGGGGAGCTAATGTGGTACACAGCAGTGCTCAAGAGGTTTCTTCATGGGAATTTCCGAAGAATCCATTTCTTGGGAGTAAAGACATTCTTTATTATCTAATAAAATAGTTATATTGTGAATCAGGAGTCCATGATTCAGCTAACGTGATTCCATTAGCAGTTACTGCCACTCCTTGCCATTTAGCTTCTGTTGTATACCAAATGCTCTTCTCACATCCATCTACTGCATTTTGCTGGCTTTGAAGTTAAGAGGTGCCATCCAGGCTTCCCTCCTCATAAATGCCAACCCTGCACAGCTAATAGATTCATATTGTTAAAGATGCATTGACAAGCTCATGCAGCGGGGAGAGGCATCCTCTGGCTGCAAAGCATGCACTGGAAGCTGGTGGGCACCCATGGAAGTCGGAACTGTGGTCAAACCTCTGGGATCTTCTGAGGGCAGCATGAGAAATGTCCAGTGGCAGAACCGCGGGACAGAGAACCATGGGGCGGTGGCGGGGGTGGGGGTTGGGGAATGCGTCATGCTCGGCATCACTGTGCTCCCGACTGGAACAGAAACATAATTACAACACCCCCCCCCCCCCGCCCCACTACAGTAGCTTTCCCAAGCTTCCTCAAGCTATTACTGGTGTCATCTCCAAACAGCAGGCTTCAGTATTTTCCTACCAGTTCAGACATGGTGAGAACTGGTTTCCTCAGGAAGGTCAGAGCAAGCCGCAGCTTTCCCAAGCTTGCCCACCGTTGTGAGCCTGGCCGAGTGCCCAGGCCCTGCTCTTCCGGGGCGATCTGCAGAGCTGGGCACTCCCCTGCGGGACACAGCCCCTGTGACCAGCCTGTGCTGTTACTCACTGAGCAGCGTCCAAGGTGAGCCATGCGCCCTCTCCGCAACTACAGCACGTCCCCCCTTATAAGCCTTCTATTTGCACTCAGGCAGAGCTGAGAAGGGCACTGAGGATTTGGGATTTGGAGGGGTGGTCCCAGCACCTCATGACTTTGCTCTGTGATTTGAGGCCCACCCCGGCCACACCTGCTCTTGTGGCCTCCCTTTGCTTGGAAACCCTGCAAGGTTTTCTGCCCAGAGGGGAGGACTTCATATTTGTTGAGTCCACACTGTGTGTCAGACACCGTGATGAGTGCGCTGACTGTCACCTGGCCCCTCTGCCCTTCTCCTCCCACTCTGGGCCGCAGGAGGCCAGCCTGTCCGGCCTGTATCCGCAGGCTCCCTTGCCTCTGACTTCTGGCTGGGTTCGGCCATCAGGAAATCCAAGGGAAGCTGGAGTCTTACTGCCCTGGCTCTCTCCCTGCGGGGCACTCTGGGTTGGCTGTATCCATCCACTGAATGTCGATTTCCCTCCAGAGCCCTCTGCCTGGCAACCTCTCCACCACCCCGTGTCACTTCTAGCCGCGGGGGAATTCCTTGCTGTTACTAGCCCTTGGGAACTGTACTATTTCTTGTGGCTTCCCTAGCTCTGCCCACACATTTGAAAATCATCCTTTTATTAAACTCACCTCAAACTACCTCAGTTGAGTGTGTTATCTGTTTACCAGGGGGGCCCAGACCGATACAGTGCTTTATCTCGATTTTCAACTGGTGGGTAATTCTGCAACACTTCAGGGACATTGGCAACATATGTATACTTGGCTGCCAGGTCAGTGGCCAGGGCACAGGGATACCCAGTGACCTGCAGTGCACGGGACGGTCCTCCACACAGAGGTCCTCCAACCCCGAAGGTGAATGGCTCTCTCTCCCAAGCAGTTCAGAGAAGCAGGCAGTGGGCAAGGGAAGAAACGTGAGTGTGACACCCTCACCTCCCACTTCCTGAGCGAACATTTCATCCCTTCCAGGCCCCATAATGATGTGGAGCTAGGTCCTCTCTCTCCCTGTCCCTTGTGCCCTCCTTGGCTCCCACCTGTCTGCTCTGCTAGGTTTTGACCTCTGGGGCTGCTTCTCCACCTTCAGCCCCACCACTCCTGCTCTCCCTGTGTCCTGGGAGTGCAATGACAACACCAGAGGAACTGTTCACCAATGAAGTGGTGAAAACCACTGCAACCACCACTTACAGAGCCTCTTGTCTAGTCCAGACATGACACATATATTCCTGCCTTTGGAGAGAACACACTGTCCATATTCTAACGATGAGAAAACTGAGCCTTGGGGTGGGTAAGTAACTCGTCCAGTGTCTTACTTCAAACCCAAGTGTATCTGACATGGAACCATGTGCTCCCAGTGCAAACTTCCCGGCAGAACTCAGCCTCATGTATCTGAGGCTCACCAACTGACCCCAACTTCCAAAGCAGGTTGCACCACACAGAATCACATCCATAACCACTGTTGGTGATGAGAGAAAACTCGAGGTTTCCCTCCCCAGCCTCAGCATCACCCAGGTCCTCCAGTGCGTTCAGCTTTGACATACGTCAGGGAGTCCCAGCAGTGATGAGGCCAAATGATGAATCATTGCTCTGCTCTGGGATTGGGAAGTGTTCCACTCATGCTCCTGGTCCACATAGCCTTTTTCTTTTTTTCTTTTTTGTCTTTAAATATGTTAGTCAGCTTGGGTTGCTATAACAAAATGCCACAGACTAGGTGGCTTAAACAACAGAGATTTATTTTTTCACAGTTCTGGAGGCTAGAAGTAAGTGCAGGATCAAGGTGTTGGCAGATCTGGTTTCTCCTGAGGCTTGTCTTCTTGGCTTGCAGATGGCCACCTTTTTGCTGTGTCCTCACTTGGTTGTCCTTCTGTCTTTGTCCTAATCTCCTCTTCTGATAAGGACGCAAGTCATACTGGATTAGGGCTCACCCATATGAGCTCATTTTACCTTATTTACAATTTAAAGACCCTATTTCTAAATACCGTCAAATTCTCCGGTGCTGAGGTTTAGAACTTCAACATACGAATTTGAAGGGACACAATTCAATCCATGATCTGGCCTAAGAGGGAGGCAATTAGCAGCAAGGCATCCCAATAATGAGGTTCCCTAGAGGCAAAGGGACCAAATGCAAGGTATATGGAACCCAGTTAGGAGACCTGAGTCCCAGGCCTGAGTGCTCTGAGCTCTCCATGACTTTAGGCAAGTCACTTCACGTCCCTGATTTTCCTATTTATAAATGGGCACAACTACACCTTTCCTTCGTGTCCCAGAGTTGCTCTGCTAATTCTATAAATTTATGGCCACTGAAGTTCTTTGAGAAGCTAAAAGCACTGGACCCACACAGTGGGTTATAAGATTTCCACTGAAAGAAGCAGTGATAAGTGTTTTTTACAGAAACCTGATCTCTCCTGCCCCTCCCTACCCTGACCAGAGACCCGCCTCTTTCCTCAGCTCCCTTCCAGGGGAACTAGCAGTCCTGGGGGGCGGGCACGGGCCGCCTCTGGGCCAAGGGATCTGCCTGCTCTGCTGCGTGACATCCTTGCCATTACCCAGGTGGCATTACTACCAGCTCGGCCTCACAGGGGGGGAAAGCAGGCTTCCGGAGGTCCGGACGTGCAGTAAGCATGCACAACCCCAGGTTTCAAAGGGGCCAAGACGGTAGATTGTGGACACCGGAGCTGGATAACCTGATAAAAATACTCAGCGCACTTTGCCAGTGGATATTAAGTGGGTGGTGTGGGAGTACCTAGAACAGTTCAGCCACAGCCAGGAGCTACCTGGGCACAAACTCCCTGCTCACAGGGGAAAAGCCAGCTTCTTTCGATTCATGATCAAACCCCTGAGATTCCTGTAGGGAGAAGCCCAGTATGTCTCTCAACCTGGCCCCCCTCTCTCTGGCTTTGAGCCGCCTCACACTCACAGCCTCCTCCTGCAGGCAATAATGTCTGCCTGGAATTTAATAATTGCTCTGATTTCACCGCATTTACTTTCACAGATTTACAGCAAGTGATATTAGTTTTCCACTCGTGGTCGACATATAAAGTTTCCTCTTACAATAAATTTAACTGGAGAAAAATGTTAAGTCAAAAATAGAGCAGGGGCTATGCCAATGGGGAAGCAGAGCGGCGGGCGTGTGACTGTGGCTGGGAAATGCTAGGTTTCCCCGCAGCGGCTGTTCCTTCTTCTGCGGAACAGTTAGTCCGAGAGGGGCCAGAAAGCACAAGTCCCCGGCCGGAAGCCCAATGCACCTGACACCCAGGCCAGTCCTGCCCAGAGAGCAGAACGCAGGCTTCTGCCTCATGCAGAGACACCAGGTTTACATTTCCCACGGAAACAATTCTGGAAGTGTGCTGCTCCCAGAGTTTCTCAGCCGAACAACTGAGCCTGCTCTGCAGTCACTTGGGCAAAGCTCTGCTGCCCAGAGGGTTTCTGATCAAACATCTGAAGCTACTCTTGATTTCCTAAAGAATGAGAGCCTCTGACAAGTGGCTGTTCAATGAGAACAATAGAACGGGGACTGTTCCCTGGGAAAGACATCCTGAATGTTTCAACCCATTTCTTGGGACATGACACCTCGGTGACCAGTGAGGATACGGCCTTGGTGCTTTCACTTGAGAAGAATCTCAAACACAAAAGCTTCTGGCCCAGGCTGCCCTGCCCAGTGAGGTGCAGAGATCAGAAGGGGACAAGCTGGTTTGGGAAGAAAAATCTAATCAGAAGTAGGGATTTTTTTGCTGCCTGCCCTTTGCAAACGACCTTTTGTCCACATTTCCCTGCTCAGCCCCTGTGCCAGTGGGCATGAAGAATGAGGTCTCTTTCCAGCCCTGGCAAGCAGAAGGGGTGCGGGTCCAGGAAATATGTGACCCCACCCGCAAGCAAGAATGACACTGCCCAGAGTTTCATGATTTTATACCTTTGAACAGTGTAAACACAGACAGAAAAAAAGCTATGTATGTTTTAAGGAAATGTCATGCACCCCACTACGGTGTCCTATAATTGGGAAGGCAAAGACAGAATTGCAGAGAGAACATAAATGGGTTTAGGAACTGAGGAAGGAGGTGCAGTTTCCAGATCCACCTCTCACTTGCTCAAGCCTGTGATTTGGAATAAGCCTTGCAACTTTTTAGAGCCTCAGTTTCCTCAATGGTAAAATGGGCTGGTGCCTCTGCCCTTCAGAGAACAACTGATCTAATCCATCAGAGAGCATACTGGAAATGATGAAGCGTTGGCCGAACCAAAGGCCTTGTTATGAAGAAGGAAAACAGATAGTACCTAGGACCGGGAGTGGGTCTGGAAAAGTCAAGGTGGAACTCACATCAGGCAGGAGGGAGGGGAGACCACAGCTGCTATCACCGAGAGGGTGAGCAGTGGTGACGCCTAGAAAAGCTGGCATCAGACATTGGAGGATGTCAACCATGTTAATGAGGGGTAATGGCGGTTGTGTAGCCCGGAGGGTGAAAACAATACCGATTCATTTGTTATTCATTATTTTGGTGCATCCAACAAATATGTGAGTGACACACCTCCTGTGTGCCAGGCACCAGGAACAGAAATGACAGAAGTATTACATCCTGCCTCCAAGAGCCTTAGAATCCAGTGGCCCACACACCTGGAACAGGTGCGGTGGCCCTTTGAAGGAAAGCACCCACTCGAATGCACAAGTTCTGCCGGGGAAATCAGATGGATCTGATTGGGGGCGTTTTTATCCCTGTGTCTAAGACCATCCGTGCATTCTCCCAACACAAATGTATTGAGAAGCTTGAGCTGGAGGATGCAGCTTCAGAGGCTAGTCTCAAGCAAACCTGGTCGCCAAGAGCTTACAGGCTAGAGATGGGCATGACCGGAAGACAGAGAAAAGACAGGAAGCTATGTGATGAGGGTCATGGCCCACTGAGGCAGTGCCACTGGGACAGAATCCTAGGCACATGGGAGTAACATGAACTCTGCAGGGGAGGAGGTGTTTGGAGGCCTCAGAGGCAGAAGCAAGGAATCTGGACCTTCCCCTAAGGCCAGCAAGGAGATTTAGAAGGACCTAACTCTCCATGTCTGCTCAGAGGCAGCTGTAAGCTACTGCAGGCCACCACAGATCCCCAGAGCATCCCAGATTCACCGGCCTGACCTACCTCAGTTACGCCATGCAGCTGGTACCTTCCCCGTGGTTGTAAAGAACTCCCCATATTTCGTGCCACTGATTTATGTGGGGTGCACACATTTGCCTTCATTTCATTCACTTTGTTGTTTAAAATTAAGCTTTTTGCTCAATCTATGCTTTTTGCTCTACCATCAATTAGTTTCATAATTCTGCACAATCTCCCCATCCAAACTGCTCCGTCTTATTGTGTTTACTTGTAGGAATGATCATACCCAACTTAACTTGGAGGCATATTATGAAGGTAAAGAAGATGCTTCCCAGGAACCTTTGAAAACTTTTAATCTGAGGCTAATGGAATCATGTGACTAAAACTCGGAACCCCCCCCCCCCCCGCCCCAGCTCCATCTCCCACCAGTGTGAAAGGTGCAGAAACAGGGCTAGAAAAGGGGCAGAGAGGAATATGGCTGGGCCAAGGGAGCAAAGGAGAGGGAGAAGCATCTCTCAGGCACTGGGAGGGCATGCAGAGATGGGAACTCAGGTGAGGGCAGCACGGGAAGCCCTGGAGGTAAAGATCTGGAAGCAGCTCCATCCTACAGCTGTTGTAGGCACCTGAGGGCCAGCAGCACTGAGGAAGAGAGCTGGGGTCTGTGCCAGGGTTCAGAGGGTCACCCAGACCTTTGAGGAAAGCAGCCTGATGTGCTGCTGGATGCTCTGCATTTGATGTCCACTGGGCACAGTGGTGTGCTAGCCAACAGGCCCTCCAGAAAAACAGGCAAAAATCTCGATCTGCAGTTCTTGCCAATTTCCATGGTGCAAAAACTCCAACCCTGGCCAATTTCAAGCCACCAATGGCTTAAAAATTGGCTCTAGAAATTCCAGAATATTTATCAATCAGTTCCCACCAGCTGGCAGAGCTGGCTCCAGCAGAATACGTAGGCAGCCATCAGAAGGATGCATTTAGCATCTCAGGGCCTCTCCAGAAAATTACCACAAACAGATTATGAGCCATTTTCGGTAATAAGCACTCATACTTCAGTTTGGTTAAATGGAAAGCAGCCACAAAGGGATTTTTATGGTGTGCTCTTCTCTTGCTCTGTCTCCAAAGGCATGTTTACAAAGCAGAGAGAAATGTTCAAATATGCCTTTCCATAGCATCCATAAGCAAAATGCGCCTAGAGCTCTAAAGGGCAGACTGTGCTCTCTGACTCTCCAGCGCTTGCTGGGTTAGACACGTGGTAAGTTCGTCTGCCTGTGGTTAAAACCCAACACCTCCCCTGGACTGAACGCATCCATGAGAAGCCAGAGGTGAGAGTGACTACAGCCTCGGGCTCATCCATAATTGACAGAGAGATAAATAACTTTCCCATATGCTGAGTTTATGAGGGAACGTATGGCATCGCACGTAATATACAGTGTGTGGCTGCCTGCATCCCCACCACTCACTCTCTGAGATTTCCCCAGGATGATGTGCTCCTGTGAATGATAAGCTCCCTCCTTACTGAAGGTTTTAAAAATGTATATGTGGTGCAGGGAAATTTAGGGGGAAAGCAATTATTTGGAGTGTAGTTAAAAACACACTTCTAATATTTGTTGTTCTTCCCTCCAGCCTCACTTCTGGGATTTCAAAAGCAAACTAAGCTTTGAAAATAAGGGTGTTCCTGAAACCGCTCAGAAGACAAGTCGTTAAGGAGGGCTTTCTCTTTTCTTTGCCACCCCTCACAGAAGAGAAGGGAAAATTCCATCAAGATGGCTCTTTCTCTTCCTCTAAAGCAGGAAATGAAGCAGATTCTGTTTGGAAGGAAGACCTTGGATTCCATAAAATAAAGACTCCCTTTCATGTCTCTCTCTGGGGTTTGGAGCTGAGCTATGCCAGGGACACCTGGCATCTCCACCTCCATGCTTTGCATACACTTTTGTGTCAGGAGAGGGGTGGAGTGGGGGTTCAGAGCATAGGCCTTGGGGTCAGACTTTGGGTTAAAGCCCAGTTTTGCAGCCTAGGAGCTCTGTGGCCTTGGGCAAGTCCCTCGTACTCTCTACCCCTTGATTTCCTATCTGTAGAGTGAGCTTACCTTTCAAGGATGTTCTAAGGATTAGGTGGGATGGTGCATGCAAAGCCCTTAGCACAGTGTCTACTGTGCAGAGTGGGTTCTCCATAAATGGTGATGATGATGCTGTCTAGCTGGCCCAACACACGCACCTCGTCTTTCCACTATACTTCGACTGCTTGATGGGTTGGGCCATTTTTCTCCTCTTGGAGGTCCTGGGAACGTGCAGAATATAGATGCTAAGTAAGGTATTGTAAATTGATGTGCCAATGAATCAGGAGGTGGGGGTGGGAAGAAAGAGAGCTGGGGCCCAGATAAGAAGGAGGCCCTCTTGGAGGGAAGAGGGAGTCTCCTGTGTGGAGATGAGAGCACTTTGCTAAGGGGAGACATCCTGGATCGGACCTAAGCAGGGACCCTGCTCCTCTACCACAGACTTCAGAGTTTTTCTCAAAGTAAGAAATCTCAGGGGGCCTGCCCTGGTGACTCACATTTCTCCTGGAGAGATCACCCCTCTGACTTGGCTAACAAAGATGGGGTCTTTCTGAACCCACATCTATGAGCTCTTGACCATGGACTGGGGGATCCAGCCAGAGGAGATAAACAATGAAACTCAGATGGACAGGGCAAGGCAAGAAGAACAGATACACACAACAGGACAGGGGCCTTGTCTGTGGGGACAGGGGGAACATATAAAGCATAAGGAGAAACGTCATCCCTGAGCACAGGACTACTTCAGACTATGCAACAGAATCACTGTTGCTTCTCAGAATAGTGACCAAAGAATGCAAGCACATGAGGTGGGAAGCATGGAGTGATACACCCTAAGCCTTGAATATGCAGCCTCCTACCTTGAGAACAATAGGAGAAGGGGTAGAGGAGCCCAGGATCCTTCTGGAGCACAATCAGAAACTAGACAATGGCTCTGTCCAACTAGCCTGCTTTTCTTTCCTTGGATCCTACAAGTCTCATCCTGGTCTGGGGGCCATAAGGGGAGAGGGAGGAGAAGCCATCACCCAGCCCTCCAAAGGCAGGGCTCCCAAGTGGGCAGCTCAGAGTCATCCCAGAGGTTGAGGGGCAGCAGAGTGAACTCAGGACTGTGAGTCAGAAAGCTGAGCCCTTACTCCCCAAGTGACTGAGGTCAGTGAACCTGGAAGAATCCTCCAAGGGAATTATTTTAGAACATCTATAATTAGCATCCTTATTTACTCTAATAATAAAGAACAAATAAAACTTTTTTTTTAATAATAAGGAACAAATAAAATTTGAAGGAACAGAAAAGTGAAAAGTCCTGACCTTAGAATTAAAGTTCCATCCTCTCCATGGAAGTATAGAAATAAATTTCTTAACTCAATAACATGATGCCCATGATATTTCATGTTTGCATTTCCCTCTTTGCTTATTGCCAAAATATTACCATGCAAATACACTCTGAGGTTTCTCTTGCAATGTGGCCCATTCCCCTATCTTTTAAATTCCCTGCATTAACAGTTTGGGAGAGGGAAGTTCCTTAAGGAAGATGTTGATCATCTTAAGGTCCATTTGGAATTCAAGAAAGCACGGAACCATCTAAGTAGCATGCTCCTCACAATAAAAGGATTAAGAGATTCAAGGTAAAACCTTGAATACTAAGGTGGAATTATTCCAGTATTTGCAGACTTTAAGATGAGTGGTGATAGTGGCTTGAAATTGCCAGCCCTTTAAAACAAATATTTTAGCAAAACCTGGTATAAAGTTGGTACACGCATTGAGAACCATGGTTCTGGGAAGGCTGCTGAGGGTTAACATGACAACAGGGTTAGAGGGATGTCCATGATCAAATGGTTGAACTGGAGGAAATCTGGAGAGTCTTTAACAAGTTCCTTTTTTTTTTTTTAAGATTTTATTTATTTATTTGAGAGAGAGAGAGAGGAGAAGCAGACTCCCTGCTGCACAGGCAGCCCGATGCAGGGCTCAATTCCAGGACCCTGAGATCATGACTTGAGCTGAAGGCAGACACTTAACCGACTGAGCCACCCAGGTGCCCCAACAAGTTTCTTTTAATTATTGCTGAGGAAAACAAGCCCCGGAGAGGAGCACAACTTCCCTAGGTCACTTGGGTGTTGACTGCAAAGCCAGGAATGGAACGTGGCCCACAAACTAGGTCACACAAAATCTAAGCCCTCACAATCACTTTTGCTCTAGGTGGACCATTTGGTCCTGTCTCCTTGCCACCTTGAAATTCTTCTGCTGGAACCCTCTCCACCAACACTGGGGGCTCCCTAATGCCCACAGAATTCTCCAAGCTCTTCTGACAAGCTGTGCAGAGCCCTGGGCTTTAATAGAACACAGACACCATGGGGACTTCCTAAACTCAATAGTCTTGAAAAGACCAAGGAGTGGTCTTTTCACAAAAGGATCATGCCTCCACCATATCCATCACTGGCCTCCAGAGCCAACAGGAAGACACTCTCCACCCACTTCTACCTAAGCCTGAGCCAATTATCCACCCCCAGTCAGGCATGAGCACCTCTCGAGTAAGAGGCAATCAAGGCTCCTGAGGGCACAGGTTGAGCTAAGGCTTCCCCCAAGCACAAGTCCCAGACTTTCCCAGGGAGCAGTAAGAGACACCATAAGTGCCAGCGCCCTGCCAGGGAATGGGATCCTCCCAGCACCACGTGGACTTCTGAAAAGGCAGGGACAGCTGTCCTGAGGCCAGAAGCCTCAGACTAGGGTAAGTGCAACTGTGCAAGTGGCCCTCTCCTGCTCTGTTTGAGCAAGGAAGAGAAAGGACGCATTTCTCTGCGCAACATGCTGAGACTCGTGAAAGATCCACATGCCCAGAACTAACTCCCTTAGCACAAACCACAGAGCCCTGTCTCTTCTATTCAAATCTAAGCTTTACCACTTCATAGCTGCCTGGCTTAAGCAAGTTAGTTAACCTCTCTGAGGCACAATTTTGCCCCTTTAATATGGGGTCATGACACCCAGCTCAGAGAGCTGTCCCCAGGACAAGAGGGTAGAAACAGAGCTCTCCCAGTGCCTGGCACCTAGCAGGGTTGCAACAAATGCTGGTCTCTTCCTTTCCCTCTGGGGAAGAGCTTCCCTCTCTGGGATCAACTTCTAAAGGGAGTATGTCCAAAGAGGGAACAATAATGAGTGTATTCAGATGAATGCTCCTTGCAAGAAGAGATGGGACTCCTAGCTACAGGGACAGCATGGGGTTGACAGGAGAGAGAAGCGCCTGGAAAAGAGAGGCTGCAGGGAGGCAGAGAGGGGTGGACTCAGCCCCACTGGCAGGCTGCCCATCTTCCACGGGATCCAGAAATCCCTGAAGAGCTTTCTCTATAGCTTGGGCAACTATAGGATTTCTAAGTAGTTGCACATCATACAATATCAAGTACTGAGGTTTAATACTTTAAAGAGCAAGCAAATTTTGTGCCAAACTGCTCCAATTTCCCCATGCAAGTTATGACTGAATGTTTGAAATGGCTAGTGTCAGCTCCCAGACTTGTTGATATGGTGGTTCTACCTGCATTTGCATAATTACTAGGAGAGTCGATATTAAAATTTCAGAAGACGATCCTGTCTGAAAAGTTCATTTCTGTATTTTCTGCTAACTGGAGAGGGACACGGACTGTCTGAAATACCACAGGCCGCTCTTTCGTGACGGGGTCCCTTATTAACTCTTCACTGCTCCGGCACAGTGATGTGGTTAAGAACAATGTACTCGGCTCAGCTGTACTGAGTCTGTATTGCCACTGTCTGGCTGTGTTGCCTCAGGAAATTCCCTTAACTTTTTTAGTCTCCATTTTCTCAGCTACCAATGTCTCTGTAGTCTTGAGAAAATTAGAAGATTGAGGAGACTAAAATCATTTCATTAATCCCAAATAGAATGATGAATCCATTTCCCCTTGGGGTAACAAAGGGAGCAGGCTTAGAGGGTACCCTGGCTCCTGTACCCTTCCTTGGGTTCATATCCAAGGCTGAGGGGTAAGGAACCAAACCTTGCAAATGCCTGTGGACTTCAAAGACACCATCTGAAGGGGGAGCCACCGACCAGCGATCCAAGCAGGGAAGTTTCCTTGTGCCACAAGGATTACATACAGATTTTCTCAGAATCACACTGTCACCCTTGAGAGATGAATAGGCAGATGTCTGATCCAACAGTCCCACGAGTAAAGGACCAGGTGAGCCTGCACTCACACTGGGGGGTGGGGGGTGGGTGGGGATGAGGGTGGAAAGGCAGGGAACCTCTCCCCTGAAAACCTACCCCCTGCAAGACTCCTCCCTGAAGCTGTTTTGTATGGAAATGAGCAACAGGGACATTGGGAGTGCTCCTGTAAGAATGAGGACAACTTGGTGAGAGCTGGCAAGAGGTGGATCCAGGGAAAGAGACACCTCCTTTTGTTAGGGGATAGTGGTGAGGAAGAATCTGAGAAGTTGTTATATGCAATTGATGAATCACTGAATGCTTCCTCTGAAACTAATACACTATATGTTAATTAATTGAATTTAAATAAATAGATAAATAGGTGAAAACATTTGGGGGAAAAAAAAGAATCTGAGAAGTGGGGGGAAATTTAAAGAGCCCTAAAGACAGGCTACCCTTGGGGAACCAGGGCAGGACAGGACATGGGAGCTCCCCAGTGGCTGCCATCACCAAGGACCATATCAATGTGGAAATTCTCTGTGGTCACTGCAGAAATTCTGATGTAGGGGGACATCTAGTCTGTTCTTGTCAGCCTTTTTCCAGCTATCTCAGCACTCAGCAAAAGAATTCATATGGATGGGTAGTCCTCTTAAAGAGAATCTTTATCAATGCCCCCAACTGTGAGGCTGTGTAAAAAAGGAAAAGTTGTCATTAATTGAAGATCATTTAGAAAGTGAGTTCCCACTCAAATGTCCCCCCCTGCTGCTTAACTATAGTGTTGGGGGGAAATATTCAAAACTCGATTTAGGATGAGTAGCACATAGGTGCAATTATAATACCATTTTTGTTAAACATAAGACAGAATTAACATGCTTTCATAATTTCTAATTCCATTTTTCATAACAGAGTTTTTAAAAAATCTACCATGAAATTTTCCTATCTTGCATTTTATGAAGATTCATTTTGGAAGCTTCCTTTCTTCTGTATAAATATGTGTAAAAGTATGGTGACTAACATAACATAATAAAATTTAAAAAATATATGTGTAAAGAACAAGGGCCTTGCATGCTGTCCACTGTGGTAGGGTGGTTTGGAAGACTTAACTGACCCTCCCATCTCTTTGTAGGCCATCCTAATGAGGGCCCTTGTTTTCTGGAAGGAAACAGTGTCTAGAATTCCAGGCAGAAACTGATGCTTTGAGTAGTGCTCCTGCAGGGGGACAGGGAGGGACATGGGACGCTAGGAGAACTGAGGGTAGGACTCCCGCTCTGGCCCATGTGTCAGGAAGGCTATCCTCTGTGATGACAGGCAGTGGGCTTCTGGTCTGCAGGGTCCAGGCTAAGGACTCGGACATAATTCTGGGCTTACTTTGCCAATGGGAAGAAAGCCCTTCTTGATCAAATCTGCCTCTTTCTTGGAGAATTCTAGCAGGCTCTGGGGAAAATTCCTAGGATTGGCTCTCAGGAGAAAGCACGTGTTAAAGACAATGCTAGTCATCTGGGGGAACCTCTCTCCAGGGCAGAAATGGGCCTGGTCACTTATTACTCAGAGAATCTGTCTGGAAGGTGTGTTTCTCAGGGTGGGAATGTATATAAAGGAAGTAGAACAAGTAGGAACTTTAAAGATCAGATCTGATACTATGAGGTAACCTCAAATGCCTGCCATATACATGGCTATCTGAAAAGGAAGAGGAGACCCCCGCTGGTCTTTCCCACAGAAGTGGCCATGCTCTGTAGGTCCTCTACAGGTAAAATCAGGCTCTCCACTGTGGTCCCCACAGATGAGCAGGGGGTGATTTTGCACTGAAGGAGATTAGACCCAAGAATTGCCAATTCTTATGTCACTGAACATGACCTCTGCTCAAAGGGAGCCCTATGTGCTACAAGGCAGCAAACTGACCCACAGCAGCCCTCTCTGAGAGTGGTACAGATACCAGGGAACAAGGGGAAAGCACGCGCTTGTCCCAGGACACAAAAGGTGCACTGCCAGGGGTCTATGAGGCCTGCTATAGCTCAGTCTTCAGCAAGCCGAAGCCCAGGGTGCCTGAGGGTCCAAGGAAAGTGCATCCCATACTGCTTCACGTTCCTGGGTGATACACCTGCATTGTAGAAGGAGCCTAACACAGATTAGATACTCAGTAAAGTTTGTCCAAGGACAACTAAGAAATCAGCCTGATGTAGATGCCACGAGTTGGCCAACAAACTTTACACTGTGCTGAAAAGGGAAGAAGATACGAAAGCTGAGTAGCTTAGGAGAAATGCATGCATTCTATCCTTCCATGGGGGACCACACAGCTAGAAGGGAAGGAACAGAGGTTATTATGCAGTTACTAGTTATTAGTAAAATTACCAAAATGTGTGTTAGGTGCTAGCCCTTTAAATGTTTGGCTTGAGCATTTGGGGCTGTCTTAGAATATGATGTCTTCATTCCAGGAACTATGTTTGTACTCGGGGCATTAGCCTTGATAAAAGCCTGCGGTTCCACCAGGTCTGTCATGGCATAGTTATTAACAGGCACATGAATGCACTTTGTCAATAACTTTCATAAAACAGTTCAAGTCGAAGAGAGCAGAGTATTCAAATAAACTCAAAATAGATTAAAGACCTAAATGTGAGACATGAAACCATAAAACTCCTAGAAGAAAACAAAGGCAGTAATTTCTTTGACATCAGCCTCAGCAACATTCTTCTAGATATGTCTCCTCAGGCAAGGGAAACAAAAGCAAAAATAAACTACTGGGACTACACCAAAATAAAAAGCCCTTGCACAAAAAGGAAACCATCAACAAAATGAAAAGGCAACCTACTGAACGGGAGAAGATATTTGCAAATGATACATCTGATAGGGGTTAATATAAAAATATATAAAGAATTTATAGGGGCGGAGCAAGATGGTGGAGGAGTAGGAGACTTGGATTTTGTCTGGTCTCAGGAATTCAGCTGGATAGGGTTCAAACCATTCTGAACACCTATGAACTCAACAGGAGATCGAAGAAAAGAAGAGCAACAACTCTCTGAACAGAAAAGCGACCACTTTCTGGAAGGTAGACGTGCGGAGAAGTGAATCCGAGGCGATATTCAGGAGGAT
>NC_058403.1:119530077-119549036 GCF_002201575.2 Neomonachus schauinslandi
GGGGGGGGGGGGGGGGGGGGGGGGGGGGGGGGGGGGGACTCCGTCCGCCGCTTCTGGTAAGTGATAGAGCCCCGGAGCACAAAATCGGAACTTTTAGAAGTCGGCTCCGCTGAGGAACGTCACTCTGGTGGCTAAGCGGGGGGTGGAACCCTCGCTGCACAGTGTGGTCTCAGGACCCTCGGGGTCACAGGAAGACTGGGGGTGCCTGAGTGCGGCAGAGCTCCCAGGTAACGGAGCGGGGAAGCCGGCTGCAGAGGCGGAGCCCAGGCGTGGGCTCTCAGCTCGGGGTTGCCATAAACCGTGATCCCCGGCACAGTCGGGCCACTGCTCCTCCAGCAGGGACCCAACAGGCGGCAGATCCGGGGAGACTCCCCTTCTTCCCCCGGGAGGAGAGGCGCGGGAGTGCACCGCAGGCATCTGCTGGGTTTGGAGACTCTGCGCGGGGTCGGGTGCCAGAGATAGAAACGCTCGGCCACAGGCCGGGTGAGCACGGAGTGCAGCTGGAGACCGGGGAGACAGGAGTGACTGACGGCTTTTCTCTGGGGGCTCACTGAGGAGCGGGGCCCTGACTTCTCAGCTCCTCTGAGGCGGAGATTGGGAAGCCGCCATTTTCACTCTCTGCCTCCAAAGCTGTACAGAAAGCTTGCAGGGAACAAAAGCTCCAGAGAGCAAACCCGAGCAGATTACTTAGCCCCACCGGGCAAGGGCGGAGCAATTCCGCCTCCGGCAAAGACATTTGGGAACCACGGCAACGGGCCCCGCCCCCAGAAGATCAGCGAGAACAGCCAGCCAAGACCAAGTTTACCGATCAATGAGAATGGCAGAACTCCAGCACTAGGGGAATACTGCACATAGAATCCATGGCTTTTTTACCATGATTCTGTAGTCTTTCAAAGTTAATTTTTAACTGTCTTTTTTTAAATTTTTCTTTTTCCCTTTTTCAACCAACATCTTATCAATCTCTTTTTTAAAAAACATTTTTATTTTTCATTTTTAGAGTATATTCTATCCCTTCATAGTAGTTACCTGTATTTTTGGCATATATATATAAGTTGTTCTCTCTTTAAAATTTTGAGATAGTTTCTTCTAACAGATCAAAATATACCCTAAATCTCTAGTGTATGGTTTTTTTCTACTCCCCTGTCTGATCACATTGTCTCCCTTTTTTTCTTTTTTTTTTTAAATCCTCTTCTTTCTTTTTTCAAACAACTTCTTATTAATTCCTTTTATAAAATTTTTTATAATTTCCATCTTTACAGTCATATTCCATCCCTTCATCATATCAACCCTTATTTTTGTACATATATAAGTTTTTCTTTCTTTAAAATTTTGGGAGGCACTTTTTTCTAACAGAGCAAAATACACCCAAAATCTAGTGTGTGGCACTGATCTATATACCCGCCTGATCATATTTGATCATATTCTGTTTTTGTTTTGTTCTGTTTTGTTCTGTTTTTGTTTGTTTTTATCTTTATCTTTTTCTTTTTCTTTTTTCTCTCTTTCCCTTTCTTTTCCCACTGCTTCAGGTATTTTCTGATTTGTTTAGAGTATATTTTCTGGGGACATTGTTACCCTGTTAGCATTTTGTTCTCTCATTCATCTATTCTCCTCTGGACAAAATGACAAGACGGAAAAAATCACCTCAACAAAAAGAACAAGAGGTAGCACCGACTGCCAGGGACCTACTCAATACGGACATTAGTACGATGTCGGATCTAGAGTTCAGAATCATCACTTTAAAGATACTAGCTGGGCTTGAAAAAAGCATGGAAGTTATTGGAGAAACCCTTTCTGGAGAAGTAAAAGAACTAAAATCTAACCAAGTCGAAATAAAAAAGGCTATTAATGAGGTGCAATCAAATATGGGGGCACTAACTGCTAGGATAAATGAGGCAGAAGAGAGAATCAGTGATATAGAACACCAAATGATGGAAAATAAAGAAGCTGAGAAAAAGAGAGATAAACAACTACTGGATCACGAGGGCAGAATTCAAGAGATAAGCGATACCATAAGACGAAACAACATTAGAATAATTGGGATCCCAGAAGAAGAAGAAAGAGAGAGAGGGGCAGAAGGTATAATGGAGCAAATTATAGCAGAGAACTTCCCTAATTTGGGGAAGGAAACAGGCATCAAAATCCAGGAAGCACAGAGAACCCCTCTCAAAATCAATAAAAATAGGTCAACACCCCGACATCTAATAGTAAAACTTACGAGTCTCAGAGACAAAGAGAAAATCCTGAAAGCAGCTCAGGAGAAGAGATATGTAACCTACAATGGTAAAAACATTAGATTGGCAACAGACTTATTCACAGAGACCTGGCAGGCCAGAAAGGACTGGTAGGATATATTCAGAGCACTAAATGAGAAAAATACGCAGCCAAGAATACTATATCCAGCTAGGCTGTCATTGAAAATTGAAGGAGAGATAAAAAGCTTCCAGGACAAACAAAAACTAAAGGAATTTGCAAACATGAAACCAGCCCTACAAGAAATCTTGAAAGGGGTCCTCTAAGCAAAGAGAGAGCCTAAAAGCAACATAGACCAGAAAGGAACACAGACAATATACAGTAACAGTCACCTTACAGGCAATACAATGGCACTAAATTCCTATCTTTCAATAATTACCCTGAATGTAAATGGGCTAAATGCCCCAATCAAAAGACACAGGCTATCAGATTGGATTAAAAAACAAGACCCATCCATATGCTGTCTGCAAGAGACTCATTTTAGACCCAAAGACACCCCCAGATTGAAAGTGAGGGGGTGGAAAACCATTTACCATGCTAATGGACACCAAAAGAAAGCTGGGGTGGCAATCCTTATATCAGACAAATTAGATTTTAAACCAAAGACTGTAATAAGAGATGAGGAAGGACACTATATCCTACTTAAAGGGTCTGTCCAACAAGAAGATCTAACAATTGTAAATATCTATGCCCCTAACATGGGAGCAGCCAATTATATAAGGCAATTAATAACAAAAGCAAAGAAACACATTGACACCAATACAATAATAGTGGGGGACTTTAACACCCCCCCTCACTGAAATGGACAGATCGTCTAAGCAAAAGATCAACAAGGAAATAAAGACTTTAAATGACACACTGGACCAAATGGACTTCACAGACATATTCAGAACATTCCATCCCAAAGCAACGGAATACACATTCTTCTCTAGTGCCCATGGAACATTCTCCAGAATCGATCACATCCTGGGTCATAAATCAGGTCTCAACTAGTACCAAAAGATTGGGATCATTCCCTGCCTCTTTTCAGACCACAATGCTTTGAAACTAGACCTCAATCACAAGAGGAAGTCAGAAAGAACTCAAATACATGGAGGCTAAAGAGCATCCTACTAAAGAATGAATGGGTCAACCAGGAAATTAAAGAAGAATTAAAAAAATTCATGGAAACAAATGAAAATGAAAACACAACTATTCAAAATCTTTGGGATGCAGCAAAGGCAGTCCTAAGAGGAAAGTATATAGCAATACAAGCCTTTCTCAAGAAACAAGAAAGGTCTCAAATACACAACCTAACCCTACACCTAAAGGAGCTGGAGAAAGAACAGCAAATAAAGCCTAAACCCAGCAGAAGCAGAGAAATAATAAAGATCAGAGCAGAAATCAATGAAATAGAAACTAAAAGAACAGCAAAATAGATCAACGAAACTAGGAGCTGGTTCTTTGAAAGAATTAACAAGATTGATAAACCCCTGGCCAGACTTATCAAAAAGAAAAGAGAAATGACCCAAATCAACAAAATCATGAATGAAAGAGGAGAGATCACAACCAACACCAAAGAAATACAAACAATTATAAGAACATATTATGAGCAACTCTATGCCAGCAAATTAGATAACCTGGAAGAAATGGATGCATTCCTAGAGATGTATCAACTACCAAAACTGAACCAGGAAGAAATAGAAAACCTGAACAGACCTATAACCACTAAGGAAATTGAAGCAGTCATCAAAAATCTCCCAACAAACAAAAGCCCAGGGCCAGATGGCTTCCCAGGGGAATTCTATCAAACATTTAAAGAAGAATTAATACCTATTCTTCTGAAACTGTTCCAAAAAATAGAAATGGAAGGAAAACTTCCAAACTCATTTTATGAGGCCACCATTACCTTGATCCCAAAACCAGACAAAGACCCCCTCAAAAAGGAGAATTATAGACCAATATCCCTGATGAACATGGATGCAAAAATTCTCACCAAAATACTAGCCAATAGGATCCAACAGTACATTAAAAGGATTATTCACCACAACCAAGTGGGATTTATCCCTGGGCTGCAAGGTTGGTTCAACATCCGCAAATCAATCAACGTGATACAATACATTAACAAAAGAAAGAAGAAGAATCATATGATCCTCTCAATAGATGCAGAAAAAGCATTTCACAAAGTACAGCATCCTTTCTTGATCAAAACTCTTCAGAGTATAGGGATAGAGGGTACATACCTCAATATCATAAAAGCCATCTATGAAAAACCTACAGCGAATATCATTCTCAATGGGGAAAAACTGAGAGCTTTCCCCATAAGGTCAGGAACACGGCAGGGATGTCCACTATCACCACTGCTATTCAACATAGTCTTAGAAGTCCTAGCCACAGCAATCAGACAACAAAAAGAAATAAAAGGCATCCAAATCGGCAAAGAAGAAGTCAAACTCTCACTCTTTAAAGATGATATGATACTTTATGTGGAAAACCCCAAAGACTCCACCACAAAACTGCTAGAACTCATACAGGAATTCAGTAAAGTGGCAGGATATAAAATCAATGCACAGAAGTCAGTGGCATTCCTATACACCAACAACAAGACAGAAGAAAGAGAAATTAAGGAGTCGATCCCATTTACAATTGCACCCAAAACCATAAGATACCTAGGAATAAATCTAACCAAAGAGGCAAAGGATCTGTACTCAGAAAACTATAAAATACTCATGAAAGAAACTGAGGAAGACACAAAGAAATGGAAAAACGTTCCATGCTCATGGATTAGAAGAACAAATATTGTGAAGATGTCAATGCTATCTAGAGCAATCTACACATTCAATGCAATCCCCATCAAAATACCATCCACTTTTTTCAAAGAATAGGAACAAATAATCCTAAAATTTGTATGGAACCAGAAAAGACCCCGAATAGTCAGAGGAATGTTGAAAAAGAAAAGCAAAGCTGGCGGCATCACAATTCTGGACTTCCAGCTCTATTACAAAGCTGTCATCATCAAGACAGTATGGTACTGGCACAAAAACAGACACATAGATCAATGGAACAGAATAGAGAGCCCAGAAATGGACCCTCAACTCTACGGTCAACTCATCTTTGACAAAGCAGGAAAGAATGTCCAATGGAAAAAAGACAGTCTCTTCAACAAATGGTGTTGGGAAAATTGGACAGCCACATTCAGAAGAATGAAACTGCACCATTTCCTTACACCACACACAAAAATAGACTCCAAATGGTTGAAAGACCTCAATGTGAGACAGGAGTCCATCAAAATCCTAAAGGAGAACACAGGCAGCAACCTCTTCGACCTCAGCCGCAGCAACTTCTTCCTAGAAACATCGCCAAAGGCAAGGGAAGCAAGGGCAAAAATGAACTATTGGGACTTCATCAAGATAAAAACCTTTTGCAAAGCAAAGGAAACAGTCAACAAAACCAAAAGACAACCGACAGAATGGGAGAAGATATTTGCAAATGACATATCAGATAAAGGGCTAGTATCCAAAATCTATAAAGAACTTATCAAACTCAACACCCAAAGAACAAAGAATCCAATCAAGAAATGGGCAGAAGACATGAACAGACATTTTTCCAGAGAAGACATCCAAATGGCCAACAGACACATGAAAAAGTGCTCAACATCGCTCAGCATCAGGGAAATCCAAATCAAAACCTCAATGAGATACCACCTCACACCAGTCAGAATGGCTAAAATTAACAAGTCAGGAAATGACAGATGTTGGCGGGGATGCGGAGAAAGGGGAACCCTCCTACACTGTTGGTGGGAATGCAAGCTGGTGCAGCCACTCTGGAAAACAGTATGGAGGTTCCTCAAAAAGTTGAAGATAGAGCTACCATACAATCCAGCAATTGCACTACTGGGTATTTACCCCAAAGATACAAAAGTAGGGATCCGAAAGGGTATGTGCACCCCGATGTTTATAGCAGCAATGTCCACAATAGCCAAACTGTGGAAAGAGCCAAGATGTCCATCGACAGATGAATGGATAAAGAAAATGTGGTATATATATATTAATGCAATGGAATATTATGCAGCCATCAAAAGGAATGAGATCTTGCCATTTGCAACGACGTGGATGGAACTGGAGGGTGTTATGCTGAGCGAAATAAGTCAATCAGAAAAAGACGTGTATCATATGACCTCACTGATATGAGGAATTCTTAATCTCAGGAAACAAACTGAGGGTTGCTGGAGTGGGGGGTGGGGTGGGAGGGATGGGGTGACTGGGTCATAGACACTGGGGAGGGTATGTGCTCTGGTAAGTGCTGTAATTGTGCAAGACTGTTGAATCTCAGATCTGTACCTCTGAAACAAATAATGCAATATATGTTAAGAAAAAAAAAAAAAGAAGAAGATAGCAGGAGGGGAAGAATGAAAGGGGGGAAATCGGAGGGGGAGATGAACCATGAGAGACGATGGACTCTGCAAAACAAACTGAGGGTTCTAGAGGGGAGGCCGGGAGGATGGGTTAGCCTGGTGATGGGTATTAAAGAGGGCACATTCTGCATGGAGCACTGGGTATTATGCACAAACAATGAATCATGGAACACTACATCTAAAACTAATGATGTAATGTATGGGGATTAACATAACAATAAAAAAATTTTTTAAAAAAAGAATTTATAGAACTCAACACCCAAAACACAAATAATCTGATTAAAAATGGGCAGAAGACCTGTTTTCCAAACAAGACACACAGATGACCAACAGACACATGAAAAGATGCTCAACATCACTAATCATCAAGGCAATGCAAAACCACAGTGAGATATTAGCTTATACCTGTCAGAATAGCTAGAATCAAAAAGACAAGAAATAACAAGTGTTCGTGAGGATGTGGAGAAAAAGGAACTCTTGTACACTGATGGTGGAAATGTCAATTGCTGCAGCACTATGGAAATATGGAGGTTCCTCAAAAAATTAAAAATAGAACTACCATGTGATCCAGTAATTCCATTACTGGATATTTACCCAAAGAAAACAAAAACACCAATCCACAAAGATATATGTACCCCTATGTTTATTGCAGCACTATTTACAACAGCCAAAATATGGAAGCAACCTAAGTGTCCATTGATAGTGATGGATAAAGAAGATGTGATACACACACACACACACATACACACACACACAGAGGAATACTACTCAGCCATAAAAAAGAATGAGATCTTGCCATTTGCCACAACATGGATGGACCTAGAGAGTATTATGCTAAGTGAAATAAGTCAGAGAGAGAAACTGGGACTGAGTACACAGTAGGTGCTCTATAAATGCTCTACAAATACCATATAATTTCACTTATATGTGGGATCTAAAAAACAAAAAAAAAGTAAATAAACTAATAAATAAAAAGCAAAAACAGACCCATAAATACAGAGAACAAACAGCTGGTTGTCAGAGGGGAGAGTGGTGTGGGATGGGCAAAATAGGTGAAGGGGAATAGCAGATACAGACTTCCAGTTACAGAATAAATAAGTCATGGGAATAAAAGGTAGAGCATAGGGAATATAGTCAAGGATACTGTAATAATGTATGATGGCAGATGGTAGCTTCACTTGTAGTGAGCATAGCATAAAGTATACAGTTGTTGAATCACTATGTTGTACACCTGAAACTAATAGAACATTGTGTGTCAGCTATAATTCAATTTTAAAAACAGAGTATGTAAAGATAATACATCTTAAGAGGAGGAATTTAAAGAAATAAACCTCTGGATAAACTTGGTACTTATCTTAACTGCTATTAGTCACTGCCTAACCGAAACCTGGAAATACCTCGAGACTTGAACAGAACACTTCTTTCTAAGCCACCTCAAGTCCTTGTCCTGGAATAAGATTCCTTCCTTGTTACCACTAGAAATTCAGGTTTCCTGTTTTGTCTTCTGTTGCAGCAACAGTTTCTCTTTTTATCCTACCTGGATTCGGGCTTTTTCTCAATATGAACGGCTACTCTTTCTTGGGTAAATCAATGAGTAGTTGGAATGAGCTAGAAGTATTACATTTTGCACCACTGTCAAATGTAAGTCAGCCCAAAGAACTCTATCACACTTCCTCTCAGCTGGGCATTGCTTAGTTGGCAACAAAGAAAGAATCCTAGGTGTTCTCTGATATTTAGGCTAGGAACAGAAAGAAATTTCTTCTACTGGCAGTTCTCACTTGGAGAAGAACAATGATCTTCAAGTGTGGGGGGTACACGTCCCTTTCTCTAGTGCCCCTAGCCTACTGCTCCATGAAGAAGAGGGCAGGTGGGAGGGACTGTCTTTGAAAGAATCCAGATCATCCTTTGAAAGGTGCCGTTTGATCCTTATCACTGTAGGAGTCAGCATGGGGGAAAGGTATCCTTACTGACCACATGATAGTGAACTGTACAAGTTGGTCATATTCTGATTAAAGCAGTACAATTCCTTCCATTCGGCCAAATTTACCAGCCTTTAATGTGAACAAGCATCTCCTTGTTCCCTGATAAGAACAAGGAGAAGATAAAGTTCTAGTCAACTTTCGCAGCTCCCTCTACCTTCTCCATCAATCACATCCCAGTTCTCTGGAAATCAGAATCCTGCAGTTTATTTAGTTACTGCCAGGTATTGTTCTCTACCGTTGCATGACCTTGGTATTTTTGAGTCCTTTCTTCATGGGTTTATCCTCTCTCCCCAACTAGTCCGAAAACTCCTGGAGAGCCCAACTGGGACTGAGTACACAGTAGGTGCTCTATAAATGCCTGTCACATTGGATATGATCCTCTAGGACTCCAGCAAGGCCATGGAAAATAATACATCTCCCTTGGAAAATCACTTTGTATTTTATTTCTGACAACCTAGACATGGCTGAGCATACTATCTGGCTTAGACTTAATTTGATATATTGTGAATCAAATTCTGAGATCACAGAACACTCTTCCTTCAAAAGGACCCTGAAAAAACCTACCCATGCTGCTGATGGAAAGATAAATGCATAATCTCTAAACGATGCCACCGGCTGTGGCCTATGACAATGGAATTGGAAGCACTATGGCTGGTATGGAGGTTGAGAAAAAATTGTAGATGGAGGCTTCCTATCTCCTCTGAAAGCTCCCTGTGGAGGGTGTGGCTGCCTCTTCTCCACTCATAGTAGGGACAGTTGTGCATCCTTCATTCAGTTCTGCAGTAGAGGGTGCAGAAGACAGTACGAAGGCCATGCAGAAGATAGCAATCCCTGGTTTGGCCAAAGGCACAGACTAGGATCTTTTCCAAAGGAGGTATCTCCAGGTGTCCCATCCAGCTGCTGGAACCCCACAGACTAACCTAAACAGATGCCTGGGCACTGTGAGCATGGTCAGGCCCAGAGAGGTCTGCCTTCAAAGGACTAAGAAATGATAATGCTAGCTGCCAACTTTAATTGAGTAGCTATTCTCTTCTAGAGAATGAACTACATAATTGTCATGTTTTATTTGAAATGTTCCCAACAGAAAGAGGTATTAATGTCCCTATTTGACAGGTGAGGAAACTGAGGGCCAGAAAGATCAATTTATCACACAGTAAGTTTTGGACCTAAGTATTGGACCCCAACTTGACTCCAATGCTCTTTCAACTACTGCTCATTTTGTAACCATTCTGCACATTAATTCTTGGTTTATTGCATATGCCATTCCGAATACCACAGAGTTCTCTCTCCAAGGCACTTCCACCACCATTTGGGTGGCTGAGGTTAGGTTACTGTTCCCCAACTTTTAGTAGCAGTATCATTAAGAACATGAAATAAAAAAGGAGTTATGTGGGGCATGGGAAGTCAATGGCTTCCAATTGAATTCTTGTTGTCTATACGAGGAAATTACCTCTTGCTTACAAGAAATCTTGCTAGGCAACCCACAGTAAGATTTTTAAAGTTTCTACTTAGACTCAGAGGCAAAATCACACACCCCCATATGTGTCTCTATCTGCCCACTGCCCTGCCTTTCCAAGGGCCTGAAAAAAGAAGGCTGCTTAGTCATTACAGAGACTGGTCTGGCTTAAAGTGAGGACCTGCAAAAAAGCAACAACTATGGAAGGCTTGGGTTGCCTGAAATGATGCCTGAACATAAAAGGCTTCTTGTCCCCAAATCATGGACCATTGGTCCTAGATGATCCCTAGAAGATCAGGCTAGGCTCCTTGGTATAACCTCTGTTTGGGAATGCAGGCTCCATCTCTATCTCCTTCTTAGAGAACATGTTCTTAAAACAGTCCCTACCAAGGAGGCAGCAGACCAGATGACTGTGACCCCCCTAGTCACGAATGATTGTCCCAAGGGTGGGCAGCTGTCTATAGGAAGCCCACTGACTAGCCAGCAACCTCTGCATGACATGTGTGTTCTGGCTTGAAATGAGGAATTGGAAAAGTAGTTTCTCTCATTAAGAATTTGAACTAAGAAGACCTCAGGGAAAATAACAGGAAGCTGGGGACTCTGGATATTAAGGACACTGTAGACCCAGAGTATGGCAGAGACCATCCAGGTTTACCAAGTATCCATGTACTCTCCTACATGTCCCATCCTCCCTCACAATGGGGTTAGAGCTGCACTAACTAGTTCTGACCAGTGGACTATTAGCAGAACAGAGTAGTGTCATGTATGGACCAATGCAGTTAAAAGCAGGTGCACTTTTTCTATCATTCTGTCCCCTTCCTTGGCCACATCTTCCAGATGGCACAGCTGTTAGATAGAACTAGCCTGAATCCCTAAACTATCCCCTAGGAGAGAGCACACATACACTGGCAATACACTGCAGTAGCTTAGCAGATGCAGTGATGACCCATATTAATGCTAGTATTACTACTACTGTTTGGTGACTGACTGATAAAATGTCAACCAAGCTTAGTCTGTAGCCAGCATGAAGCAATGCATCCACTGGGGAGGGCAGGAGACAGAAATTCACACCGAACTAATGAGTACTTACTATATACCAGGAACACAGCCTCATTTGATCCTTATAAAAAAAATTTTTTTTAATTTTATTTAGTTATTTCAGAGAGAGAGAGTGAGCATGAGCAGGGGAAGGGACAGAGAGAAGCAGACTCACTGCTGAGCAGGGAGCCTGACAAGGGGCTCGATCCCAGGACCCTGGGATCATGACCTGAGCCTAAGACAGCTGCTTAACCAACTGAGCCACCCAGGCACCCCAATCCTTATAAAAATCTTAATACTGAAGTAGATATTAGCCATCATATTTATTTATTTGAGAGAGAGAAAGGGAGAGGGGCAGAGAGAGACAGAATCTCAAGCAGACTCTGCTGAGCACAGAGCCCAATGCAGAGCTCAATCTCATGACCCTGAGATCATGACCTGACCCAAAACCAAGAGTTGGATGCTTAACCAACTAAGCCACCCAGGCTCCCCAGTCACCCCATTTTATAAATGAAAAACCTACAGAGTGGTTAAAGGACATGTGACTGATAGTCCCCAGCATCAGGAGTAAAACCCAGGTTACACCCCTGCACATCTGCTGCTCTCTTCCCAACAGATTCCTATATAACCTTGCCTTTCCCTTTGCCATCCAAAAGGACCTGCAGTGATACATCCTGACCACAAGGGGCATCACCAAAGCTACAGTAAAGACTGTCTTGGCATTCTCTCTAGGAGCATCAGGGAGATAAGATAAGAGCAGAAGGGAAATCATAATCACACATGCCATCAGAAAGTGTCACTTTGGGGTTTATGGTAGTTGTGAGACAACTCACCACTCTATGGACACCTGATGGCCAACAATGCCTCTCACATCTTGTTAGACAGAATGTGAGCCTCACAACCCACCTCCGCTATGCATATGCATGAAATTATTAGCTGCCCACAGAGAAGAATGTGTGTGTCCCCCCACACTCAGTCTGGAACCTTAGTGGCATACTGGGCTGTGTGGGAGGCTGGGTAAACCGAAGTATATTTAAGAAAGAGAAGGAAGGGAAAACCTTCAGTAACTGCAAATTTGTATTTTCCTATCACAAGGTTATGTCTTAAAGAGAATTTAAGAGAATCTTATAATTTCCAGTTTTTCCCTTCTAGCTTTAGAGTTTAAAAGTGAATACCGAAAGCAACATTTTAAATCATTTTCTTTTGCTTAAGAATGAGGTGTCAACCTTGATCACTGCCTGAAGTTAATAAGTGCAGAATGCGGTGCATTGCCTTAGGGTCACAGATGGTAATTTTAATACCTTGGTACAGTCCACAGATAGCTAAGGGAGGAACCACCTCCACATCACGTGAAGGGTGGAGAGAAATAACAGAAAAAGGCCCCATGCCAAGTCAAGAAGGGAAATGAGTTCACAGTAAAGGATGAGAGGGGACCTCTGGACAAAAAAAGAGAGCTAGGATTTTCCAAAAACGAGTTCATGAAAGTTACACAGTTAGGAAAAAAAATGTGATTTACAGAGGCTTGTGATGTGGATGGGATTCTAGAAAGAGGTATTCAGCATGTATATGCAAGCATGTGTTTCTATGGGAGACAGGAAGGAAAACACTTTGTATCACCTCCCAGGAGGAGAGGAAAGGAAGAAAAGAAAAAAATCCAACACTGCCAGCCTTTAGACAGGTCTCTGCAAGAGACCTTACAGTCTCCTTACAGGGTGACCCAGAGCTTGGCCAACAGCAACTGACCCAGTCTCCTAAATCCACCTTTGGCTCCTGTGTTCATCTTACCCCTTAATCTGCAACTGCCGTTTTCTTTAGGGTTGGTAAAAAGATTTAATCTTCTCCACCAGCTCTAAGTGAACCTGCATTACATTGAGAAAAATTTCATGGGAGAAATGCATCCAGCTAAAAACGTGCAACTCTCCTTCTCCCTTGCCGACAGGGATGGCTGCGGGACTCAGCTCTTGTCAATGAGGTGGAAGCAGCAGTTTGGTGGGTGCAGTGGGTTGGACAGAGTGATCCTCAAAGATATATCCCCATCCAGGACCCTTTGAATGTGACCTTATTTGGAAAAAGTCTCTTTGAAGATGTAACTGAATTAATGATCTAGAGATGAGACAGCCTGGATTATCCAGGTGGGCCCTAAATCCAATGACAAGTGTCCTTATTGAAGACACACCAAGGGCAGATACACAGAGAAGAGGAGAAGGCCAGATGAAGACGTAGGCAGAGATTAGAGTGACACAGCCACAAGACAAGGAACACTTGGAGCCACCATAAACTAAAAGAGGCAAAATAGGATTGCTCCTTAGAGCCTTCAGAGGGACCTCAGCCCTACTGACACTTTGATTTCAGGCTTCTAGCCTCTAAGCTGTAGGAGAATAAATTCTATTGTTTTAAGCTACCAAGTTCACAGTAATTTGTTACAGCAGCCCTAGTAAAACTAATACAGAGAGACTTCCTGGAGAGCTCCTTAAAAGCTGGTGGCCACCCTTTCACCCTTTTGTTCATTAAATCTGACCCAAGAGAAAAAGTTGCTATTGGATAAGATTGTCTAGGTCGTGTGTGGATCAGCAGATTCTTGTGTCCTTCTCTGGACTGTGGCATGTGGCACGCCCCTCACTTGGCTAACCGTCCTAATATGTGATTCTCATCACCTCGGATGTCCACATATGATCTTACCTAGCTCTAAGTAGGGCTCAAACCCGTGGTTTAGTCCTGGATTTATGATCTGGCCTGGGAAGTGTGTGCTCTTTTTTTTGTTTGTTTTGCCATGGCAGTCCAGTGCATTTTGCCTCTTTCCCTGCTCCTGGGCTGGCACTCAAACTCCTAATGCTTTTGCATAAAATAATAATAATAATAATAATAATGATAGTAATACTTTTAAGAACACAGAGTCTATAGCTCAGTAATACAGAGCCAAGGAATAAGATGTTTGGAAGCCAGATGGGAGGAGAACAGGGGAAGTTCATGTCTATTGTGAAACAGTGAACTACATTCAGGGAGGATTGCATATTTTTGAGTATTCAGTAATTGCCTCCAAAGCCAGGGGAATGAATAAAATCTCCAGGAAAAAAAAAATTTAACTGCCTTCAAAATAGTAAATATGCAGTGTCTATACATTTCCAAACATATTTTGATTAAGTCATTAATGTCACTTTATAGCTGTTTCTCCCTCTCCCTCAGTCTTGGTGAAGGATTTAACGTCAAGCAATTTAACAATGACAGCTGGTGAGAAATCAGCTTTGAGATTTCTCATTAAAAGTAATGCTGTGTTAGTAGCCAAATACTTGGAAATGTGAAATGTTAAAATTTAATGGTGTGGAAAAGGCTTATTCTAACTTTGCAGATTGTACCATCTTTGAGGAAGTTGGTAGAAAATATCAACTTGGATTGTGGAAGGCCCAGTGCAGTTGTAAAAACAATGGTAGTTTGCGGAAGGAGGCATCCAACAAGCTGCAAGACAATATAGCTTGCTTCGTGGGGTTCTAGAAACCTCGGCTTGGCTCTCGCACTTGCACAGAATAAAGTCTCTCATTGGTGTCTCCTTCTTCATCTGCACTCTCACCATTATTGGCCTTTAAGCCGAATAGGTAAATTTATTCCACTTATATTATCTTCCCAAAGCTGTTTTGGAATATTCTGTCCAATGTCTTATATCATTGCATTGTGCTAATAAGCATTTAGGAAATTCATTTCTCTGAGAGGAATAGCAGGAAATAAAGTTTCATTGTATTTTATTTAGATGGAGAACAAAAATAGGAGGACTCACATCCAATGTAATCAAAGCTGCCCATTTGCATTTTGGGAAAATAATTACATTCTTTATCTCCTGATCTTAAATCACTTCCTGAAAACTTCCAACACCTGTGACAATGAAAATGTACAACTACAACACATTATTCAATGGGTCCCATCTGTGGACTTTAATACCAGTGCTTTTCAGCCCTATAATTGCACTAAAGCTGAAGATAGTTGGGAGGAGGGGGTACATGTGGGCTCTCGGCCCACCCCTTCTATTTCTTTTGTAGAATTTGAAAGCACATGTGCAACTATGTATCTATTTGGATAATTTGTGTGGTTTTACCTAAATGTTTCACATTAGCATGCCTTATCTCCCCAACTTGATTGTAAGCTGCTCAAGGGCACAGAGTAAGGACTGAAGAATATTAGCCGCTTTGATTATTATGATGACGATGGTTATCAAAAGAGAAATGGAGCCCCCACATAAGGCTAGGCAAAGAAATCCCTAAGGAGAAGAACAGAAAGTGCAAACCAGATGGTTGGTATAGCTCTCCAGTTTGAAGGTGGAGTGGTGAAAGGAAAGGACTGCTGGGTCTGGAGACAGGCAAGCCCGAGCCACATCCCCAGTGTTTCTACTTTGTAATCCTGCATAGGGCAACCCAAACCCTCTGAGGCTCGGTATCTTCATGTATAAAGTGCAGGTAATAACATAGTTGTTATTATATCAGAAAAATGCATTTCAAGTTCTTGGCACATTATAGGTCCTCAAAGTGTCTACTCATTTGAGGTGATAATCCTATATTATACCCAATATTGGGGCTGGAAGGAGTCAGAGAGCTCAGCTGGTACAACCTCCCATCTTACAGATCAAGAAGCCAAGGCTCAGAGAATGAAGTTGGACTACCCAAGTTTAACCAGGGACTAGCCTACTCAGGGTTAATGGCAGAGCAAGGGCTCGAGTTCCAGTCTCTTGCCCCCAGATGATGACTGTATTTACCCCTGCCTCCTGCCACTGTCACTCCGTGTCTCTCCAAACAGAACACCACGTCCATGAGAATGAGAACTGCCCCTTCTTTTCTGGTTTTCCCCATAACACAGCCAGCTAGTCCAGGCGAAGAGACCACAGATCCCCTGGGAGAGGAAACAAGACTGACTGTGAATCAAGAGCCTGGGTCCACTGCCCAGCTTCCCACATAGGCCATATGCACCTCTGAGCATTGTCAAAGGAGGCTCTAATGGATCTCCACCTGCACTAAAGCACATGGCCAGCTAAAGACCCTAGCTGATATGGTCTTGAGTCAAGACTTGGAAGACTTCCTCACACTCAACTATCACAAGAAGGAGCCATTCAACAGACAAAGCACTCCTGCCCAAGACTCTCTCCCAGCACCCTATCACGAGTGCCACAGCCTGCCATCAGAGCTTCAATCCTTCCGGCTATGACATTTATCCTCTGGTGCACCACAAATGCTCTTGTGACATGTAATGTACTATGAGCCGTTAATGTC
Source organism: Neomonachus schauinslandi (assembly GCF_002201575.2). Taxonomy (NCBI): domain Eukaryota; kingdom Metazoa; phylum Chordata; class Mammalia; order Carnivora; family Phocidae; genus Neomonachus; species Neomonachus schauinslandi. The sequence continues at coordinate 119,546,446 of NC_058403.1, forward strand.
AACTGGACTATCTGAAACCTTCCACTGGGAAAGCAGGGAAGCTTCTAAGCAGAACATGATTTCCATTAGACAGCACTGGCTTGAGAGGTGAAAAGGTAGGAGTTGGAAGAAGAATTAGTTATGCCCTGAACTGTTTGGGGACCTGGGGACATCATGAAACCCCTGGACACTGGAGGGAAAATGAGATTTCAGGGGCAGGAAGGCAGGAGTAAAGACGATGCAGTCTGAGAACTCTGAAACTGGACTTTGAAAGCATCTGGTAAAATCAAATTACTTTCCTTTAGAATCTGTTCTCTGGGAAAGATGCATTTGTTTTTCCAAGAAGTTGACTAAATTGTCATCCAGTGTCCTTAAATTTCCTCATCTACCCGTTGTGCTTTATCTCCTAGGAGAGCATCTCCACACAACTGCACAACCATTAGCCACAAGAGCACTGCGTAGACAAATAAACAGCAACCCACTCACCAACAGTGTGGGTGCCAGCTTGCAGCTCAATTACTGCCAAGTCCTAAAGCTAATTACAGGGTTTGGAGTGGCTGTCACTGGCCTTGGAAAACACAGGGCACTAAAGAGACACAGACATTTGTCACTGGTCACTGACATTGCCCAAGCCCCCAGGTGTTCTCTTTCAGCCACTCACTCTTCCTTTCCCATTTTGGGCAAAATTTTTAGTGCAGCATGATCAACACCCACAATCAGGACATCAGACAAAATCTCTGCACACTTTATGAGAAGTGGGAGTGGTTGCAGTTGAAGTGGAATAATATTAATAACCATGCCAAAGCCTACTGCTAATTATTGTGTGAGGCAGAAAATGCATGTCACTTGCTCTCCATTAGCTGACATTTCTGGCATGGGATAGCTGTAAACAGCCCACTGGTTCCACCAGTCTTCTAGTGGTACTGGGCTTCCTGTATTAAACATCCACACATGGGGCGCCTGGGTGGCTCAGTCGTTAAGTGTCTGCCTTCGGCTCAGGTCATGATCCCAGGGTCCTGGGATCGAGCCCCACATCGGGCTCCCTGCTCTGCGGGAAGCCTGCTTCTCCCTCTCCCCTCCCCCTGCTTGTGTTCCCTCTCTCGCTGTGTCTCTCTCTGTCAAATAAATAAGTAAAATCTTAAAAAAAAAAAATCTACACACATTCCCCCTGTTAGCAGGACATGAAAGACCTAAGTGATTTTTCACTTTTGATGTTTGGCTTGAGGGCATCAAGGGATAGGGTCAAGCAACCTGGGGTACCCAAAGAAGGGACATGACCACTTGACAAGACAGTTTCAGAGATCATCCTCCCCACGTGGTGATAATTCATGCAGAACTTTCAGAACAAAGGGTGATGCTGCAAGTTAAGTTATTCCATTAATATTCTCTCCATCATTTTTGCTCCTTACCCCAGATATCCTTAATAGATGAGCAGCTATGGTGTGGTGTTGGGAGGGGGACAGGACCAATCAGAAAGGGATAAAGAAATTTAGCCCATAAGATCTTCGTGAAAGTCTCTGGTAGGGTTGAGGATATCCCCTGCCTCCCATAATATGGGGACATCATGCAGTCAATGAAATCTGCTTAAATTTCTATAATTGGTCTTGGTCTTAATTGCAGTTACTTCAAGACCTCAGAAAGGCACTAATAATCCCACAGGTCCCAGCCTCAGCAGAATCACTGACGTGTTAGAGAAGATCACTTAACGCAAAGTTAGTTTGCGGCAAATGAAACCTGCCATAAGGAGAAGACCATGTGTTCACCAGACTTCACAATACTGCCAATTTCCATACTCAAAAGGAGCTTCCTGACAGTATAACTTGGGGGCACAGACATGGGAGGGGGGCTGTTTTCTGCTTTTTTCCAGCGTGTGTCTGCCATTGCTGCCACAGACTGAAGGATATAGCATTAATATTGCACAGCACTCCAACGGCTTAATTTAGGTACTTATGGTGTTGCATTTGTAAATTAGAAAGAGTTTTGAGCGTTGAACATTTCATTTGCTAATATGTTTTTCCTTTCTTCCCTACAGAGGCTCCTGTACCATTTGAAATAAAAACTCATTTCCTTCAATACATGGAATTGATGCTAATTAAAATGCCGGTGAGAGTTAAGGCACCAGCCAGCCCCAGGAAAATATAAGGTCAATTTTATTTGTCAAAGGGCATGGAGAGAAATTAAAATACCCGTAATTCAAGTCATAGATTTCATAGAGTGTGAAGAGACTTTACAGTTCCTCTAGGAAAGTAAGAGAAAGGGCAGGGTTCTGAAGTCAGACAGAGGCAGGTTTGACGCTTGGCTCTGCCTCTTCCTGAGTCTGTGACCCTAGACAAGGTCCTCTGACCCCCTTCCCCACTGGATCCGGAGTCTGTGACTCTAATCAAAGTCCTCCGCCCCCCTCCCTACTGGATCCTGAGTCTGTGACCCTAGACAAGTTCCTCCACCCCTTGCCCCACTGGATCCTGGATCTGTGACCCCAGTCAAAGTCCTCTGCCCCCCTCCCCACTGGATCCTGAGACTGTGACCCTAGTCAAGGTCCTCTGCCCCCCTTCCCCACTGGATCCGGAGTCTGTGACCCTAGACAAGGTCCTCCGCCCCCCTCCCCACTGGAT